>NC_135953.1:78382854-78692020 GCF_053455715.1 Rhinoraja longicauda | reverse complement strand
ATCCTGTCTAGTTTTAGAAACCTCTACCCTCTGACAACAACCGCGAGCATTCACTTTATCCATGTCCTCATGATCTTGTTTACCTCAATAACAATCAACATAGGAGCACAGATAACAGAACACCAGAAGAGATGCTGACAAATTTGGGACTCACGTAAACATTCTAACTTTGGTAGAAGTTCGTGAATAAATACTGACAATGGAACAACTGCCTTGTCCCAGTAAGTTCTAACCCATCTCTTTCATGTTTCTTTTCTAGGCCAAATGCCTTCATTTCTATGATCTCTGCTTATTGCACTTATACTCTCCTAATTATTAATTCAAAATATCATAATTCATTAGCGGACATAATTATTTCTACATCAATTGGTAACAATAATTTAGAAATGCAAATAAAATTTCTTAAGTTAATTGGATTATGTTTTGTGTTCATTAGAGCACAGACAACATACCTGAAAAAATATTTCAACATGCTGCCTGGGCGTTTCTTCTCTAAGAACAGGATAAGTGTATTTTCCCATCATGTCATAAATAGATTTCATAATATCCAGCATTTCCTGCAAACATGATTAGAAGTCATATGTTAAATAAAGTTTATGTGCAAAAATATCTCTTCCAGCTTGATTACATTCAACATAGATATGATTGCAAATCTTTCAGGTTGGAACCTTCGAAGATGCCCTTTCCAGAAACCATATATTTTCTTTAGTGGTAGGTCTGCAATGATCCTGCCCTTGATGCCGATCCTTTCTCCGAGGTTGGAACTTATTCAAATGCATGTTTAACTACTGGTGGGATGTGAGTCAGCAACATGGATCACATGACTGTGTAAGAGGGAAAAAAAAGGTGTGTCAGGGCTGAGGTGTGTCAGGGCTGAGGCCTTCACTGTTGTGCACTTGCAGCAGAGCGCTAAAGATACAATCTTCACCACAGTACTAGGATGAAAATGCATATTTAGCGTGGGGATACAACTTTCCCATCTGACTCCCATAAACTTTGTGTTTCTTCCCAAGCTGAGCAAAATGTGATTATGGTTAAATTAGATATCAGACACTCCTCCCTGATCAAACTGTATATAATCTGACTGTTCCATGCTTCTTCTCCAAACATGAGCAACATTCTCATAACTGAAGAGGAGAGCAGACAGAGTGTTACTTTGGGCGAAGGAATGTGTCAAGACCGAAGAGCTCCAAACAGCTTTAAACGGTGCAGGAGTCATAAAGTGTGGCTGATAACTTGAATGAGCGCTTAAATGGCCAGTGAATCATTACTTGCAGTTGTGCTCATTCTCAGTTCAGCAGTGAGAATTGTGCTGGTCCCTGTATGAATAAAAGCAAAAGAAAACCAAAGCCACAATTTCTTACAACATCCAGGGTCTGAGGAAACAGTTAAATATTAGCACTTTGAGCTTAGTAATTAAATTATCCAAACAACATAAGGTCATATATTTAATACCAGGGAGGAAAATCACAACAAAAAAATAGCTAAATATGCATAGAATTGACAAATTAATTTTGATATATTAATGGTAGAATGGTACATTTTATAAGGAAAACTAAATCTGTATATTCCTTGAAAAGTGAGTAGGAGGATCTGGAAGATGCATAAACAACAAATGTAATGGCACAGAATAATTTTAAAAAACAGCAAATAAATGAACTGAAGTTCACTTCTAGTGGAATTGGAATGAAAAATAAATAAGTTAAATTTGTGCAGAATTTAGATTAATACTAGAAGTACTTGGAAATTGTTCTGGTTTTCTGGTCATTGAAGATAAAGATGGATTACGTGTGTGCTATTTTTGCATCTTGATACACTAAATGCAAGTAAATTGGAGTCATGATGCAAGGTCTTGACCTGAAATGTCAACCACCTCCTTGCTTCCACACATGCTGCCTGACTCGCTGAGTTCCTGCGGCATTGTTTTGTTTATGCAAGTAGTGTAGGAATGTTCAAGAATTTGAAGACGCATGAGAATTAACAATGGTGTGAAACTAATTTATTCACCCAACTCCTCTCTACATGCATATGTACATACACATCACTACGTTTTTCACACATTCATTTACAAATATCACATCATTGGAATTTAATGCAGTGAAATGTGAGGTGTTGCATTTTGGGAAGTCTAACATGGGCAGGACATACACAGTGAATGGTAGGGTTCTGGGTGGTGTTGTAGAGCAGAGGGGTCTAGCAGTGCAGGAGCCTTGAAGATGGAGTCGCAGGTAGATTGGGTGGTCAAAAAGGCTTTTGGCACATTGGCCTTCATCAGTCTATTGAGTATAGAAGTTGGCAGGTCATGTTGCAGTTGTATAAGACATTGGTGACGCCAATTTAGATTATTGTGTTCTGTTCTGGGCACCGTGTTATAGGAAAGATGTTGTCAAGCTGGAAAGGGTACAGAGAAGATTTAAGAGGATGTTGCCAGGAATAGAGGGTCTGAGCTATAGGGAGAGGTTGAGTAGGCTGGGACTCTATTCCATGGAGTGCAGGAGGATGAGGGGTGATTGTATAATGTATAAGATCATGAGAGGAATAGATTGGGTAGATGCATAGAGTCTCTTGCCCAGAGTGGGTGAATCGAGGATCAGAGGACATAGGTTTAAGGTGAAGGGGAAAAGATTTAATACAAAACTGAGGGGTAACGTTTTCACACAAAGGGTGATGGAAGTATGGAACAAACTGCCTGAGGAGGTAGTTGACGCAGGGACTATTCCAATATTTAAGAAACAGTTAGACATGGATACAGTACATGGATAGGACAGGTTTGGAAGGATATGAACCAAATGTGGGCAGGTGGGACTAGTGCAGGTGGGGAACATGTTGGCCGGTGTGGGCAAGTTGGGCTGAAGGGACTGTTTCCACACTGTATCACTCTATGAGTCTATGACTTACCCTTTCTGAAAGAATATTGCATATTTACATTATTATAATTTTAATAACTTTCTGCAGACTTTCTGAGTCCCTTTGATTTATTCATGGTCCTTGTATCCATTTTTAATTCAATTCAATAGAATTCTATGTAGCTACTTGCACATTCTCCACTGGGTCAGCTTCTGGCATGTAGTCATCATCACATAATTCTTCAATATTTTTGTATATTTCTTGCAAGAATTATGATTTAGTTGTATATTTCTGATTTTATCTCCAGTTTTCATTTGGAACATTTGAGTCAATCCTCCCACATCTCATTATCGAATATCAGATTCAATCAGTAGT
Organism: Rhinoraja longicauda; assembly: GCF_053455715.1. NCBI lineage: Eukaryota > Metazoa > Chordata > Chondrichthyes > Rajiformes > Arhynchobatidae > Rhinoraja > Rhinoraja longicauda. The sequence continues at coordinate 78,688,798 of NC_135953.1, read as the reverse complement.
GTTAACACACAAATGATATCATGTCTCCTATGCTGCATCTTTGCCTGACTTGAATTATGATTTCACTTTTTCCTCAACAACGTACCTTCCTCTTTCTCTTTTTCCTCAAAATGAGATTAACCTAAGCGCAATTGAGTTTTGAGTCTAATATGTACAGGCAACTTGGTTTCCCTCTTTCTTCCCTTTCTTCCTCTCCCCCTTTCCCTCACACCCTTTCCTCCCCTCCCCCTCACCTTTCCACTTATATTCCTCAATTCACAATTCTCACTTCTTCTATCCGTATCTCCTTATTTTACACTCTTTGTCTTTTCTTCTCTGGCCTTTGTCGAACTATCTCCCAATCTCCCAATCTCCCCCTCTCAACTGTATCTACCTAACATTGTCCTGCTCCCATCTCTTTTCCAGCTTTCTTAACCCCCCCCACCACCACACTCAGTATGCAAAAGGGTCCTGAACTGAAATGTGTTCTCCAGAAATGCTGCCTGACCTGACCTGTTGAGTTACTCCAGCACTTTGTGTCTTTTTTTGTTTCTTCTACCATATTTTAGTTACATTAATGTGATATGACCATTCTGGAGCTCTACATTTGATCAGCAGATTACAGATATTCTGATCCAAACACCGAATTTAGGCAAATATATTCTTGGCAAACTGATGTGCAGTAACTAAAAATTGTCTCCAATGGTTTTTTTTACCATTTGAGTGGAATTCATTTTAATTAAAGGCAGTTACAGATACTGACCAAAAGGGTACATTGCCACATCAGTGGAGGGGCAGGGAATCACTGAGGCCATTATAGAAACACTGCACAAAAGTCAAATTAACAACCATGGTAACAGAACAAAACAAATCTTCTTTGTAATTTAGAATAAATGAATGTAATCTGTTGAAATTGTTATGTTTGTGTATCTGCCTCTACAAATGTTGCCAACATCACATCATGACAAGGTCATCTATTTATTCATCATGCACATTGTTGTAGATACAACAATTAATGCTACATAATAGGAGATATTTTGGTGGTGAATGGAATCCAACAGTCATTGGATTTTAGTCAAAAGAAGAAAACAATTCAAGACACAGAGTCAAAACATCCTGCAGCATCTCCACATTTTAATAAACAAGGGGAATTGGAATACAGTTCGCAGCATGTTTCATCCAGTGTGCCAAGAAACTCGTTTTCAACGCTGTAATGCAGATGTATGCAGAACCTTACCTCCTTAGTTACAAATCCATCCTTATTTATATCATATAAATTGAATGCCCATTTTAGTTTATCCTGTATTGTTCCACGAAGTAAACCAGAAAGACCCAGGACAAAATCCTGAAATGATACAGAAAAATGATAAGGAAATGCTCAGTCTAGTATTTCAACATTCTGCATTAGGAGGTGGCTCTGGGATAGCAAATTGCACTACAAGATGTGTTAGGAAACCGACAACAGCTTGAAGTTGAACCAAACGTAGCACTTAAATATCACCACAGGGTGGCATTGTAGCAGAGGATTTCTGAAGAATGGAAAATATTGAAAAGTAAAAGGAAAAAAAGGCACAAAATGCTAGAGTAACTCAATGAGGCAACATCTGACCCGCTGAGTTACCCCAGCACATTGTGTCTTTTATTTGCATACCAGCATCTGTAGTTCCCTGTATCCTGAAAAGTTAAATGAATTCTTCAAAGCCTCCCCAGACAACCCCAACCCATCACACTAACCTCCTACCCCCCAACCCCCTCTTCAATGGTTGCAACCTCTGCTGTCCCTTAATTCTCTCAGAGTTATTGGGTTACGTCTGCGGGTACTGGACCACTTTACCTATTCCTGATGGCTGCTTATCTGTGCTTATGTTGATTCTGGTTTGGGTTGGTCAACATGCACACTGATCTATCAGACTTACATGACCGTCGTCTTTGCACCTCAGAATCATTTGAGACATTCGCAGAGATGTGACATGGTGTTGCATGGTTCAAGAAAACTGGTGCCACTTGACTCATGTCCCTTTCACAGATAATGTATCTGTCCTGTCATGGAGTTCTCAAAAATACCCCTCTCCTCCTCTCCCCCTCTCCCACATCCCTTTAGCAAAGCTATCACCAATTTTTACTATTTTGTATTCTCTTCACTTAATTTTACATTAAACTGATGTAAAACCATAGTTCTTTTGCAAAGCAAATTTAAGTAAAAGTCTGTAATCTGAAGAATTTACAAGAAAAGTTGTTTTCTTCCACAAACAGGAGTATTCCAATGACCCAATTTATCTGATGTGTCTCCCCAACAGTGACCCTGCACTCTGAATGTCTGTGAGGTTTACACTGTCAAGATTTCTCCAAGTGCTGATCAGCTCGGAGCTCTTTCTTATCAAGGATCTGTCATCCTTCTCCAAGTTCTTTTCCAGGTGATGTTCTTAACTTTGGGACCAACCCAAGGTTGACGACAACTGGTCAACAGAAAACAATTCTGGAGCGGCACGGTGGCGCAGCGGTAGAGTTGCTGCCTTACAGCGAATGCAGCACCGGAGACTCAGGTTCGATCCTGACTAGGGGGGGCTGTCTGTACGGAGTTTGTACGTTCTCCCCGTGACCTGCGTGGGTTTTCTCTGAGATCTTCGGTTTCCTCCCACACTCCAAAGACGTACAGGTATGTAAGTTAATTGGCTGGGCAAAATGTAAAAATTGTCCCTAGTGTGTGTAGGATAGTGTTGATGTGCGGGGATCGCTGGGCGGCGCGGACCCGATGGGTCAAAGGGCCTGTTTCCGCGCTGTATCTCTAAATCTAAAAATTTCCACTCAATGACACTAATCCCTGCCACAACTATAGATCACTTTGTCCACCCACGTGACTCACTTCACATTTTATGGTCCAATCTTGTCCATATTGTCCATCATTATTGTCCATCTTAGTATCTGTAAGAAGGAACTGCAGATGCTGATTTAAACTGAAGATAGACACCAAAAGCTGGAGTACCTCAACGGGTCAGGCAGCATCTCTGGAGAAAAGGAATAGATGACGTTTTAGTTCGAGACTGAAGAAGGGTTGAGACTGATCTCAGAGATGCAGCCTGACCCGTTGAGTTACTCCAGCTTTTTGTGTCTATCTTAAAGCACTTAGCATTGGTTGGCCAAAGTGAAGATTGATGCACCTATTACACACTGCACCGTTGATTTAACAAGATACTTTGAGTTCACTGTGCAGCAGATTTGGGAGATATTTTGTTAGACCATTGTCTCATATCTTTCCTGCATTTGCTCTGGCTGGTTCTCATCTGCTGTAAATATGCTTGTTACTGTGAACAGGGCTGCGGTTGCAACCTGATACTGTTAGTTGGACGTTTTTTGGGGCAATTGCATGAAAGACTGTGAAGGGACCGATGGATGATCAAACATATTGTGAAAAGAAACAAAAATCATGTCAGGTCACTTTAGCAAGGTTTTAAATCTTCAGGTTGACCAAAACGGTGCCAATTCTCAGAGTCAGTGAATTGTACAAAAAAGCAGCACTCACCTCAAAACTTACTGAACCATTATGGTCTGTGTCAAAGGCATTAAACAGAAAGTGTGCATATGTGGATGCATCTGGAATGGATAACATTGTATTAGTCTACAGTATAGTTGAAATATATGTGCAAAACTCTCAGTTATGATGAAGTTTATTTTTATCAGATTTGACATCAGAGTGAAGTGACACAGCATTAGACCCTTGAAAGAAATCAGAAATTCAAACAAGCCCTGACTGTCTGGTAAAATGCATATACTGTATTCAATTTTGCCTTACAAAGTAAATAGCCCTTCCAATTCGTCACACTTTTAGTCGCTGACATTTTCATTATCATCCTGTTAAATTTTATCAACAGCTTTTAGAGAGGCAGAATTCTTTCCTTGCTGAGACATTGTGCCTCTGCAGCTGACAAAATAAGGAATTGCTTCTCAATTAAAGATCGCCACATTGGTGTGATTTACTTGCGTTGCTGTTTCAAGAAAAACAGTCTCACAATTGTGAATTTTAACAGTAGCCCATTTATAATTTTAAATACCCTTTTGGTAATGAGGTATTAAGATCATGCATTTGTTTGGGAATTTAGGATATGGAAGGGAATGCAACTCTTCCATATCCGTTTTTGAGTGTATGGGCTGAGGAGGGAACATTGCTAAAACGGAAAACCTCATGACTGGACTTTAGAAGAATGAAGGGGAATCTCATTGAAACGTACAGAATAATGAAAGGATAGGATAGTGTGGATGTGGAGAGGAGGTTTCCACTAGTGGGAGAATCTAGTACTAAAGGTCAGAACCTCAGAATTAAATGACGTTCTTTTAGGAAGGAGATGAGGAGGAATTTCTTTAGTCATAGGGTGGTGAATCTGTGGAATTCTTTGCCACAGAAGGCTGTGAAGGCTAAGTCAGTGGATATTTTTTATAGACAATAGACAATAGGTGCAGGAGTAGGCCATTCAGCCCTTCGAGCCAGCACTGCCATTCAATGCGATCATGGCTGATCACTCTCAATCAGTACCCCGTTCCTGCCTTCTCCCCATACCCCCTCACTCCGCTATCCTTAAGAGCTCTATCCAGCTCTCTCTTGAAAGCATCCAACGAACTGGCCTCCACTGCCTTCTGAGGCAGAGAATTCCACACCTTCACCACTCTCTGACTGAAAAAGTTCTTCCTCATCTCCGTTCTAAATGGCCTACCCCTTATTCTTAAACTGTGGCCCCTCGTTCTGGACTCCCCCAACATTGGGAACATGTTTCCTGCCTCTAATGTGTCCAATCCCCTAATTATCCTATATGTTTCAATAAGATCCCCCCTCATCCTTCTAAATTCCAGTGTATACAAGCCTAATTGCTCCAGCCTTTCAACATACGACAGTCCCGCCATTCTGGGAATTAACCTAGTGAACCTACGCTGCACGCCCTCAATAGCAAGATTATCCTTCCTCAAATTTGGAGACCAAAACTGCACACAGTACTCCAGGTGCGGTCTCACCAGGGCCCGGTACAACTGTAGAAGGACCTCTTTGCTCCTATACTCAACTCCTCTTGTTATGAAGGCCAACATTCCATTGGCTTTCTTCACTGTCTGCTGTACCTGCATGCTTCCTTTCCAGTGACTGATGCACTAGGACACCCAGATCTCGTTGAACATCCCCTCTTCCTAACTTGACACCATTCAGATAATAATCTGCCTTTCTATTCTTACTTCCAAAGTGAATAACCTCACACTTATCTACATTAAACTGCATCTGCCATGTATCCGCCCACTCACACAACCTGTCCAAGTCACCCTGCAGCCTTATTGCATCTTCCACACAATTCACACTACCCCCCAGCTTAGTATCATCTGCAAATTTGCTAATGGTACTTTTAATCCTTTCATCTATCATATCATATCATATCATATCATATCATATCATATATATACAGCGCGGAAACAGGCCTTTTCGGCCCACCAAGTCCGCGCCGCCCAGCGATCCCCGCACATTAACACTATCCTACACCCACTAGGGACAATTTTTTACATTTACCCAGTCAATTAACCTACATACCTGTACGTCTTTTGAGTGTGGGAGGAAACCGAAGATCTCAGAGAAAACCCACGCAGGTCACGGGGAGGACGTACAAACTCCTTACAGTGCAGCACCCGTAGTCAGGATCGAACCTGAGTCTCCGGCGCTGCATTCGCTGTCTAAGTCATTAATGTATATCGTAAATAGCTGGGGTCCCAGCACCGAACCTTGCGGTACCCCACTGGTCACTGCCTGCCATTCCGAAAGGGACCCATTTATCCCCACTCTTTGCTTTCTGTCTGTCAACCAATTTTCTATCCATGTCAGTACCCTACCCCCAATACCATGTGCTCTAATTTTGCCCACTAATCTCCTATGTGGGACCTTGTCGAAGGCTTTCTGAAAGTCGAGGTACACCACATCCACTGACTCTCCCCTATCAATTTTCCTAGTTACATCCTCAAAAAATTCCAGTAGATTTGTCAAGCATGATTTTCCCTTCGTAAATCCATGCTGACTCGGAATGATCCTGTTACTGCTATCCAAATGCTCAGCAATTTCGTCTTTTATAATTGACTCCAGCATCTTCCCCACCACTGATGTCAGACTAACTGACAGAGATAGATAGATTCTTGATTAGTACAGGTGTCAGAGGTTATGGGGAGAAGGCAGGACAATGAGAGGGAGATTGAATGGCGGGCTGAATATACATTCTACTATTCTGACAATTATGACCTTATGACTTGAGTGGCCAATTCAGTTTGAGTATACATCATGATAATGCTTCCTTACTTGTGGTGTAAATTCTTTTGAGACAAGAAAATTGGAGCAATGGATCCCATGTGACTTATTTTACTTTAGAGATACAGCGTGAAAATAGGCTCTTCGGCCCACTGTGTCTGCGCCGACCAGCAATCCCCATTCACTGGCACTATCTTACACACTAAGCAGTGTCAGCGATGGCAGCCTTGCCAATGATCTGTCTGTCTTTTCGTCTTTTTTGTTATTTTTAGTGTGTTTTAAAAAATTTATGTTAATGTTCTCTGGTTTGTTTTACGTGGGGGGTGGGGGAGGGGGTCAGGGGAAACTTTTTTTCAATCTCTTAGCTTTCCGGAGATGCGATTGTTTTGTGGATCGTATCTCCGGTCGCTCTGCAGCCTAACATCATGGAGTTGGCGGCCTTGCTCGAGACTGACTTTGAGCCCCACTGCGGGGCCGTGGACTTACCATCGGAGCCTGTGATCCCTTGCCTGGGATCGATGCTCCAACTGCGGCCTGCGGATTTCAACATCGAGGAGCTCGCAGTCTCGGGTAGAGACTGATGTCAGGAAGCTCCAAAGTCGTAAGAGGTTCGACTAGCGCGGGGGAGCTGAGATCCCCCATTGCGGGAGCTTGATCACCCCGACGCGGAGGGCTCAAACGCCGGCTACGGGATCCAAGATCGTCCCATCAACGGAAGGCTCGAGGTCCCTGACCGCGGGAGAACAAAGAAGGGAAGAGATTGAACTTTTTTTCCGCCTTCCATCACAGTAAGGAATGTGGAGGAGTCACTGTGGTGGATGTTTATGTTAAAATGTATATTGTGCGTTTTTTAAAATTTATTCGTATGACTGTATGGCAAATCAAATTCCTCGTGTGTTGCAAAACACACTTGGCTAATAAAGTATGATTATGATTATGATTTACAATTTTACCAAAGCCAATTAACCAATTAACCTACAAAGCTGCACGTCTTTGGAACATGGGAGGAAACCAGAGCACCCAGAGAAAACTCTTTGGTAACAGGGGGAATGTGCAAATCTGTACAGACAGCACCTATAGTCAGAATCAAACTCGGGTCTCTGTAAGGTAGGAACTGTACTACTGCAGCACTGTGTTGCCCTTGTACAATACTGCCCCAGACAAGGAAATGGTCACAGACTCATTTACAACTGTGAATAGAGGATCATCTGATTCCCACAGTACTCTTCATAGTGAGGAGAAACAGCAGGCAGTATCTATGGAGGGAAATGTCCAGCTGCTGTGCTGGGTCAAGATTCTTCATCTGGACTGAAAGACTAAAGGGCATACGGACAGCATAAAGAGGTGAGGGGAGGGGAAGATAGGAGCTGGTAAACAATCAGTGTATCCAGGGCAGATGGAGTAAAGTGGTGAGGGAAGGAAGGAGATAGTAACTGAGGCTGGGAGGTGATAAGTGGATACAAAGGGCTACAAGGATTGTCACTAGTCTGGATCCAGGGATGAGGGGATTGTCCTCTGAGAGTGAGAAAGATTTGCCTACACTCACTAACATTCAGAAAAATGAGAGGCCAATCCCTTTGGGATATACAATATTCTGCAAGGGTTGAAATGCAAAGTGCTGGAGTAACTCAGTGGGCCAGGCAGCATCTCTGGAGGACATGAATAAGTAATGTTTTGGTTCAGGACGCTTCATTAGACTAATGGTGAATGGAGGGTCATCTAAACATAGAAGTGATCACACTTCTTTTCCAACTTTCACTCCCGTATTACAATCAGTCTGAAGAAGGGTCCCAACCTGATACGCCACCATTCCATATCCTCCAGACATGCTGTCTGACCCGCTACGTTACTCCAGCACTTTGTGTTCTACGCAAGCATCTACATGAAGTAAATTTTTATAGGATGTAAAAACATGTAGAAACAAGGAACTGCAGATGCTGGTTTATACCAAAGATGGACACAAGGTGCTGGAGTAACTCAGCGGATGAGGCAGCATCTCTGGAGAAATAGAAAGAGTGACGTTTCGGGTTGGCACTCTTCTTCATCCTTTGGCACTCTTCCTTTTTCTCCGGAGATGCTGCCTCATCCGCTGAGTTACTCCAGCACCTTGTGTCTATCTTTTTTTTTAGGATGTGATTTGTGTTGCAAAGGATTTATGATATTATCTCTAGTTAGGAAGAATGGGAACAGAAGTTCTAGAGCGGAAAAGAAATTAAGGGCAGGGCCAATTGTGAACGATGTGAGAGGGGAGGTAAATACAGAAGTTAAAGTGTTGTACTTAAATGCGCGTAGTATAAAAAATAAAGTGGATGAGCTTGAGGCTCAGTTAGTCATGGGCAAGTATGATGTTGTAGGGATCACTGAGACATGGCTACAAGAGGACCAGGGCTGGGAACTGAATATTCAGGGGTACACAACATATAGAAAAGACAGACAGGTGGGCAGAGGGGGTGGGGTTGCTCTGATGGTAAGGAATGATATTCATTCCCTTGCAAGGGGTGACATAGAATCAGGAGATGTTGAATCAGTATGGATAGAAATGAGAAATTGTAAGGGTAAAAAGACCCTAATGGGAGTTATCTATAGGCCCCCAAACAGTAGCCTCGACTTAGGGTGCAAGTTAAATCAGGAGATAAAATTGGCGTGTCAAAAATGTAATGCTACGGTGGTTATGGGAGATTTCAACATGCAGGTAGACTGGGAAAATCAGGTTGGAAATGGACCCCAGGAAAGAGAGTTTGTAGAGTGCCTTCGAGATGGATTCTTAGAACAGCTTGTACTGGAGCCTACCAGGGAGAAAGCAATTCTGGATTTAGTGTTGTGTAATGATCCTGATCTGATAAGGGGACTAGAGGTAAAAGAGCCATTAGGAGGCAGTGATCACAACATGATAAGTTTTACTCTGCAAATGGAAAGGCAGAAGGGAAAATCGGAAGTGTCGGTATTACAGTATAGCAAAGGGGATTACAGAGGCATGAGGCGGGAGCTGGCCAAAATTGATTGGAAGGAGGCCCTAGCAGGGAAGACGGTAGAACAGCAATGGCAGGTATTCCTGGGAATAATGCAGAGGTTGCAGGATCAATTTATTCCAAAGAGGTGGAAAGACTCTAAGGGGAGTAAGAGACACCTGTGGCTGACAAGGGAAGTCAGGGACAGCATAAAAATTAAGGAGAGGAAGTATAACATAGCAAAGAAGAGTGGGAAGACAGAGGATTGGGACTCTTTTAAAGAGCAACAAAAGTTAACTAAAAAGGCAATACGAGGAGAAAAGATGAGGTACGAGGGTAAACTAGCCAATAATATAAAGGAGGATAGCAAAAGTTTTTTTAGGTACGTGAAGAGGAAAAAAATAGTCAAGGCAAATGTGGGTCCCTAGACAGAAGCAGGGGAATTTATTATGGGGAACAAAGAAATGGCAGACGAGTTAAACCGTTACTTTGGATCTGTCTTCACTGAGGAAGATACACACAATCTCCCAAATGTTCTAGGGGCTGGAGAACCTAGGGTGATGGAGGAACTGAAGGAAATCCACATTAGGCAGGAAATGGTTTTGGGTAGACTGATGGGACTGAAGGCTGATAAATCCCCAGGGCCTGATGGTCTGCATCCCAGAGTACTTAAGGAGGTGGCTCTAGAAATAGTGGAAGCATTGGAGATCATTTTTCAATGTTCTATAGATTCAGGATCAGTTCCTGTGGATTGGAGAATAGCAAATGTTATCCCACTTTTTAAGAAAGGAGGGAGAGAGAAAACGGGTAATTATAGACCAGTTAGTCTGACATCAGTGGTGGGGAAAATGCTGGAGTCAATTATAAAAGACGAAATTGCTGAGCATTTGGATAGCAGTAACGGGATCGTTCCGAGTCAGCATGGATTTACGAAGGGGAAATCATGCTTGACAAATCTACTGGAATTTTTTGAGGATGTAACTAGGAAAATTGACAAGGGAGAGTCAGTGGATGTGGTGTACCTCGACTTTCAGAAAGCCTTCGACAAGGTCCCACATAGGAGATTAGTGGGCAAAATTAGGGCACATGGTATTGGGGGTAGGGTACTGACATGGATAGAAAATTGGTTAACAGACAGAAAGCAAAGAGTGGGGATAAATGGGTCCCTTTCGGAATGGCAGGCAGTGACCAGTGGGGTACCGCAAGGTTCGGTGCTGGGACCCCAGCTATTTACGATATACATTAATGACTTAGACGAAGGGATTAAAAGTACCATTAGCAAATTTGCAGATGATACTAAGTTGGGGGGTAGTGTGAATTGTGAGGAAGATGCAATAAGGCTGCAGGGTGACCTGGACAGGTTGTGTGAGTGGGCGGATACATGGCAGATGCAGTTTAATGTAGATAAGTGTGAGGTTATTCACTTTGGAAGTAAGAATAGAAAGGCAGATTATTATCTGAATGGTGTCAAGTTAGGAGGAGGGGGAGTTCAACGAGATCTGGGTGTCCTAGTGCATCAGTCAATGAAAGGAAGCATGCAGGTTCAGCAGGCAGTGAAGAAAGCCAATGGAATGTTGGCCTTCGTAACAAGAGGAGTTGAGTATAGGAGCAAAGAGGTCCTTCTACAGTTGTACCGGGCCCTGGTGAGACCGCACCTGGAGTACTGTGTGCAGTTTTGGTCTCCAAATTTGAGGAAGGATATTCTTGCTATGGAGGGCGTGCAGCGTAGGTTCACTAGATTAATTCCCGGAATGGCGGGACTGTCGTATGTTGAAAGACTGGAGCGATTGGGCTTGTATACACTGGAATTTAGAAGGATGAGGGGGGATCTTATTGAAACATATAAGATAATTAGGGGATTGGACACATTAGAGGCAGATAACATGTTCCCAATGTTGGGGGAGTCCAGAACAAGGGGCCACAGTTTGAGAATAAGGGGTAGGCCATTTAGAACGGAGATGAGGAAGAACTTTTTCAGTCAGAGGGTGGTGAAGGTGTGGAATTCTCTGCCTCAGAAGGCAGTGGAGGCCAGTTCGTTGGATGCTTTCAAGAGAGAGCTGGATAGAGCTCTTAAGGATAGCGGAGTGAGGGGGTATGGGGAGAAGGCAGGAACGGGGTACTGATTGATAGTGATCAGCCATGATCGCATTGAATGGTGGTGCTGGCTCGAAGGGCTGAATGGCCTACTCCTATTGTCTATTGTCTATAGCTGCAAGATCCTCTCTTACATCCCAGAACACATTTAGTTTGATTTAGTTTAGTTTCGTTTAGTTTTCACTTTAGAAATTTTATTTTAACTTTTAATGTTATATTTAAACTTAAAGGCCATCATGTAATGTTTTATTGGTATCTGCCTTGCACAGCTTTTCAATCGCTAAAATGGCCTTCTCAACATACTGCACATAATTTTGTTTCCCCCACGTCCTCATCAATATTTCTGTGACCTTGGTCTTTTATATCATCCTTCTCCAAAGCACCCTCTCCCTCATCACCTTAACCATGATATAAAGGACCAAGGCCAAGGAAGGACTCAGGACAGCTGTTGTCCATGTTATTCATTGGAGACAATACCATAGGCATTGGAGAGTGTTCTGTTTTTATGCTTATGATATCCATTCATTCTTTATGCTTTCTGACTGGTTGTCTACTATTCAGTTCCAGAGTAGTAAAATATCAGGAATCCTAAAACCATTAGTCTCTGCATCATTAACATTCACTCATCCCCCTTCCTGGCCAGTGTCTCAGATGCAGACAATCTATTTGTAACCTTAGACTTTTCAATGTTAAGGTTGGCTTCTGTCTCATTTCCTCTCCATGATAAAGGCACCATCTTCCCTTCTTCAGAACATTTACAACTTTCAAATGGGAGGGAATGGTATTCATTATTGACAATTATCTGCTATAACCCCATAAGGAATAATCTTTACTTAAGTAGTAGAAATAAAATAATGCAGATGCAGATTAATACATAAAAAGACACAAAGTGCTGGTGTAACTCCACTGGTCAGGCAGTATCTCTGGAGAACATGGATAGGAAATGTTTTGAGTCAAGACTCTTCTTCAGACTCTGTCTGGAAGTGGATCTGGAATCCAGATGAGTTGAGGTAAGGTTTGGCGGAGTCATTGGTGGCAGTCTGTGGGCAGCCGGAGTGCAGGTAGGGGTCTGCAATGGCGGTGGTGACGGGAACTGTGGCCTGGAGGCAGCCGGGGAGGCAGTGCAGGTTGGCACAAGCAACCAAGCCTAGCAGTTAAGTTGGCAAACCCGGCATGGAAGTGGCAGGGGTGGCGTCGGGAACCCAGCCTGGAAGCAACTGAGGAGGCAGTGTGCGCTGGGGGTGGCATCGACAGCCTTGCCTAGTAGTGAAAGTCGGTAGGTCTGTCCGCTATAACCAAAATCTGTTATAACGAGGTCCATAAAAATGAGGGTTTACTGGATAGGTTTGTCACTTCAGAGTCATTCATTCAAATGCATCATGGGCAATTTAGTACCCTCACTTTTGTATAAATCCCAACTTGTCCAAAAATCTGTTGTCCATATTGTATGCTGCACCAACTCTTGATGTCTATCCCTCCTGACTTTGTTAACATACACTGGCACCTCTTGGCCCAATGCATTCTTTAAAATTCTCATCCTCGTATCTAACTTTCTTCATTGTTTCCATTTCCTCATCTCTGCAACCTCTTCCAGCCATACAATCTGCCAGACCACCCATTGTAAATTTGTATTTTGTACGTTCCCCAAACCATACTGGCAAGTAGCATATTACTCCATTAACAGCAACTATACAGTTTCCTTCTGAGGTGCAACTCTTCAGAATTTGTTCCTCCAATCTTCTTTGTATCTGCTTCCTCAATTAAGATTCTGCTCAATACTCATTTTCGATGAAGATTTTAATTGCCCTTTCTTTGATGTATTGTCTGTTTTGTCTTCATGAAGCGTAATTTTACATTACATGCACAGGTCTATGAACTGGTTCTTGAACTACACAACCTTCTGCAATAGAGTAACCAAGATTAGGTGAAAGTCAATGATGTAAGTGATTTAAACTATTTTACTTGTACTTTAAATGCAAGAAGAAACATTTGTTGGTTTTGCAAGTTTGTAAGACGTATTTGTTTGTGGATTGAATACATCTATTATTTTATATCGTAGTTAATTTAGATTCTAAGTTAGAAATTTTTTTTTTAATTTCTTAAACTCAGTGTCTTGCTGTTTAAATCCAGTGTAAATTTTCCAGCAGCAATTTAACTTTGTTTTAAGTTAAATCTGTCATAACTTTTACACATTGTTAAATTTGATTTTAGATGGGTATGGTACTATCGATTCTGTAAATAGACAATAGACAATAGACAATAGGTGCAGGAGGAGGCCATTCGGCCCTTCGAGCTAGCACCGCCATTCAATGTGATCATGGTTGATCATTCTCAATCAGTACCCCGTACCTGCCTTCTCCCCATACCCCCTGACTCCACTATCCTTAAGAGCTCTATCCAGCACCCTCTTGAAATCTTGAGTTACCAGTGAATTCACTGAAAATAAAACCGTTAAATATTCCAGTGACTATTGTCCATTCCTGGCAAAAAACAATTACACCCATGGCTGTCACCTAATCTTGGTTTCACTCTTGCAATGGCATCAGAAGGTAATGGAGTTCAAGATCCATTTTAGAGACGTGCACATAATAATAGTGTTATGTTTCTGCCCATGTCTACCAATATTACTAAAATGGATGACCTGGAATTGTCATCATTATTTATGACAGCTTGCCATATGCAAGATGTGGTAGCTATTTGTTATCCACATTCCAGCAATGATTACATTTCCAAGATATTCTCATTGGTATGGCCATGTGTTGGGACAACATGGGAAGATTATCTTAATATAGTTACTGGTGTCATTTCTATAAATACTCACCACCTTGGGGAAAAAACTGGGCATAAATCTCTTTGAATGTCTCTTCATTGACGATCCCACTGGGACATTCCTGTAAGTGAGCAAACAAAAAATAAATAAGTCCGATATGCTGAAACCAAGTATAAAGTTAAATTGATCTCTGTATTAACAAAAATAGTCACTGTAAATCAGATACATGCACGTCAATGTAGTTGCTCACATAAAAATAATTGTTGCATTGAACTGTATTAGAAATCATTTAATATGGTTGTGGTTCCAAAATCCATCTAAATATTGATTAGGTTCCTGGAATAAAGTAACTTTCAGGCTCATGATCTACAAATTAACAACAACAAATGGTTTGTGACCTGATAATCGTGAAACCACACAATGTACAGAAATATACTATGTGCATTGTAAACTGTGTTGAAAGTAAGATCTTCAATTAATTGATTATTAACTCGAATGGATGTTCCTTCGCTGCACTACTAAACGGTTTATGTTTCAAGGAAGAAACATGACATATAGATTGTGGTGGGAACATTTAGACTAAGGCATTTAAAAAAAAATCTTCTTTTTTAACTACTGGAAATGTCATTTCATTAAAGAGGAGTCTTCAATAATCTTCAGTGTTCTAATAGTTCTCATTGATCAATTGATAATCAAAGGTCATTGACCCACAATTTTAACCCTATTTCCTGCTCCAAAGACGTTACAGGACTTGTTGAATTGGTACATTACTTCAGTCTCTAATCCTACCTCAGCAACAGAACATTACGGACTACCTTCTGCACTATCATGGATTTGTTTACTAATTGTGTTTTGCACAAATGGCTTATTTTTGCAGTCTTTCTTTCACTGTCTTAGAGAATTTCTATGTAATTTGTGTCATTAATGTATAATTTATATTTATGTGTGTTCTTTGAGTCTATGTGCCTGTAATACTGCTGCAGGCAAAGTTTTTATTGTACCTATCCTCGCCCTGTTTATGTATTTGACAATAAAATAATTTTGACTTGACTTGGATTACCACCATCATCAACCACCTCCCTACCCAACAATTATTTGTGCACATTCTGCTCCCCATTTCGTTCTCAAACTGTGGTAACTTTTTTCAGAGGCACAGGCCCAATACATGATTTACCTGAGATTAGAGTACAAAATATATCCAAATAATCCAAATCCAAATACTACTGATAATAATAATATTATATTCCTTTATTCGTTCCACACCGGGGAAATTTACAATGTTACAACAGCAAAGTGGATAGCAAGAGATCATTCATTATAAATAAAAGTAAAGACAAGGATAAATTGGCTTCAGTTTTCTGTGTATTCTTAACTGTTACTGTTGACTCATCTGCTGAGAGCAGTGCTGGTTGTGCAGTCTCACAGCAGCAGGAAGGAAGGACCTCCTATATCTCTCCTTCACGCACTTGGGGTGAAGGAGTCTGTCACTGAAGGAGCTACTCAGTGCAGTGACAGTGTCCTGCATGGGGTCGTTGTCCGGCAGCGATGTTAACTTTGCCATCATCCTCCTCTCTCCCACCACCTGCACTGAGTCGAGGGGGCTCTGAATCCAAATCATCCAAATCCAAGTAATAAACTGTATTTTCCAATAGTTTTTGAAGGGATAAATGGTTCTCCCTTCCATCACTACCTAATCCCACTTCCTTTCACAGAGTAGCTGTCCTTGAAACCACCGGAGATGTAGCTCCTTTTACCTCTTCCCTTCCACTTTCCAGACAACTGCATATTCTTTTCAAGTGAAGCATTACTTATTCCAGTTAGGTGTACTGGATTTTCTGTTGTGGAAAATGGAGTGAAGTAGGCAAGTAAGGATGGGTCTGAAGAAGGGTCTCGACCTGAAACGTCACCCGTTCCTTCTCTCCAGAGATGCTGTCTGTCCCGCTGAGTTACTCCAGCATTTTATGTCCACCTTCGATTTAAACCAGTATGTGCAGTTCTTTCTTACACAAGTAAGGATGGGGGTGGGTTGAATGCCAAGAACATTGCAGCAGAACAGAATCTGCCGAGGCTGTTATTCCCAGGCACAGCAGGTCCCAACCATTCACCCGTATCACAACATGTCCTTTAATTCCAGGCAGCCTTATGCCATTTGGCTTTCACCAATTCATAACAGTTAGAATCTCCCATCCCCCATATTTGAGGCTTAGTCCATTATAGTTACCGAGTCAGAAACAGGCTTTTTGACCCAACTTGTCCATGCCAACCAAGATGCCGCATCTAAACTGTCCTAATTTGTCCAGATCTCAATGAACCTTTCCCATCCATGTACCTATTCAAATGTTTTTAACATATTGTTGTTGTACCTGCCTCAGCTACTTCCTTTGGCTGCTCTTTCCATTTCCCCACTATTCTCAATGGAAAATGTTGTCCCTCAGGTTCCTATTAAATCTTTCCCCCTTCAATTTAAACCTAATCCTACTAGTTCTTGATTGTTCTAAAAGACTGTGCATTCATCCTATCTTTTCCTCTCGTGACTTGATACCGCTCGATTGGATCACCCTTCAGCCTCCTGAGCCCCAAGGAATAAAGTCCTAACCTGCTCAACCTCTCCCTATAGCTCTGGCTGTTGAGTACTGGCAACAGTCTCAAAAGTCTTCTCTGCACTCTTTCAAACTTAATGACATCTTTTCTGTAGCGGGGTGTCTGAAAACTGAACACAATACTCCGTGAGGTCTCACCTATGTATTGTACAACTGCTGAGTAAGATCACAAAGTTCTATAATCAATGTCTTTTTGTGCCAGGGAAATGGGAATTATGCATTTATGTTACCCTTTAATGTCCATTTTAAATTTGTTCCTCAGCTCTTTTGTTGTTCATGAAAAGATTTACAGCTGGTAGATATCTATCTTCAGTACCGTATATGGATTGTCACCAGTCATAAATTGAAAAGGAACAAATATAATTATACTTGGTCGAATGAAAACTATCATCTGATCATTTGGCTTTTTCTTTTTTTCAGTAGGAAATTGAGATCATAATTTCTACTGATGGTGGAATATTGATACATTAGCTGAAGTACCATCTTTTCTAAGATGTTTCATCATGGCACCATTCCATCCATTAATTTAGTTGCTTATAAACCTCCTGTGATATTGGATCTGATATGGCTTGCAAAGTCCACTGGTTGCAATTGCAACCAGCAATTATCTTATGTCCGAACATACCTCGCCTGAGTGTGTAAGGTCTGTCCTTCTGGCATATCTGTTGCAGATCCACACGGCGCTCCTTTCCCCAATCTTTGTAACATTATCTACTTCCTCTCTGAAAACCTCCAATGATTAAACTTCTAAAACCATTTGGGGAAGAAAATTCCAGAGATTCACCACCCTCTGCAAGAAGAAATTCTTAAGCACTTCAGTTTTAATTGAATGCACCTACTCATTCCACCCCTCTTTCATTTTACAACTGCTTCCCTTGTTCAAATCTCTTCCGCTCATGGAAACATCTCATAATCTATTCCATCAATCCCCCATGGCCTTACATGTTTGAATAAGATCATGTTCATTCTTCTAAACCCCAAAGAATACAGATCTAATTTCTGCGATGAGAATTAAATGTCATTTCTCCAAGCCTCTGCAATAAAGTCCAATATGCCATTTGCCTTTCTAATCACTTGTTGCACCTGCTTCCTAATGTTTTGATTTCATGCACAAGAACACCAAGATCCCTCTGTATGCCATTTACAATCTCTCTCAATTAGCTAAGTCTGCCTTTTATTTCCTTCCAGTGAAGAGAATGATCTCCACTTTGCTACATTAAAACCCATTCGACAAGAATTTTCCCAGCTAATCTATCTCCTGATGCAGTCCAAATATCCTCATCACAGCATGTCCTCCCGCTAATTTCTGTGTCATTAGCAAACTTGGATGTTTTACATTTTATTAAATATTAAAAACAATTAAGATTCCACAAACATTAAACATTAAACAAACTCAAGTTAAAAAAATAAAACTAAAAATTAAGGGATTGGACAGGCTAGATGCAGGAAAAATGTTCCCCATGTTGGGGGAGTCCAGAACCAGGGACCACAGTTTAAGAATAAGGGGTCGGCCATTTAGGACTGAGATGAGGAAAACCTTTTTCAGCCAGAGAGTTGTGAACCTGTGGAATTCTCTGCCACAGAGGCAGTGGAGGCCAATTCACTGCATGTATTCAAGAGAGTTAGATATAGCTCTTGAAGCTAACGGAATCAAGGGATATATATGGAGAAGTGTCTGATAGTCTTCCAGACATCCACATCTGCGCCAGGTGTGACGAGATGGGGCTCCTAAGGGACCGTATTAGGAACCTGGAGCGGCAGATTGATGACCTCCGTCTGATCAGGGAGAGTGAGGAGGTTATAGATAGGAGTTACAGGGAGGTGGTCACTCCTAGACCACGGGAGGTAGACAAGTGGGTCACTGTTAGGGGGGGCAAGGAACAAAGGCAGGGACTAGGGAGTACCCCGGTGGCTGTACCCCTTGGAAATAAGTACTCCTGTTTAAGTACTGTTGGGAGGGACAGCCTACCTGGGGGCAGCGACGGTGCCCGGGCCTCTGGCAAGGAGTCCGGCCCTGTTGCTCAGAAGGGTAGGGAAAGGAAGAGGAGAGCAGTAGTAATAGGGGACTCTATAGTGAGGGGGTCAGATAGGCGTTTCTGTGGACGCAGTCGGGAGACCCGGATGGTGGTTTGCCTCCCTGGTGCCGGTGTCCGGGATGTGTCTGAGCGTGTCCAGGATATCCTGAAAGGGGAGGGAGAGGAGCCAGAGGTCGTGGTACATATAGGTACCAACAATATAGGTAGGATAAGGGAAGAGGTCCTGAAAGGAGAATTCAGGGGGCTAGGAAGAGAGTTAAAAAAAAGGACTTCCAAAGTAATAATCTCAGGCTTACTGCCTGTGCCACGCGATAGTGAGAATAGGAATGGAGTGAGGTGGAGGATAAATACGTGGCTGAGGAACTGGTGCAGGGAGCAGGGTTTCAAGTTTCTGGATCATTGGGACCTCTTCTGGGGGAAGTATGACCTGTACAAAAAGGACGGGTTGCATCTGAACCCGAGGGGAACCAATATCCTGGCGGGGAGATTTGCTAAAATAACTGCGGAGACTTTAAACTAGTACGGTTGGGGGGAGGGACTCAAACACAGATAGCTAATAGGCAGTGTGTGAGGCAGGAGGCAGAAAAGGGAAACACTCAGACCCAATATGTAGGAGAGAAAGAAGGGAAAAGAAATATACTGAGAATAAGAAATGATGGGTCCCTTAAATGTGTATATTTTAATGCTAGGAGCATTGTAAGAAAGGTGGATGAGCTTAGAGCCTGGATTGACATCTGGAAGTATGATGTTGTGGCGATCAGTGAAACATGGTTGCAGGAGGGTTGCGATTGGCAATTAAATATTCCAGGATTTCATTGTTTCAGATGTGATAGAATCGGAGGGGCAAGAGGTGGGGGTGTTGCATTGCTTGTCAGGGAGGATATCACAGCAGTGCTTTGGCAGGGTACTGATTCTGGATGATCAGCCATGATCGTATTGAATGGCGTATTGGTGCTGGCTCGAAGGGCAGAATGGCCTACTCCTGCACCTATTTTCTATGTTTCTATGTTTTTATGTTTCTATCCCTGTCAAAACTATTAGAAGGTTTCATTTGTGAAACATTGACTTCATGAAACAGGTGATAGAAAAGGTGAAACATGGAGCATGTATCCTGGCTGAGCATTATCAGCTGAATAGTAGACGATAATGAAAGATAGACACAAAAAGCTAGAGTAACTCAACGGGACAGGCAGTATCTCTGGAGAGAAGGAATGGGGGACATTTCGGGTCGAGATAATGTTTGACAGTGCATGCGTCAGCAGCACCTCAACAGTTGAAATGCACAAAATGAGATTGAGGAAAATAACTCTTTAATAATGTGATCAGTAAAATTGTGTAATTTGAAACAGTGTTCTAGGAGACAAGATTGAAGAAAAGAGATTACATTTGAAATCATTTAAACTTAGATATCAATCATAAAGACCTGCATCTTATCTTGGATTGTCTGTGAATGAAATGACCTTCAATTATCACACTTAAGTTATTTCTGATTCATCAAAGATAACATTGGGATTGTTTAAGATTCTCAGTATTACTAAAAGAGGATACTTGTAATGAACTAGTTCTGGGGATTGCAATGTTAGCAAAACTGACATAACTCTTTTTTTTGGTAAGCTATGGTTTTATTACTTTTGAAGCACCAGGATATATTGAAAACTGCCATAACATTGGTTTCTCAACTTCTTAGTTCCGCTGTGTAGAAAATCAAAAGTGAACGGTATATAGTCATTGGTAAAGATACTTTCCTTTCAAATGACAAAGAATGGCCATAATTCAATAACGCAGCCTACAACTTGGTATGCTCAATGCCAGGAAATGCCTATGAAAGCTGGTGCTACTGAAATTTACTTGCACATTCCAATTTTTTAAGACTATTAGGAAGAACTCCTTCTTTCCCAATTTTTTGTAAGCTTTGGAGAGAGTTAACACTAGTCATTGATACCACTTGATCTCTGTGGTGTGAGATATTGTAAACCCTAATACCTCGAGTGCCTCATTGAAATATCATCTAAGGTACTGCAAGGCCCAAAATTTATCTCCAGTAAGATGTGCAACCACATTGGGCTGATTCATGACTGTTGCTGTTTACTCACAGAAGGACCAGGGTTTCCGAATATTAAAGGCTCAAACTGGATATTGACTGAATAAATAAAGGGTCAGCCACCTCTCCCTTACAGCCATGAGCAGCCTGAATCAAGTTGGGACTCCTGTCGTAAAACTTCCAGGTTGATTTTAAGCCCATTCACCATCAAATATGAAAATAAACCCTAAAGATTAAAAAAATAGTCCCAATTAAATTGAACAGAAATGAGTTTTTTTAAAGAGGAGACAAACATCTACCAAAAGAGGACTCCCAAAGCTGCTCCATCTTTCCTCACTGCTCTGATCACAGGAAGTAGCCCTTCAAGGGCCCCATCACAATACGCCCAGCACAACCCAGCACAAGGAAGCTCGTAAAGAGAGAATGTAATATAAAGATGGGAGGCAGGTGGCAGAGTCTGCTCACGAGCAGAGAAACTCTTAGAGATCCAAGCACAGTGGGCACTGGAAGCATCTTACACATGCAGAAGACATTGAAAGCTGGAGGTTGCCAGCAAAGTGCCTGTAAGGGCACGACTGCCCTCGATGAATGGGTGCATTATTAGGTGCCTGCAGCCAAATGCATTCAACAAAAATCAATGGTCTTCTGCTTTGCTGATTGAGCTAGTTTTGATGCAACGCAATGCAGCGGTCAGCTCATCTCAGCAGAAGCAGCCTAAAAGGATCCTGAGGCAAGGGCTCTGAAAGTGAGGGTGATCCTGAATTTAACCTTGAGAGCAGGCACTTCACTCTTGTGAAGTGAACCATTATTCGAGTCTGAAGAAGGGTCCCAACCTGAAACATCACCTATCTTCAGTGATGCCTGGGCTATTGAGTTACTCCAGCACTTTGTGTCCTTTTGTGCAAGCCAGCATCTGCAGTTCCTTGTTTCCTTGGTGACTTCTTTATATTTTTAAGAAGTCACCAACAAACCTCAAGCAGTAAATAAGCTCACTCTTGCAGTTCAGACAAAAAGATCCACCAGTAAAGAGGGGAGCTTTCAATTTTTAGTGAATGCATCTGTTCCATTCATGAATGGGAAGAGTTTTCAAATGTAGTATCACAAAGCTCCCAAAAGTGCATCATTCATGCACTGAAATTTACCTGCGAGGTAACTTCCTGCCATAACTACCCTTTGAACAAGGAAGTTGTCACCTGCATGCACTATTTCTTCTCTGACCCTGTGGAGGACTCATAGTTGCATGCATTAATTTGGTGCCCACAATTCCTGGGAGCTGTTGTGATAAGATTTAATGTGTTACCTCTTGTTGTAGAAAAAGTGCTACTAAGAAGTTTAATTCTAATGCCAACAATGTATGCCATACAAGAGAAGACACTGGTGTTAATGGATTTAAGTTTTTTTGAGCTTTTTAAGAATATTAGTTAGATGCTAACAACACTTTTACCCTGAAAAATTGTGCAGCTAAATATTTAGATCAAGGCTTTGTAATTTGTACAGGATGGATTACACAAAAAAAGGCCGATATTTTCTGAGAAGAAAATTTAGCTGATTTGTGACAGGTTGTAATGAATTTGGTTAGAACCAGCCAAAAAGGAATTATTCTGCTTTCATTACCTGTTGCCCAATGTAGTTTGGGAAGAAAACTTAAGATCAGCTTCAGAGTTTGAGTTACAGGTAAGTTTACTCAGTATTTGTCTCCAAAGTCATTATAGAAAACAAGTGAGCAACAAAAATTCAGTTTTTAAATATTTTTCATTTTCCTCAGAGGGCTATTTTGAGGCCAACTTAGTGAATATTTTTCAATGCTAGTTGCAGCTGCTCTTTTGAGATAAGTAGGATGTTCCCTCGTAGTAACGCATTTAAATGGTTTTATATCAGCATTCTTGGCAGCAGGCTGCTCGACTTGCCAGGATTTGGAAATTAAATGAGAGGCGAGGCTGAAACCATGAGGAATGTTATGAAACTAAAAAAAAGATACTGAAATTCCATTACTGATTATGTGAGTGTATTATGCTGCTGTGATAATTGATGCAGATTAATGGACATTTTTATCAGCGAAATATTCAGTTACATTCTTTAATCTTGGTAACGGATTGCAATTTATTTACCTGAATGCCCCAGTGCAGAAAGTGTATGGAGATCCAATATCACATTATGGTGGGTAATATAGAAACATATCACATGAACTATTTTGTTCATTATGCTTTCCCTGGGTCTTTGAAAAAAATACGCAATCAACCTAGAATTGAAGGGAGGTCCTACACCTGGCCTATCCCTCTAAGTAGTTATCTAACTCCCTTCTAAATGTTACCATGTAATCTCCTTACCTGTTTCATAGAAACATAGAAACATTGAAAATTGGTGCAGGAGGAGGCCATTTGGCCCTTCGAGCCAGCACCGCCATTCATTGTGATCATGGCTGATCATCCACAATCAGTAACCTGTGCCTACCCTCTCCCCATATCCCTTGATTCCACTAGCCCCGAGAGCTCTATCTAACTCTCTTTTAAATTCATCCAGTAAATTGGCCTCCACTGCCTTCTGTGGCAGAGAATTCCACAAATTCACAACTCTCTGGGTGAAAAGGTTTCTTCTCACCTCAGTTTTAAATGGCCTCCCCTTTATTCTTAGACTGTGGCCCCTGGTTCTGGACTCCCCCAACATTGGGAACATTTTTCCTTTCAACCACCATATTCCAGAAATACGTTGTTGAACTCTGAGGTGTCCTTAAATTTGATCCCTAGATTCCTGATTTCCAAAGGAAACAATTTATGTTTGTCTTCATGATGAAAATCCCTCTTGAATATCAAAATTTGAAATGGGTACAAAATGCCAAAGATGTTTATCTTTCAACAGGAGTGAAAGAGATATTGAATGTGAATCTGTGATTCAAGGTTTGCCTCTTCAAATGTTTGATATATTAATATAAAAATCTGCTGCCAATTACTGATTCCCATATTTTGCATTTCTTGGCTGGTTTAACAAAGATTAGACAATTTAATGTATTAATATGAGTTTCTTGGACCCGATTTCCCTGAAGGGATGGAGGCTGCAGATGCTGTAAGCTTCAGGATGGTTCAGTGTTCAAGTTGGATACCTTAAATATAGGACACATGACCCTAGAGGAGGAGATCTCCAGGGGAAGGGACAGCCAGGGCCCACATACAGGGGTAGATGTTCCCACATCATCTTGTCCCTACCTCCAGCAGAAAGTTGGAGTTACTCTATCTGTCTTCATGTTCCCCTTCCATTCCTCCTTTAGACCAGGTGGGGCATCTAGGAAGATAACTATGATTAAGATCTTCTCTTGATGGCTTTTGGCATGTACTCAATGTGCAAACAAAAATCACATAAGTGACATCAACCAATTTTGATCATGTTTGTGGTACAGTCAACAGTGTTCATTGATAGCACGTTTTTTTTCAGTGCAAGATTTTTGTAAACCCTATCCTAGCATTATTTTTTTTCCTGGTGGCCATTTCCCTCAAATGATGTCATTCATAGTACTCATTATTCAATTCCAGTTAGGATTTTCCACCAAGAGAAACGGAAGAGACTGCAGATGTTGGAATCTTGAGCTAAAAACAAACTGCTAGAGGAACTCAATGAGTCAGGTAGCATCTGTGGAGGGAAATGGGCAGGTGATATTTCTGCTTGTGGTTTTTCTTCCGATTGGGGATTTTGACCCTTAATGCCTGCCGTTCCTAAAACAGACGAGGTACATGAGAGAGCCTTTATTACTATTCTGAAGTTGGTGCTCATGATTGCTTCTGTTTAATTAACCCATTTAAAATTGCTTTGGGAGAATACGAATGTAGTTGTAACAACAGAAAATCTGTGTTGTACAAATTTCTTGTTAGATTATTTCAGTAAAAAGTCCTGAAACAATGCTATGATATCAAGACTTTACCACTGTTCTATCAACATTTCGCAAAATGTCTGTCTACATATTTCAAAGGTTACCTTCAAACCTCCAGAAGGTAAAAACTGAGAAAACATTCAAAATTCTCTAATCAAATATTTGTGATTATAAGATTTGCACAAAAAATACATTTGAATGTAAGAACATGAGAAATAGGAGTGGTAGAACACTGCCTTCTTCATTCAGCAAATTCATGGCTGATGTTTTACCTTATCACCACTTTTCAGCATTAACCCAATGTTCATTGTTACCCCATAAAATCTATAAATCATGTTTTTTAATGTTCAGTCTGGGGCTCCGTTGGCATTGTGGCAGATAATTTTCAAGCACAAACTTTAATCAACACTAACTGGCAATTTCAGTGACTTTAATTGCTCATTTGGAAGGGCACAATCCAGCATTAATTTTAAACCTTTACTAAGATGGTATTTTGCCCCAGACATGGTCTAAACTAGTGTTTGTGCAAAAGATCCCATTTTGCCCACCTAAGTAGCTCCTTCTATCTGAAGAAGCCATCCAAAATAATCATCTAAATAGGAATAATCAACCATGAACCCCATACTGGAGAAGTTTGAAGAAGGGTCTTGACCCGAAATATCGCCCATTCCTTCTCTCCAAAGATGCTGCCTCTCCTGCTGAGTTACTCCAGCTTTTTGTGTCTGGAAGTTCAAAGGCTGATCTGAGGGTAGCAAATTGAGCCTGTTCCTATACATTACATCTTAATTTAGTGATTGAAATATGCAGGGAAACAAACTATATTTATTTACAAAAGAACAATACACATGAGAAATTACTGTCAGCAATAATAGCCCCTAATGCACATTGTGATTGTATAATATTCCCCTGTCTGTTGGAGAGATTAACCAGTTTATTTATGTATGTTAATCCTTCTGTTAAAGTAATGGATTTGGGAATGTCAAATAAACCTTTTATCATATCATATCATATATATACAGCCGGAAACAGGCCTTTTCGGCCCTCCAAGTCCGTGCCGCCCAGCGATCCCCGTACATTAACACTATCCTACTCCTGCACCTCTTGTCTATTGACCTGTCATTGTGGTAGACAATAGAAAATAGGTGCAGGAGAAGGCCATTCGGCCCTTCGAGCCAGTACCGCCATTCAATGTGATCATGTCTGATCATTCTCAATCAGTACCCCGTTCCTGCCTTCTCCCCATACCTCCTGACTCCGCTATCCTTAAAAGCTCTATCCAGCTCTCTCTTGAATGTATTCAGAGAATTGGCCTCCACTGCCCTCTGAGGCAGAGAATTCCACAGATTCACAACTCTCTGACTAAAAAGGTTTTTCCTCATCTCTGTTCTAAATGGCCTACCCCTTATTCTTAAACTGTGGCCCCTGGTTCTGGACTCCCCCAACATTGGGAACATGTTTCCTGCCTCTAACGTGTCCAACCCCTTAATGATTTTATACGTTTCGATCAGATCCCCTCTCATCCTTCTAAATCCCAGTGTATACAAACCTAGTCGCTCCAGTCTTTCAACATATGACAGTCCCGCCATTCCGGGAATTAACCTAGTCAACCTACGCTGCACGCCCTCAATAGCAAGAATATCCTTCCTCAAATTTGGAGACCAAAACTGCACACAGTACTCCAGATGCGGTCTCACTAGTACTTTATTCCTTAGTACCTAATCAGATGTACAGCACTTTGGTCAACGTGGGTTGTTTTTAAATGTGCTATACAAATAAAATTGACTTGACTAGGGCCCTGTACAACTGCAGAGGACCTCTTTGCTCCTATACTCAACTCCTCTTGTTATGACGGCCAACATTCCATTGGCTTTCTTCACTGCCTGCTGTACCTGCATGCTTCCTTTCAGTGACTGATGCACTAAGCCAGCCAGATCACGTTGTACATCCCCTTTTCCTAACTTGACACAATTCAGATAATAATTTGCCTTCCTATTCTTACCACCAAAGTGGATAACCTCACACTTATCTACATTAAACTGCATCTGCCATGCATCCGCCCACTCACACAACCTGTCCAAGTCACCCTGCAACCTCATAGCATCTTCCTCACAGTTCACACTGCCACCTAGCTTTGTATCATCGGCAAATTTGCTAATGGTATTTTTAATCCCTTCATCCAAGTCATTGATGTATATTGTAAATAGTTGCGGTCCCAACACCGAGCCTTGCGGTACCCCACTAGTCACTGCCTGCCATTCTGAAAGGGACCCATTTATCCCCACTCTTTGCTTTCTGTCTGTCAACCAACTTTCTATCCATGTCAGTACCCTACCTCCAATACCATGTGCTCTAATTTTGCCGACCAATCTCCTATGTGGGACCTTGTCGAAGGCTTTCTGAAAGTCGAGGTACACCACATCCCCCGGCTCTCCCCTGTCAATTTTCCTAGTTACATCCTCTATGTAATGGACCTGCAACCAAAACGGTAAACCATAGCGCCACCTTAATCACCGCTCTCCTGGCGACTGTTTACAAGAAGTTTTATTTAAGTTGGTCGTATAGTTTTTAAGTTCGAGAGATTTTAAAGTTTAAAACTTTCATTTCTAAACGCATTTTCAAAGTGCTGTGGGTGTGACGTCACCATAGCGCGAGCACGGCCTCTACTCATTCACACAAACAAGATGGACGCTGTTAACGGGGCCGCCCACCCGCCCGCAATCAGGGGCTCCCCTCTCTTCTCTCCTCCCTCCCCACACTCGGGGGGACACTCCGACCAGGAGGCAGGTGGTCGGACTGATGGTCCACGCATCCTTCCCTTCAACCCACGGCATCCTCGAGTCCTCCCTCCCGCCCGGGCCCAGCGCCCCGCACCGTTAGTTACCGCACACAAGCCGCAGCGCAGCAGGCAGCTTATCCTCCTCCTCCAGCGGCCGCTTCCACCGATGGCGGCGTCCAACAGGGCCGCTGTCACCGACGGCCCCGTCGCGACTTCAGAAAGATGGCGGCCTCCTCCTCCTCGCGCTCCGCCATCTTGTGCGCGCGGCTCCGCCATCTTGTGTATTCCATTCCTAGATACCGACGATTGTTTCTAGTCTTATATTGTGATGTTTCAAATCAGAAAGTATCTGAAGTGTAGGCTGATTGGCACTTCACAGAGGTAAAGGCAAGACTATAGTTGGGTGTGAATCTTCAGCTGAGTTTTGTTTAAAGTTTTGTTTTGATACTGAGTCACTCAACATTAAAAAAAGTAAACGGCCTGAATCTTGGTGGAAATAATAATGGTGCATTAATGATAAACTTTGTTATCAATATATAAAAAGATTGACAAATTCAGGGAATTTAAAATTAGTCATGAGTTGTGAGTCTCCAGAATTTGTTGGTGGAATATAAGAACATAAGAACATAAGAAACAGGACCAGGAATAGACAAGATCCCCCCCTGAAGCCTGTTTCAGCATTCATCAAAATCTTGGCAAAGCGAAACCTGGACTCAGTGCAACATTCCCACTTTCTCTCCAAGACTGCTGGATTTCCACGTAATTTAAATGTCTGTTTTATGCCACATAGGATGCAGCCTGCCCATTTCACTGTATCTACCTGCACATGACTGTTAGAAGTTTAATCTGGCAAAGCAGTGCTGCGCTAATTATTTTGGTAAGTTCATTGTTAAAGCAATGCTTATCCACTTTGCTGCTCAACATTGCAAACTGTTTAAAATACACAGTCATATTCCTGCATAAAGCAATTATTTTAGAAATGAAAATACAGAATACAGAGCTTTATTTGTCATTCGGTACCGAACGAAATTACATGAAATGATTTTTTTTTAAATCTTTCCTTTTTTTCTAGTTTTCATTCTACCTTTATCCCATCTTCTCTCTATCCAGGTGGTCCTGATATGACCCTCATTCCCTAATTTTCTCATTTGTTTGTCAGGGATTAATTTAATCCCAGTTGCCATGTTACACACATCATGCCATTATCACCCCGAACCTCCAGTAAGTTACAATGTTGACATATTATAAAGCTGCAGAAAACCAGTCTAACTAAAGGCTCACACTTCAGCACAAAAAATCAATATCTCTAGCTCCATATGCATTGTCGTTGAACGTAGCACAGGCACAAATAATAGCAACACTATTGTCTAACGGCTGCGGCTCTCTGGCAGTCTGTTTGTCTTTTTTTCTTTTTTTTTGTTTGTGTCGGTGTTGGGATGGTTTTTGTTTCTGTTTTTGGCTGTATGTGTGGGGGGGGGGGGGGGGGTGGGTGTGTTGGGGGTGGGGTGGGGCGGGGGAAACCTTTCTTTTATTAGGTCTCTTCCCCGGGGCGCAGCTCGCCCGCGGGGTCTTCCATCGCCCGGCGCGGCTCGGCCGCTGGACTTAACATCGCCGGCGCGGCTCGGCTGCGGGACGTTTCAGTGCCCGGTGCGGCTCGGCTTCGGGACTTAACAT
The DNA here is from genome assembly GCF_053455715.1 of Rhinoraja longicauda. Classification (NCBI taxonomy): domain Eukaryota; kingdom Metazoa; phylum Chordata; class Chondrichthyes; order Rajiformes; family Arhynchobatidae; genus Rhinoraja; species Rhinoraja longicauda. Next base: position 78,659,759 of record NC_135953.1, on the reverse strand, counting down.
CGCCGGCGCGGCTCGGCTGCGGGACGTTTCAGTGCCCGGTGCGGCTCGGCTTCGGGACTTAACATCGCCGGCGCGGCTCGGCTGCGGGACGTTTCAGTGCCCGGTGCGGCTCGGCTGCGGGACGTTTCAGTGCCCGGCGCGGCTCGGCTGCGGGACTTAACATCGCCGGCGCGGCTCGGCCGCGGGACGTTTCAGTGCCCGGTGCGGCTCAGCCGCGGGACTTAACATCGCCGGCGCGGCTCGGCTGCAGGACGTTTCAGTGCCCAGTGCGGCTCGGCCGCGGGACGTTTCGGTGCCCGGTGCGGCTCGGCCGCGGGACGTTTCGGTGCCCGATGCGGCTCGGCCGTGGGACGTTTCGGTGCCCGGTGCGGCTCGGCCGCTGGACTTAACATCGCCCGGTGCGGCCGCGGGACGTCTCGGTGCCCGGGGCGGCTCGACCGGGGGGCCTTCCATCCCCTTGCGGGGGCTGTGCGTGTCGGTTGCCTCGGTAGGGGTCGAGCTGTCTGTCTGTCCGTGGGTGCGGGGGGAGGAGAGGGGAAGTTTTGTTGCCTCCATCACAGTGAGGGGGTGTTTGGAGTCACTGTGATGGATGTTTGTGTTGGGGTCGTGTGTCCTGTGTTCTTTTCTTTTTTTGCTGTGACTGCTGAAATTTCGTTCGGTGTTGTGCCGAGTGACAATAAAGTTTTGTTATGTTATGTTATGTTATGTTATGTTATGTCTGTGGATATTGAACGTTCTGCCAGCTGTGTTCATTATAGGTCTTCTGACAGGGTTGTCAATTCACAACTTATCATGATGCATTTGGGATTAGATTCACAATGAAAGAACTTGGATACTGTGGAAATTGTATTCATGCTTACAATGCATGACAATCTCAAAGTATCCGTAATCTCTTCAGGAGAATTTTTTGTGCTGGAAGATAGAATTACAGAAAGCTCAAAGTTCTAAAAAGTGCACTAAATAGAATGTCAAAAGTCTAAATAGTTTGAAGAAATAAATCTGGCAAATAGAGCTTAGACTTTTGCATAAACACCCCTTTATGTAATTTCTAAATCTATCATTATTGCACGTTTTAACTCGGTGAACTTTTTATTTTCTAATTATATCTACACTTAAGCAAAGCTTGTGCTTTCAGTCCAGCTTCATGGTCTTTGGTTGTTGAACCTAAACACTTGTGAATTGACTGGCTGCACATAGCGCTCACGTCAGTACATTCAGCTACCCTGTTGGCAGTGGAGCACAGAGGACTGATGTTAGTACTGCTGACAGATAATATTCTCACATATGCAATGCTAGTGGGCATTGTCTTCTCGCTCTTCCTTTATGCCCTAAAGACTACATTCTGGGCTATTTTTAATCTATTTTGATCATTTTCCTTGCTTGACGATTATGTTGCCATACAATTGAGCTGAATATTCAAATAGCACACAAATGGGATCCTTTGGCCCACTGCGTCCACACCGACCATCAATTACCCAATTGCTCTAATCTTACACTCATCCCATTCATTCTTTCCATATTTCCTTTCCCCCTGTATAAACTAAAGGTAATTCACAGATCAATTATCCTACCGACCTATACGTCTTTATGAGGTGGGAGGAAATCATAACCCCATGCATTCACTGCGAGAATGTGCAAACTCCATACAGACAGCACCGGAGATCTGAAATTAACCTAAGCAGTGAAGCAGCAGTTCTGCTCACTGTTCTACAGTGCCATAGCAGAATGTACAGAGATTACAGTAAGAAAGCTTTTCTGTAATGTACTACTTGAGTTCAGGTTAATCTTTGGCATTGAGTTCAAGCGACCTTCGAAGCTAACAGATGCGCAGAATTGGAAGAAAAGAGAAGTAAATGGAAAGAGAGGCAGCAATAACCAAAGCCCGATCTGACATCTGGAATGACCTGCCCTGAATGCCAAAGAACTTTCAAAGCCAGGATTGTACTCATAAGCCACCTGAGAGTACTTAAAAACAATGGTACGTAGACCATCATCTTCGACCCCGAGGGATAGCCACGACTTGAGTTCAGGTTAATCTTTGGCAAATCAGACATTTGAATACAAAATATAATTCAAAAGTTTTGAATTGCAAGACCTCAGAAGCCCGAGTCAGGGCCCGGTCGGGGGCTCGCAGGTTGGAGTCAGGGTCGGCCACTGGAGCCCGTGGCTGGGGCCCGGGTCGGCACCACAGAGGCTTGAAGTGGGGCGTCGACAGCGGTGAAGCCTCGCGACAATGGGGCCTCGGCGGTGGTGAAGCCTCGCGGTGGTGGTGAAGCCTCGCGGTGGCGGTGATGCCTCATGGGTCGACCCATGATCGAAGGCTGATGAGAGCGTGGAGGACCACCATGAGGGGAGAGGGGAAGAACAATGGAGAACCCGGCGTGGGGAAACCACCATGGAGAGGGAGGGAAGAACAATGGACAATGGGAGAGGGGGCGAGAACAAAGGGCAATGGGAACCCGACGAGGGGGAACCGCTGTGGGGGGAACAAAAGGAGGTGCCGGTGTGCATTGTGACTTTGTCAGCACCGTAGGTGGCTTCTATTTGTATGCATTGGGTATACAAGCAAAGAATCTCACTGTGCTTGGCCACATGTGACAATAAAGAATTCCTATTCTAATAAAGTATTCCATTCTATTCCATTCCATTCCGATGGTCAACAGTGAAACAGATTTCCAATTATTACAAGATTAACTTTATATTGGCGACATATTCACCTTGCAATAGAGAAACAACATATATATTGAGAGCACTAATCCACCATATCCTTTTTGTACACTATTTCTGGTGGGAGAAAAGGGTACTGAGCTTAAATTGAGGAAGGGGTCAAGACCTTGTCCACACTGAAGTGCCCACATCAAATACTGGTCCAAAAGTGAATCAAAACTCTCAATGTGGTGCTGTAATTAAACATGGTTTCTACCATCCTTCCAACAAAGTTTTCTTTTTCCATTCTCAGAAGCTAATTAATAAATGAATATGATTAAAATACATACAGTACACTACAGAAAGAGCAACAAATTGCCATGAAAACTAGCTTGACAGTCAAGGGAAGTGCTTTGCAATGCAGCACTCATAGTGTTTTTCCCACTTTAAGGATCAAGAAATCAATTTTCCAGTTCATCCAGAATCAACCAAGCAAACTTTCTAACTAAAATCTCAAGGGAGTTAGCTTAATTATTCTGAATTAAATTCCAGTTATTGTATTTACTTACATTTTTAAAACCCCTATAGAGAATCTGAAGTTCTTTTTTTGTGAATTTAGTTTGTGCCTCAAGCTGCTCCAGCCCCTCGGGACGATGGCAGACGGTGGCCATTTCCAACTCATCCTCAACACTGTCTGTAAGCAAAAGAAAACATATCAAATGATGGAAGGGTTGAATTTTGAAAAGGCCAGGGTCATATTGGCTACAATATGGCTTGTGGCATTCGGTTGCATCAAATCAATGGATAGCCTTTGTAGTTATTGCCACTCAAGAAGCATAACCTAATTCTGAAGAGGACAACTTGCTTGATTGTTGTCTCACCCTACTCCCTGCCTCTAAACTCCAAGAAGGACAGGAGTTAGAAATATTTTGGACTCATCATCGTTTCCAAGTCTCTCCAAGACTCGCACAATGAGGAATTGCACATGGGCCATCATTTCCCTTATCCGCATGCGTCAGGAAGTCTCCAATCAAATGCCATTGTGCAATAATGTCACCAGAAGGATGGCCAAGTTCACAGAGACCCATCGTTACCTCTTCAGTGTAACTGGGGTTGGGCAATATGTGGCAATTAAAAAAAATCTGCGGTTGCTGGAAATCTGAAATAAAACAGAAAATACTGAAAACGTCAGGAAGTTGGATGGCATTGTTGAAAAGAGTAATAGATTTAATGTTTCATGTTTAAGCCTTAAGATACTGCCTGAATGTTTCTAGCGTTTTCTGTTTTATTTCATCAATGTGTGTTTTTACTATCATAATCCACCATAACCATCAATAGGCTGAGCTCAACAGAAAACTGGTGAAGGCATTAGCAATAGTGGTTGGAACCTCCCATTCAAGAAAATGGCAAAATAAAAATACCCATATCCTGTTATTGCTAGATTTGTATCCCATTAGGGACTAGCACCAAGGACTGTTCTTTAAAGTCTCAGGACTTTCAGTGTGGCAACCTCTTCCATTTCTGCACCAGGCCATGCTGAGTGAAGAAATTTATGGAACATAATTGCATGTCCTCATCATATAGTCAGACCCCAGAAGCAGCCTGCTACATTTTCTATTATTCAAAATCAGGAAGGCTCTGTGATTAGTTTGCAAACTTTCCCACTTAATTTCCTTTTGCATCCGAAGGTTCCAATGTGAACTGGAAATCCAGAAACAGGAAATACTGCCAAATGTTTGAACTCTGTACCATATGGATGCTAATTTTGTTGTCACAGTTTAATGCGGAATTAATATTTGCAATCAAACGTTGTCATCAACTTAGTTAGCAAAGGCACATGAATTATTAATGTAAGAATGGTAATCAAAGTGCCCCTGTAGCAAAGGTTGCAGTCAGGGTTTGTCCCGACTAACATTTGACCGCCAACCAGCTCAGTTGGATCAGTTACTTATCTTATTGTTGTTCGTGGAACCTTGCTGTGTTCAAACTATCTGCTGTTGTGTTGTATTACAATGATTAGATTTCAAATTGCATCTTAATAGTAAAGGTTCTTTAAGAGCCGTGAAAGCAGTAAAACAAAGACACTGTTCACCCTTTCAGGTGGATAGAGAAACTCCTATGGCACCATATTTTTGTCATCTCAAAAAAAAAATGGTCATTCTTATAATATAATTTGTAGGAGCTGGCTGTTTTCTGACTGCCGGTTAATTACATTGTGAGCACACTTTAAAAGTACTCCAATTGCTATAAAGCACTGCAATTAAATGAAACTCTCTATACAAATGTAATTTTCTTCCTATGTGAAGCCGTGTCGAAATCTTTTCTAATTAGGTTTAACCACATTATTAACCAATACTACAATCTTCTTTGGAGAGAAAGAATGGGTGATGTTTCGGGTCGATACCCTTAACGTCACCCATCCCTTCTCTCCAGAGATGCTGCCTGTCCCGCTGAGTTACTCCAGCATTTTGTGTCTATCTTCAGTTTAAACCAGCATCTGCAGTTCCTTCATACACACTACAATCTTCTTGTTCTCTTCATCTTTCTCTATTACTCTTGAAAACTCGGTGACCATGATTATTAAGCCTCCATTTCTGGCCTTGTTTGAGCAATGTATTTGCTATGCAATCACATCATTCTCCCAAGTGACAATATCTACCAGAAACTCACTAAACTTATTCATTTAACATGGATGTATGAAAAATTGACCTCTTTTGTCAATGTTGATAGTTTTCTCAATTTAGTTATGAGCTTTTATAAATATTTCTCATTTATACCTTTGCCATTTAATCTAATTTCTACTCCTTTGACCTTACTTGGTTCCCTGCCCCTCCCACTGAAAAAAACAAGAGTATTTTTATTGTTAGTCTTCACATGCTTAGTTTCCACTAACAGTTAACGTGCCCTGCTTATAATCTATTGATCAGGAGAAGTTCTCGAGGTTTTATATTTTTGTAGTAGGTGAATTGGTCCCTTTAAGGATAGTTGATTTGTCAACTTTACCACGAGATTCATTAGATTACGTGTTCAGGCTGTATGACATGGCTGGCTTAATGTTGAATTGTGTTTTTTGTTTGTACTCCAGCTTCTCACTTTATGGCTTGTAGATATATAAAAAATCTATGTCTAAAAAGTCTACAGTCTCAGTTCTCAGTGTGAATGGATGATATGTAGACCTTGGGTCTACATAGCGGTGATACTTAATGAAATATCACGTTAAAGCCATGCACGCAGACAGAGCAAAGCTTTAAGAAACTGACTGTAATCTCTGTGTCAATAACAACTTCTTTGTGCAAAATGGCCACAAGGCTTGAAAGGCAAAACAGAATAAAATAATAAGTGTAAAAATATACAAACAGTACTATCAGCAAGTTCAAATCTAGCAGGGCACTAGATGCTCTCAGATAAAATGATAGATGGGGGCAGCTTTCAATGCCTGTCGTGAAAGTGGTGTGGACTGAATGACTTGTTTCTATGATATTGATTCCATGTAAAATATAATAGCCCACATTTGCAGACACCAACAGAGTGATGGCAGCTGTTGTTGACTTCAAGTGAGGTGCAGACGAAGATGTCATGAATCCTCAGGCTTAACTTTTCCACTTTTCAACATAATTTGCAGTCTTGGCAGATCTTTGATGATGACCTCAAGCAGTCAAGCATCAGTCAGCCACATTACAGAAATATATTTGCACACAAAGGTGCCCAACCAGAAATCTGTTCATGTTTACTGTGAGGGGCTTGTAAGAAGCTGAGTTTGTTCGGGTCTGCTGTGCAAATGATGCACATGTATAAGAAGGTTTCCGCAGTGATGTCAAATGGGATGCAACATATTATTTGATGTCACCCGTGCAAAATTCACATCCATAAACATGGGCTCCTCATATCAAGGCAATTCTTCACTTGAAAAGTAAGGGGTGCTTTTCTGCCCATTAAAGGGTCCAGTCTTACCTGGTACAGTCACAATCCATCAAGCAGGTCGGTTTCCATTAAGATTTTTACTTACACACTGCTTCCACCCATCACATCACTGTATTAGTTCACTGTATTAGTTCACTAGATCCCCCACCAATAGATCTTAGTATCTATCGTTGGTTTCATTCCAACCAAGATCATGATCACCCTTCCTTCCATCTACCACTGTAGCAACAAGGCTCTTGAAGTCCCATTTACCAACTGAGAGTATGACCTTTCCCACAACCCTATCACCTCCCCCCCCCCCCAACCCCCCCCCCCCCCCCCAACCCCCCACCCCCAACAGCTTCCATTAAGTACAGTCTGTGACCTACCTGATTTCCAGAAGTGAGCTAATGGAGGAAATTACTTTGTTTGTATTTGCCTTGTTGGCTTGCCTGGGGCATATCACTCCGTGGGTGTTTTAGAATATTATTGTGGAAACTTGTGCAGAAGAAGAGCTTTGGATCTCTTAACTGCGTCACTTAACACAACTTTTGAGTGTGGAGTATTTTCGGGACCATTCTAATTTCTGTTCTGATAAAAATGGTATAAAGGGCAAGAAAAATATTGTGACACAAGCAGGAAATTAAAGCAGAAACCCGACAAGCCTTAAAAAACGTCACAACCTATTTCAGAAATGATGGGATTTAAAAATAATTGTCGGAGTACATGAGACATCACACACAAGGCCAGTGATTTGTTAAGCGATAATTATGGGGTGGTTCACTCTAATAGATTCACTGTTTATTTAAGAAGGTATAATTTCTTGAGGGTTTTGTTTAGTCACAATAAGGCACAACTAGTGGAAGCTTGGGTCATTTTACTAATTATTTTGATTACACTGGAGAAGACTAGGATGGAGCCCCCTGCTGAGGAGCAGAGAGTCAAGCTCTCCAGGTTCTGGGCTTTTACAAATGACCACACACGTTATTGACTAATTTCCTGTATTACAATGATGACTGCTGATGGTCTAACCATTAGTTTCATCATTTCTTGAAACTAATTGTTTGCCCATTCATTTCTTGCCCATTATAAGGGCCCCAACTGGCATTCTAGCCACATCATGGGCCTGGAGCAGAACCTGTAAATGAGTGTAATGCAGTGTTGATAATTCATTAGTGCTTTATGCCCCATATATGAAACAACCCAATAGATGTGTTTAATTGTTAACAATTCTGAATAATTAAGCAGTGATATCAAGTTGTTGCAGGATAAGATCTGTCATTTCAATAAGAAGTTCTCCTGTTGGAAAGCAGCATTTTGGTGCAGTAATTACTATTGCTGCTACATGACTCCAGCAACCTGGGCTTCATCCTGACCTCTGGAGCTGTCAGTGTGGAGTTGCACATTCTGTCTATGACAGTGTGGGCACTCCCATGCCCACAAAACAACCTGGTAGGTTAGTTGGCATTTGTCAATTGTCCATGTATAGTTAGGCGGCAAGATAAACAGAGGAGATTTAAAATGCATGCGAGGGAGAACAAATTGCAGGAAAATAAGTGGGAGAATGGGAGGATTGCCTCCAGAGCCAACACAGATTTGATAGGTCAAATAACTTCCTTCTCTTTCATGCAAAAAAAAGAGGAATATCATTACTTCTGTGTGCCAAATTGTTCTCCAATCCAGTGTGAAACTTCAGTATCATTGTGAGCATTGTGGTGCAGGTTAGTTTTCAGTGATGTTACACAGCAGCACATTGCATAATGATTCTGACAGTGGGAGAAGAAAAGTTTGTGATTAAATAAATCTGAAATTTTAAAAAACCCCTGTAAACTATGAAACTGCTGGAATGTAATTAAAGGCCATATGCAATTGTAGTTTATGGGAAGAGAATACCATCTTTAACATCATGGAGCTCGCAGTACCTGGTTAGGGACCGGCTTTGGGATCTCCAAGCCACAGGAGCTTTGACTGTCCCGATGACGGGAGCTTTGATCACTCCGATGTGGGAGCTTTGATTGCTGGCTGTGGCAGCTTCAATCGCCCTGACTGTGGATGGTTCAATTCCCCTGACCACGGGAGAAAAAGGAGGAAAGAAGAGGACGGGACAAGCTAGATGCAGGAAATATGTTCCCAATGTTGGGAGAGTCCAGAACCAGGGGCCACAGTCTTAGAATAAAGGGGAGGCCATTTAAAACTGAGGTGAGAAAAAACTTTTTCACCCAGAGAGTTGTGAATTTGTGGAATTCTCTGCCACAGAGGGCAGTGGAAACCAAATCCTGGATGGATTTAAGAGAGAGTTAGATAGAGCTCTAGGGGATAGTGGAATCAAGGGATATGGGGAGAAGGCAGGCACGGGGTATTGATTGGAGACGATCAGCCATGATCACAATGAATGGCGGTGCTGGCTCGAAGGGCCGAATGGCCTCCTCCTGCACCTATTTTCTATGTTTCTATGTTTCTATAAGACTTTGTTGCCTTACATCACAATGGGGAATGTGGAGGAACCGCTGTGATGGATGTTTATGTTAATTTTTTAAGTGGCTGTGTGTTTTCTTATGACTGTACTTTTTGGTATGACTGTATGACAAATCAAATTCCTCGTATGATTTACATTCTTGTTTTGTTTTCATACTTGGCTAATAAAATCCATTACATTACATGACATCATTACCTGGTCAAGCTGAAAGTTTCCTCATCAACCCACCCCCAATGTGGGTGACTCTTAATTGTCTTAGTTCTGATGCAATTATGGATTGATACGGGTGACCTCCCAATTTGTTGAACAAATACACAAACAAAAAAAATAGAATTGTTATTTAAATGTTAACAGGGAAAGGAAAGGCTTAAATCTGATGTTCAGATACAAAGCCAGGAAGCAAGGAAAGATCTCAGCCATTTCTTCAGATTAAAATGTCTTTAAAGTGGGTTTGATGGCTTTGGGCTTCCTGTTGGAAGCCGTGGCACTGTTGCCACAGAGCATTAGGGCATCCAAGAAGGATTAGAACATTTTCAAAACCATTTTTAAATTGTGAAACTGGGAACTCACATGACACCCCTGCCATTAATTCAATTCTTTTTGGCAAGGTAGAAGAATTTAAATGCCTATGAAGGAACTGCAGATGCTGGTTTAAACCAAAGATAGACACAAAATGCTGTGGTAACTCAGCGGGACTGGCAGCATCTCTGGAGAGAAGGAATGGATGACATTTTGGGTCGAGACCCTTCTTGATTCTCACCCATTCCTTCTCTCCAGAGATGCTGCCTGTCCCACTGAGTAACTCCAGCATTTTGTATCTATCTTTGGAAGAATTTAAATCCCTCCTATGCTTCAAGACCTATAGCATCACAGGACACCAGGGGAAAACGAGCAACCTTCAACTCACTATCACCAGACCTCAAGTTACAGTAAATGCATTACATGACATTTTCTTGTCATTTGGGAGTTTCCTTAATTAGGTGCATATATTAGACAGCTATAATAAACTGGAAAATGACAGGAGTTATGGGAATGAAAGAGAACGCAGTACAGATTTTATGAGACTAACAATCGGCTTTTGGATCAAAGAGATATGTAGCCATGCTAATGACAAATGACAAATGACAAAAAAGTGCAAAGAACGATCAATAGTAATTCCACTCAGTGGTCCGTTTTGAGCTTTCCAGAGGATTCTTCTGCGTTGTTTATTTTAACTAAATTCAGCAGGAATTAAAGAGAGGAATATACACCACCAGGATACCAAATTACAATCAAAACACAAGGTACGTGCTACAACACCAGGGTAAGCTCTCAACTAAGAAAACCAAGCCCAAAGCCAAAGTACTATCTAACTGAATATACCAACTTAAGCCAAGGACAATAATTAACTCCATATGCAATAAACAGCTATATACATGTTAACAAGTTCAAGTGGGAGTTCAGCAAGTGGAGTTAGCTTCAGATAAATTTGATTTCAAGTCTAAATGCTGCTATTTCTGAAGAGTTTCCAAGTCATAATCCTGGCCTGAAAATATAATAGACTCAAGTTCCACAGTAGCAATCATCAGGTGCAGAGATTTAGGAAACTGTGTAAATGTAGTAATTTGGAAAACTGCCTGAATATTTATTCCAATCTATTAATTCTACTCATGTTGTAGGTCTAAATAAAATTCTGCACCTCAGTGGCTTACTTTGGTTACATTTTTGTGTTGAGTTTTACCATTTTAGATTTCTGCATCTGCCTTATCTTTTCAAATTTTGTGTGCTAACATGTAACATCGTGATTTTATAAAATTAAATAAGTAAAGAAAATCTGGAATTATCTAATGTCTGATAATGCTTCAATATGTACATGTGCACTGATAATTACAAAGCAAGTTGGATATAAGTTTATAAATTCATGAGTTCCATCAAGTTCCATAAATTCATTCGGCCCATCAAGTCTCCTCTGCCATTCATGGCTGATGTATTTTTCCCTCAACCCCATTCTCCTGCCTTCTCCCCATAACCCCTGACTCCCATACTAATCAAGAATCTATATCTCTGCTGTAAAAATATCCATCGACTTGGCCTCCACAGCCTTCTGTGGCAATGAATTGCACAGGTACACTCTCTGACTAAAGAAATTCCCCCTCATCTCTTTCCTAAAGGAACGTTCTTTAATTCTGAGACTATGATCCCAGACTCTCCCACGAGTGGATACATCCACTCGACAGCCACTCTATCCAAACCTTTCATTATTCGGTACATTTCAATGACATAATCATATATAATTATGGATTTTTACTCTTTTGGAAAATTGTTGAAATCATGGCATTCTCCAATGCTCAGTTGACTACAGCTGTCCATCCCCAGTTTCACAAGCTTCAACAATAAGCACCAAAGAGCAGAGATATTCTGCTCTGCTCCACTTCGGTAGAAATACTATCTTTGACAATTCTTGCCATCTGCTATACAATCCATGTTTCATTTTGATCAGAGTATCAGAGTGTTTGTTCACACCATTAAAACATTTTTTACCACCTTATGAGTTTCTTCACTTGGCAGCTTTTCCACAAGGCACTTTCATATTCCCTAACTTTGATCATCTCGGTTGTAAAACCATTCCTCTTCAGCATCTTGGCAATGAGTGATTCAAGTGCTGAATGTGTAAATTTAGCCCGCTTATCTTTATTCCCCACATCATTTAATTTTACAAAGGATGTGACAAACCTTTGATTGCTTGAGTATCATTTAAATTCCTAATACATTCATTGGTGCAATGAAGGAATAATCTATATACTAAAACTCTTGTTTGTTTGTTGTTTGTTCCTGAACTACAGCCAAAACGGTACACGACAGCACAACAATTTTAGGCCCACCTTACTCATTGTTGTCCCTTTGGTGCTAATGGAAGAAGTTTCATTGAAATCGGTTATATTTTTAAAGTTTAAATGTATCTCCTAGGGAGGGAGGGGTGGGAGGGATGGGGGGAGGGAGGAAGCGGGAGGAGGGAAGATAAGGGATGTTGAGGGGGATGGAGTGGGGGGAGGGGAATGGGGAGGGGAAGAGGGGGAGGGTAGGGGGTGGAGGGAAGGGGAGGAGGAGGAGAGGGGGGCAGGGGGGGAGGTGGTGGGGGAGGGGGAAGAGGGGAGGGGAAGGGGAGGGGAGGGGAAGGGGAGAGGAGGGGGGAGAGGGGAGGGGGGAGAGGAGAGGGGGAGGGGGAGAGAGGAGGGGGAGGGGGGAGGAGATGGTGCTACACCAATGCAGGAGAGGTTTGGGCCCAATGGGTCCACTTGGTCTAGTATCCTCTAAATCAAAAGGTTCTACCTACAAAGTCTCACCTCCACTTTTCACTCTCTCTGCCTCTTTCAGATGAATATACTTTTCCAGATTTGTACATTGAACCTCAGTACTTTTGATCGACCTTCAATTGGTGATGTTAATTTGTCATTTGTGATCTTTCAGGCAGAGGAATAACACTAAATTTACCTCAATATATTTGATATTTCTAGTCTTATTTTCAAAATGATTTGAAGATATCCTTCAAAGAAGATATCCTTCAAAGATATCCTTCAAGGAAAGAAAACATGACTAATGTTTACTGATGTAACCTAGGATATCACTGTATATGCTCAATGGCATAATCCAAATTTGCATCATAATTCAAACCAAAAACCATCTGGACATCTGCAGAGAAAGACATTCTCATGGGGAAATTCTATTGAAGACTGTAAAGAGAAGAGAACGTCATGGATAAATGTAAATGATAAAATCTGAAATGCATTTGATTCTTTTTTGTTCTGATCATTAGAAAGTTCAGGACTGTATGAAAAAAACAATGGTTGAAAAAAAAAAATCGAAAACTTTGAAGAGATTTTTTTTTCTAAATTAGGCATATGTGGGATTTGGGTATCATTGGCAAGGCCAACATGTATTGTTCATCTCAATTTGCCATTGAGATTACAGTAATGGATTGCCTCTTTGAATCATTGCAGTGGTGACACAGCTTTACATATAGGGGTTAGGTGAAGCAACAATGACTGTTCTTTTATTTTCAGAAGCTTTCCCTCCCTCCATGGGGAATCTCTGATGATCAGTGAGATTTGGAAAAGAGAAAAATAAATGTTTAAATTATATTTGTTAAATAAAATAAATAAACTTTGTAAATATAGACTTTCTTTTCATTTTAAAAACAAATGTTGGAGATCCATTGTTTTAAGAAAACTTTCTGTTAATTCTATTCTATTCTTTATCCTTAATATTTATTTCCATTTAGTGCATGTTAATTCAAATTTCACTGTACCTTTATTGGTACCTGTGAGAATAAACTGACCTTGAAACCTTGAAACCTTAAAATTTAATTTGTAGTTTCTGATTTGTACTTTGTACTCTGCATTCTTAATAAGGATGCTTCAGTCTGATCGTTTGAAGCAACACATCCACAACAAATGCCCATTTAGAACAAGTCTCATCAGCAAGGTGTACAGGCTGATTGGTGACCAACACTTGTGTTTCAAATTTTCTTCTTATTTCCAAATTATGAGAGAAATAACATTTTTGAGGAGAGCTATTTTAAGATCAGAAATGATTTAATAACATGCACACAAGGACAAAGGCTAAATGCTTGTCACAGTTTAAACCTTTTGGCCTCGTCTCCATAATTGTGAAAAGATGTGAAAGACGCTCAGATCTGTTATTTATGATATTAACCTTTCAGGAAATTGTTATTCGAGGCTGATGAGCTGCAACTATCTTATGAAACAGTGTTACATGGTGGACACAGTCCAGTCCATCACAATAGACTATAGACAATAGGTGCAGGAGTAGGCCATGGCTGATCATCCCCATTCCTGCCTTCTCCCCATATCCCTTGACTCTGCTAACATTAAGAGCTCTATCTAACTCTCTTTTGAAAGCATCCAGGTTTGAAGGTTGATGCAGGAATTGTGAGCCTGTTTCTATACCATTGTGAGCCTGTTTCTATACTGCATGACTCAGGAATTACATTGGTTTAAATGTTTTTTAAAATAAATAAAGTATCCATCAGCTTCTTCGTAATGTACTTTTGCTAATGACAACTTGATGCAACAGATGGAGAATTTTAGGCCATTTTCATCTCAGTTCCATTTAAGCATCAAGTTTAATATTAATCCATGGAATAATTGTAATGCGCTGAAAGCAGGATTGTAAATATAAATGATCCGTTTCAATAGCTAGGCACTGAATTTGCAGTTGAGTAATGAAGTTTAGACTGGAGTAGGGGAATTGGAATGTTGGTTATATTATAACGTGTAACTGGCAAATCTTTATTATATTTTTCATTCTCTTTCAATATAATCTTATATAATGTCTGTGGTGACAAGAGATCGATTAACTCATTGCCTCCCAGGAGCTTTTGTCATGTAGTGGGGCATAGTTTCCTCAACCTCCAGCAGCCATCTTCACCATCCACCATCCACCATATACGCTACCCATTACATGCTCCTTGTTAGAATGCAGAGCAGGCAACCATCATTACATATTGGACCAGCAGCAGGGACAGGGCCAAATTGGAGGCTAGTAATTCAAGTATGGGTATCGGAGACTGAGGGCACTGCCCAGTCGGGTCAGAATAATGAAAGACATAGATAGAGTGGATGTGGAAAGGATGTTTCCACTGGTGGGAGAGTCTAGGACCAGAGGTCATAGCCTCTGAAGTAAAGGGTGCTCTTTTAGAAAGGAGGTGAGGAGGAACTTCTTTAGTCAGAAGGTAGTTAATCTGTGGAACTCATTGCCACAGAGGGCTGTGGAGGCCAAGTCTGTGGATATTTTTAAGGCAGAGATAGACAGATTCTTGATTAGAATGGGTGACAAGGGTTCTGGGGAGTGTTGCAGAGCAGAGGGATCTAGGAGTGCAGGTGCATAGTTCCTTGAAGGTGGAGTCGCAGGTAGATCAGGTGGTCAAAAAAGCTTTTGGCACATTGGCCTTCATCAGTCAGAGTATTGAGTATAAAAGTTGGGAGGTCATGTTGCAGTTGAAAACGACGTTGGAGTCCACATTTAGAATATTGTGATCAGTTCTTGGCACCATGTTATGGGAAAAACCTGGAAAGGGTACAGATAAGATTTACGAGAATATTGCCAGGACTAGAGGATGTGAGATACAGGGAAAGGTTGAGTAGATTGGGACTCTATTCCATGGAGCGCAGGAAAATGAGGGATGATATTATAGTGGTGTACAAGATCAGGAGAGGAATAGATCGGATCGATGCACAGAGACTCTTGACCAGAGGACATAGGTTAAAGGTGAAGGGGAAAAGATTTAATAGGAATTTGAGGGGTAACTTTTTCACACAATGGGTGGTGGGTATATGGAACAAGCTGCCAGAAGTAGCTGGGGCCAGGACTATCCCAACATTTAATAAACAGTTAGACAGGTACATGGATAGGACAGGTTGGGAGGGATATGGACCAAATGTTGGCAGATGGGATTAGTGTAGCTGGGACATGTTGGCCGGTGTGGGAAAGTTGGGCTGAAGGACCTGTTTCCACACTGTATCATTCTATGACTCTGTGACTCTAAGTTGGATGTGATAGTGAAAACAGAAATGGATTTTCTTCATATAGAAAAATGATTTCCTTCTGTATTTCTGATATTTATTTGGAGATTAATATTGTCATCTTATTTAGAACAAAGTACAGTACAGTAACAGACCATTTGACCCATAATGTCTGTGCCATACAAGATGCCAGATTACACTAATCTTTGCCTGCATGTAATCCATATTTGTCCATTTCCTGCATATCCATGTGTCTATCTAAAAGCTTCTTAAACATCACTATCATATCTGCTTCCACCACTAACCTTGGCACCCACTACTCTCTGTATCACAAAACCTGCCACCACACATCTCCTTTAAACTTTGCCCCTCTGATCTTTAAGCTTCTAACATTTTCATCTTGGATAAGTTTTGACTGTCTATCCTATTTATGCCTCTCATAATGTTATATACTTCTATTAGCTTTCCCCTCAACCTCTGATGCTCCAAAGAAAATGATCCAAGTTTGCCCAGTTCTCCATAGAACATTTTCAATTTGAATAGAGTGAATCAGCTGCAATGATTGTGCTGAGTTTATACCCGGTCTGATATTCATCCACAGTGATGAGAAAGGGTTGACTAATATGTATTCCAGCAAATGTTCAACTTTTCTTATGTATTTCATGTATCTAAGCACCCCAACAACGTAACATATGAAATCCAGCTGACTAGGCAAACCCGAGAGACGAGATAGCAGAAATAGTAAAGAGAACAGCTGTACCATTGAAAAAGTGTTTGGCATATTACCAGGTTACTACCTTCTAATTGCTTAATGACACAGAAGGAAAACAAGGAATAAAAGAATGCAATTTAATTTTCATTCCAAACTGTGGAGCCTATTCAAAGATAAAAGATCAGTTAAATAAATAGGGTAGAATTTATTTCCCGGTTGCATGTGCTAATACATGATATAATAACCTGTGTCAATTTGACAGTTGGAAAATGCAGAGCTTATTGTTGAGGTCATTTGCTTTCTTTCTCTCTGCATCCCAGAGAGCTCGTTCAATCCTTGCTGTTTCAGTAACCTCATCCATCATTGGTGTTCCTGCAGAGTTGTCCAATCCCTGAAAGTCTAGTGAACTTGTCCAATTCCTGGCAATCCTACAAATGTGTCCAATCCCAAACAATCCTCTAAATTGGGACAATCCCTGGTAGGCTATTGAGTTTGTCTATCCCTGAGCTTGTCCATCACATGGCACCTTGAGCACATTTACGTGGCCATATTTCATCCAATAAATTGGTTGTTTGTCTGGTCATTTGGTAGTGGAGATATATGCATTAATTATCCAGAGGAAAAAAAAGTAAAACAATCTCTAATTTGGAACTAACAATATTGGTTGGACAAGGTTATTGAACTTTTTCTAAAAACCAGAAGGAAAACAAAAATTCACTGAGGAAAGACAAGGTAAAAGAGACAGACAGAAAACCAATTTGGATGAAGGGCCATTGACCTGAAATGTTGACTCTGTTGTTCTACCACCAGTTGCTGCTTGAATTGCAGAGTGTCTCTGGCATTTTCTGGTTTTGTTGGAGCATAGAGCTGCTGTGAGACGAATGAGCACATTAAGGGAGAGAGACTACAATGGCATTTTCTGGATGAAGCAATAAATTGAAGGGATTCATTTCCACCTGTCACAGAGAGGTAACAGTCTCTGGATTTGGCAGCAGCCTCTGATGCAATCTTCAAAGCCTTGAAATCGGGTCAGTATGTGCCACAATACCTTTGTAGAGGGGTGGGTATGTGGGTGAATAGGTTACTTTTGGCTTCCAGATTACATAAACTCAATGTTTCCCCTTTCAAGTGAGGATACTGCCTTTATTTCCACCAACAATGGTTAAAGTATGATTAAAGGTAATATCTGAGAAAGCACACACTCAAATCTATATTACTCAGCAATGAAATGTTGAACATCAGGAAACTCCCAGACTAGTAAAGCATTCATAAACAGCATCATAAGAACAAAATACAAGGACTTGCTTTGAACAATGGAAGATGGCTTTTTGGCAACAGAGCAGGGGAAGAGCTTCCTGAGACGCTCTTTTATGCTGCGCCTGGTACTATTCTGGGTGTAGATGAGACCTAGAAGATACATCATCAGCATTTGTTAATTCCCTGGACCCCAAACATACCATTGCGCATGCTTCATGCAGTGTGGCAGAGTCACTGGTTTGAAGTGCTAAGCATGCAACAAGCAGAAATCATTTTAGGTTGAAGGTGCCAGTTTTGGAGAGCAGGATGTCTTGAAGTATTCTAAATCCACTTGCAAGAGCACAAAACCTTTGAGACTCAACACTTCTAAATAATGCACTTTATTTATTTATTAATTATTTTATCTATTAATTAATTAATTTATTTGTTTATTTATTTATATATGAAATATACAGGTAGGAAAAGCATGCCAACAAGTCTGATAATAGCAGAAAATGTGGGAACGCAGATCAATTTTTATTTCCAATTGAGGTAATGTTTGCGTCTGGCTATCAGACCTCATCTGACAAAATGTCAAGAAAGTCCTGAAACCTCCCTGGAACTTGTTTTCTAATATAAAATGTAACATATTCTAAAATTCTACTTTGGCGACAGCAAAGTGTAATAGTGTAAGAAGGAACTGCAGATGCTGGTTTAAACCGAAGATAGACACAAAATGCTGGAGTAACTCAGTGGGACAGGCAGCATCTTTGGAGAGAAATTAGTGACCTTTCGGGTTGAGACCCTTCTTCAGACTGATGTCGGGGAGAGGGAGATACATAGATATGGAGGTGTAAGGTGTGAAAATAGGACAAAGAGAATGATGATCAAGGAAAATGTAGGATCATTGATAGCTGGGAGAAGGTAACAACAAAGCAAACAGAGATAAAATGCAGTTGGAGACAGTAAGACTGTTTGGACAACTGGAAGGGGGAGGGATGGAGAGAGAGGGAAAGCAAGGGTTACAACTTGGAGAAGTCAATGTTCATACCGCTGGGGTATAAGCTGCCCAATCGAAATATGAGGTGCTGTTCCTCCAATTTGCGCTGGGCCTCACTCTGATAATGGAGGAGGCCCAAGACAGAAAGATCAGTGTGGTCAGGAGGGGGAGTTAAAGTGTTTAGCAACCAGTGTAATAGATTGTGATTAACATAATAATTAAAGATTTGGGTTTTCGTGAGTAATTTGAAAGTTGAGAACATTATAATGATTTTGGGACAATTCAGTTTCTGATTCATATTCCATTTATAAAGCTGTGCTCAATATTCAAATATTAAATATTGCAATAAACATGTTGTTACGCAACAATATTTATTATAGAAATCTCTCCTTGTCAAGTACATCAATCTGTAATATCAGCACCTTGAAACAATGTAAAATGTTAAGCACAGATGTGCTAATATTTTACCAACAAAGATAAATATTTCTGTCACGTTCTGATATCATATTTCATATTTAAGAAGTAAATAACAATTGGGAACTGTATTTGCATTATTTATATATTTGGTGATATTGGAAAATTGTGATTTGTTTTAATTTGTTGAAGAAAGAGGTTTCAAAGGAGTAAGTTTTACATTCACCTTTGATAAATGGTAGAGAGGGCAGTCCTGCTTGTGGGAAGGAGAGGATGAAATGGGTTTTTCGGTCGCAGTGGATGAGGCATGGAAAAGCAGGTAACTAGAAGGTCCTACTGAAGGTCATGGTTCCATTTAATATTTTTTCTCTATTCCCCAAGACTGGGGAAGATATCATAGAAGTCAAGAGGCGGGAAGCTGGACTGGGGAAGATGGTGCATTGGGGAAGAAATGCGAAGATTTTAGTGAAGCAGTTTAACTTGGGGCAGAGTAGCCGGTTTGTGGTGTGGACGAGAGAGGGGTAAAGCGCACTTTCTCTTCGACCAAGAGCATAATGACAAAAGTACTTGACTGTCAATGCTGGCCATTATCACTACCCTCCGTAGGTTAGATTTGCCAATGGCAAACCACGAAAAAAACCCCACAGGGTTACGGAAAGCAACAGTGTCATGATTGGATCAGCCATGATCTGATTTCATGAAGGAGGACTCCTGAGGGATCAAATGGCCTAATGTATTTCTTATTTCCTTCCTTTGCTCTTTATTATTATGTTAAATCTGAAAGGTTGTTAAAAAACACACAACTTCCTTACATTTTGTTAAATTAAACATATGCCAACATAGACACATTGTTGCCCATTTAACTACCCACCTAAACAGGTACAGGGTTGGTTGGAGATGGATGTGAGTAAACGTTTAGAAACTTGAACTGGTTTGCACTTCTCCCACCCATTTTGTGGTCTTAAATTTTCCAATGCTCCTTTTGTCCAGGAAAAAACGTGGATGTGGTCAGACATTTGGGAATATTAGATTATGATCTCATAATTTTTGCCACTCCAAGTCACATGTCTTGAGACATACTGTAATGTATATGTGATCCACGTTCATTAGGAATCCATATACTGTACACATTCTCCACACTAATATAGCACTGGCCTTTGGGCTTCGTTCCTGTACTTTTGCCTTCCAGGTCTCCACTACAGTTTTAAAAACAATAGCCAAACCACCAATCAGTGCATGCACATTGTAACATCACAGCTCAAAATTTCTAAAAGGTAAACATCAGCAATTCGTCAAATTACCTAATCATTATTGGATGTTTTTCAACTCTTTGCTACAAAAAAATCCAATTATTCACACAAAGGCACAATAAATGACAACATTTCATTAGGGTGGATTTACAAGTTGTGTAGGAAAATAATTGCAGATGCTGGTGTAAATCGAAGGTATCACAAAATGCTGGAGTAACTCAGGGGTCAGGCAGCATCTCAGGAGAGAAGGAATGGGTGACATTTCAGGTCGAGACACTTCTTCAGACTCAGGTCTGAAGAAGGGTCTCGACCCGAAACATCACCCATTCCTTCTCTCCTGAGATGCTGCCTGACCCGCTGAGTTACTCCAGCATTTTCTGATACCTAGGGTGGAGTTACAATATATACTGTGCTTATAGTGAGATATTTTCTATTTATTTCTTCAATGCAGTTGATTGAAGCTAAGTTACAATGATGAACCACCTCGGAGGCTGGCTACAACATTATTCTTTACTATTGTTACTTCGATCCTATGTCCCCATAATAAAACCATAACATAAGGGAGCTTTGATGTTTCTAATATTCTACTTCTTCTTCTTCTTCAGTGTAATGCCGATTTTTAATCTATGGCACCCGAGAAAGTAATTTGAACAAAATTAACCCTTTCATTTTTGATTTAATGTTCATTATTCTCAGTACTGAACAGCATTGCTTACACTGAGGTAATGTTCCACAGAGACTGTCACTTTCAGAAGGGGTATACTGTCGACTTGCTTACATTTAATGAATTTTCTGCAAAATGAAACTATCAGTTTAAGGATAGCCGATCAGTGATGGAAGCCGAAAGCAATGTTGCAACTGTTGAAAATTCTATTTACATTTTGCATTTAAACATCTTTCATGATGTTAAATAGCAACAAGCTCCTGACAGCAAACAATGTGCACAACAGAATTGCAGCTGGGTGGTGGTGGTGGGGAGGGGGGCTGTGGGGGGTTGAACTTTTATCTAGTCATCCTATGTGTAGAAAGGAACAGCAGATGCTGGTTTATACTGAAGATGGACACAAAGTGCTGGAGTAACAGCTGATCGGGCAACATCTCTGGAGAAAAATCATCCTATCATCCTCTTCTGTTTAGGAGTAATCATCATCATCTACTTTTTTTACATTAAGATAACGAGGGTGGGAAATGGAAGGGAGAAAGGTGGGGAACATGCACAGATGGAAGGGGAAATGGAGAAGGAGGAAGGGGAAGGTGAAAAGATAAAGTTAGGAATATTCTTTCATGATTCATAACTTCACGTTCCAGCAATGAATTGACTCTTGAATTTACCAGTTGTGGGCCCTGACAACTATAGAAAGTTTGTCTCCTGTTCTGATGGTGGCACTTTTCACATTGTTGCTTTTGAGATATTGTCGTTTTTCTAGAATCGTTGACAGAGCGCTCAATTTTATCTATTCCACATTCCGCATTTCTGATCGCACCAATTCTTTCCCACCTAAAGCGGGGATAGTGGTCCAATCCAACCAGCCTCCACATTCATAGAACCACCCTTTGGAATTTCCACCACCTTCAATGAGTTGCCACTTCAGGGACATCTTCCCTTCTTCTCTCCTTTCAGTGTGCTGAAGGGACTGTTCACTCCACAATTCCCTGGTTCACATTCTGTCTCAACATCCAGTCTTCTTATGGCACCGTCCCATGAGATGGTAGGAAGTGCAACACTACACGTTACATTTCGTTCTTTGATCCCACCATTCAGAGACCGAAACACCTCGTCTAGGTGGAACTTAGCTTTCAATTTAATATATTACATTTGCTTGCCAAGATGTGGCCTGCTCAACATTGAACAAAAAAATGCAGAACATGTCGGGCGGCACAGTGGCACAGCTGGCAGAGCTGCTGCCTCACAATGTAAGAGACCTCAGTTCGATCCTGACCTCGGGTACTCTCTGAGTGGCTGTTTGCACTTTCTCCCTGTGACCGTGTGGGTTTCCTTCAGGTACTCCGGTTTCCACCACATCCAAAAGATTTATGGGTTAGTAGGTTAGTTGGCTTTTGTGTAAAAAAAAATGCCCCTAAGGCGATGAGAAAGTGGCATAACATAACTAGTGTGAATGGGTGATCAATGGTCAGCATGTACTCAGTGGACTGAAGTGCCTGTTTCCATGCCATATTACTAAATTAAACTAAATTAAACTAAACTAAACCAAACTGAACTAAACTAAACTGAACTAAATTAAATTAAATTAAACCAAACATCTGTTCAATCTGTAAATGTGGCCTTGAGTTTCCAATTACTCTGCACCTTAATTTTTCATCCTACTCCCATTGGTCTCTTACATTGATCGGACAACACCCAGTGTAAGCTCAGGAACAGTATCTGAACATCTGACTTTGGCATGTTAGTGTTCTCAGTACTCAACATTAATTTCAACCATTGAAGCGGCCAAGCTTTATAGTTTGTATCAAAACTGACCAGTTCCTGGTCGATAAACTCTGTTTATCTCTCCACTAGTGCTGTCTGGTCTGCTGTGCTGTTGGCTGTTTTATTTCAGATTTCCAGCATCTCCTCCTCTTAGAGTTGCAGATTTTTTTTCTTCCTTTTCCTTTCTCTCATTTGCCTTAATTTGTATCCACATCTCTTCCAACCAGATCATGTGCAATTTTAACAAGCCTCATGACCATCTCCCATGTGGCATCACCATCACTTCATCTCTCTTGGCCTCTACCTGAACATAGACTGTTGTTCATTCCATTCCTCCCCTTCTCTGCCATGTAAAATATATTTGATTTCTAACTTTGTTCTTGAACTTTTCTCAGTTCACCTAACCTGAAACATTTGCAGGCGGCACTTGTAGACGCAGCGGTAGAGTTGCTGCCTTACAGCGAATGCAGTGCCGGAGACCTGGGTTCAATCCCGATTACGGGTGCCGTCTGTACGGAATTTGTATGTTCTCACCGTTACCTGCGTGGGTTTTCTCCGAGATCTTCAATTTCCTCACACACTCTAAAGATGTATAGGTATGTAGGTTAATTGGCTTGGTAAATGTAAACATTGTCCCTTGTGGGGAGAGGATAATGTTAAATGTGGGGATCGCTGCTCAGCGTGGACCCAGTGGGCTGAATCGCTAAACTAAAAAAAATAACTATTTTTCTCTCTCCACTTTTGACTCTCAACCTGTTGAGTATCTCCAAACCCTTCTGTCATTATTTTAAAATGAAATCTTATACCAGCACCTGAAAAGCAGCTTTTAGGTTCTTCATTTTGCATTTAAACACACTGAAAATAATGTACAAAAATCTGCTAGAAAAATTATAAATGGTACTATGGTCCCTTTATCCGAAATCCAAATTCTCCTTTACGAAAACTGGAATATTCAATTCGGACGTAATCGTGTTTCGCTATCCTGTCACCTCAAGGAGGCATCCACAATGTTATGTTGGAATATCAGAAGTCACCGACAGATATATAAAGTGCACAGCATTCAATATACTGATAGTTTTGTTTTAAATGATATTCTTCTCATTTAGAAGCACTTTCAATTAATTCACCAATTGCGCTCAACCTGTAGATGTCTTAATAAAAATCCTCCATGGAATTTATTTCACATTGCAACAGGGCTTGGGAATTTTGAAAGAAACATTTTGTAAAATATTACCCAATATTTTTCCCAGGAGGCGAGTCATAATATTGTAAAGTTGGCATCTACCTTACCTTGTGGAATCTAATTTTACAGAAAATAGATAGCATAAATAAAAGCTACTGACACCAGATATTTTTAACTGCAAAATTGTATTAACCAACTCTTGTTAAAATAATCATCCTTTGTGTTTTATGGGAATGATTATTGGAAATCAACGAGAGAGGGAGCAAACATGAATCTCAACCATTTCAGAATGTGTGACAAAAACTTTTAAAATATAGTTGTTGTCTCTGACAAACTCCAATTATTTTCTTCGATCTAATAATTCAATACTATTTGCATTTCAAGTTAAGTATGTTGTTTTCCTTGAAATATACAAGCTTTGTATTTGGTTCAAATGTAACGATTTATCAGTAGCCTGTTCTGATCTGCTAAAAATAGCACCTGAAGCCAATTCTCCACTTCCCATGTGTTTATTTCACCAACCCATTCTGTCAGCAGTGGCTGCTTTGACAGTGTGGTAAGCTGGTCAGGATAACCTCATCAACAAACAGAGTTTATGCTTTAGTATAATGAAGCTGGAGCTACTCTGTTCAATTTGCATGTCTTCGAACTGAGAGTGTAATGATTTGCCTGTAGACTATTTCCAGCTCATATCCTTTGAATATTTGAGCCACCTGCTCCTACAGAATGCTTCGCCGACATGGCTGATTGTTTGCTCCCTTACTGCTCATCTCAATTTCATGTTGTAAATGGATTTCTTCAAATGGTCCCTCATACAATGATTGATAGATTCGGGTCAGTGACAGCAATTGGAGTCTGTTTGTATCAATCAGTTTCTTGTTCTGTGAGGACATTGCTGGGGATTTGGTTCACTTCATCGCCATTGAAAGATAGGAAGACAGGGAAAGGGACAGGAGGAGGTTATTTGTTTTCATTAACTTTATTCCCCCATTCACTGAGATCAAGGCTGATCTGTGACCCATCTCCACACACCTGCATTTTCCTTACATCCTTTAACAAGAATCTATCAATTTCCAATTTTAAATTACCAACTGGCTCAAGATCAATTGCTGTATGTGAAAGAAAATTCCAAATTACTGTCAAACTCAATTTTCAGAAGTGGTTCCTGACTTCACTCTGGAAAGACCTGGCTCCAATTTCTGGATTGTGCCATACAATCCCAGACTCCCCAGTCAGTCGAAATAATTCCTATCCACAATTTTTACTTTCTATGATTTCTTGAAAGCTTCAGTCAAATTACCTTCATAACATCTGAAGTCAAAGGAATTACACCATAGTTTACTCTCTCCTCATAATCTAACTCTTGGAGTCTGAAGAAGGGTCTCGACCAGAAACGTCCTCCATTCCTTCTCTCCAGAGATGCTGCCTGTCCCGCTGAGTTATTCCAGCATTTTGTGTTTATCCTGGAGTCCAGGTAACATTCTGGTCAAGCTATGTTGCATTCCTGCCAAGGCCTATTCAAGGATTAGTGTTTTGAATTGCTCACTGCAGTGCAGGTATGTTTAATCCACGGTTTTGTATAACCCTGGTTAGCGTGCAACAACCTGGTTTTCACTCTACCTCGGTACACGTGACAATAAATTAAACTGAACTGAACCCTTACTGCTGTGGATGTTGAGGCCAACATTGGGAAGGGGTTCGTGGTGAAAGTTTCACTGGCACCTGAAGTTAAGAGAGACATTGCACTTCCAACAGAAAATGTGCAACGTGGTTGGAGGCTAGAGCTGGCGGAAGGCTGGAGGTCATAGCTTGACGGTCAGTGAATTGTTTTAAGTCAATAGAGAAATTGAATAGTTGGGGCAGGGCAGTCTGAGTGTGCCTTCAGGAAGGGTTGGGGTGTGGGAGCTGGGAGAGGGAAACTCACTGAAAATTGGATCTTGGTGTGTGATCTTCACTGTGATCAGGACCTGGAAAAGGATCCTCACTGAGAAGAGCCTGGAATGGAATCTTCAGTCATAGAGAGATACAGGGTGGTAGCAGGCCCGTTGGCCCACTGAGTCCGCCCCAGATGGTCTAAGTACCCATTTTCACACTCATCCAACACGCATGCTTTTTAAATCCCCTCACACTCTAATCAGTTCACCAAGATTCTACCATCATCAACACACTAACGGTAATTTATAGTGGCCAATTAATTTACCAAACTGCACTTTTTTGTGGTGTGGGAGGAAACCTGAGTTCCTGGAGGAAATCCACAGAATCACAGGGAGAACATGCAAACTGAAGATAGACATCATGATTGAACCCAGGTCACTGGAGCTGTGAGCAGCATTGCTCTACCAACTGCATCTTTGTGTTGCCTCTTCCTCACTTAAATTCAGGGCCAAGAATGAGATATTCATTGAGAATAGGGCCAAGAATAGAACCTTCACTGAGCATCAGGACCAAGGATTGCACCTTCACATAGAATCTGGACCAAAAATAAGACCTTCACTGAGAATCTGGACCGAGAATGGAATCTTCAGTGAGAATTAGAACTGGGAATGGGCTCTTCTCTGAGGATCAGGCTGGAAACATAATCAGTGAGGATCACGGCCAGGAGTTGGATACCACTGTTGACGTGAACTTGAAGGGTGTCTTCCTCAGGGATGAGGAAGGAAAATGGGATCTTCGAAAACAATTGATGTCTGGGAACTGACCAGACAATTATTTACGAGGTTGGCAGATGGGTTTGTGAGCTGGACCTTTGTTAATGGCCTCGGGATTTAAGTAAGTTGAGGGTAGAATGTTTAGTGAAGGGGATTATGTTCAATGGGAGGTAGAGGGAATCAGGGAATCAAAGGATTGGGGCAATTGAGGGACTTGGCTTCATGTGTATGAGACTGGGGAAGTATGTGCTGTCTCAAATCAAAAATGCGGCAATAAAGCTTAATGCATCCATGTGTTGTAAACAATGCTCATTCTCGAGATAACTTGACAGAATTTTCCACAATGGATATAGAAATGTGCAGGTGACTTGCATGAAGAGGAGCTGTTTGAATCTTCAGAATGACATAAAATACTTGGAAAGATCACTACTACACTTCCCTCCAGCTCAATTCAGCTTTTGATCATAGGATAGAAAAGATTAGTGTTACTTGACTGAATTTCTAGACACATGTATTAATAACTTTATTTAAAATTCCATTTTCTTAGCAGCGCAGGCTTATTGATGCTTATAAATGCTGGAAATATATATATTTCAATATTTAATACTTTACTGTTGTAAAATATGATCCAAAGAAGGAGGCATGATTATTTAATAAACATGAAAGCAAAAAGGAAATCTGAGACAAAAACACAAAATATAAGAAACACACAGCAGATCCGGCAGCTTCAAAGGAAAATAATAGCTCTTGGTTCTTTTTTCCACAAAACCCAAGTGCTTCCAGCATTTTCTGTTTTTATTAAATACTAGACCAAGTGGGCCCGTTGGGCCCGTCCTCGTAGGGTTTCCATTGTAACCGGGAGGGGAGGAAAGGGGGAGGGTTGGGGGAGGGAAGGGGGAGGGAGGAGGGGAGGGAGAGGGGAGGGAGGGGGGTAGGGGGGAGGGAGGGGGGAGAGGGGGGGATGGGAGGGGGGAGGGGAGGGGGGAAGGGAGGAGGGAAGGGGGGGAGGGAGAGGGGAGGGAGGTGGGTAGGGGGGAGGGAGGGAGGGGGACCTCCCCTTTTCCCAGTACCCCTCTTTCCCCGTTGGGCCCGTCCTCGTAGGGTTTCCATTGTAACCGGGAGGAGGGGAGGGAGAGGGAGGGAGGAGGGAGGTGTGGAGGGAGGAGGGGAGGGGGAGGGAGGGGGGGAGGGGAGGGGGGGAGGGGGGAGTGAGGGGGTAGGGGTGAGGGGGAGGGAGGGGGGAGGGAGGGGGAGAGGGAAGGGGGGGTAGGTGGGGGAGGGGGAGGGAGGGGAGAGGAGAGGGGGGAGAGGAGAGGGGGGAGGGGAGAGGGGGGAGAGGAGAGGGGAGAGGAGAGAGGGGAGGAGGAGAGGGGGGAGAGGAGATGGGAGTGTGGGGAGAGGAGAGGGGGGAGAGGAGAGGGGAGAGGAGAGGGGGGAGAGGAGAGGAGAGGGGGGAGAGGAGAGGGGGAGAGGAGAGGGGGGAGAGGAGAGGAGAGGGGGGAGAGAGGAGAGGGGCCTATTTTACTTTAAAATAAACAGCATCCTTTGTTGAAAAAGAAATTAAAGTTATCTATAGAGCAGCAACTTATGTCTTTGTTATAAATGAAATTAAACTTATGTGAAATAAATGTTCTTTTGTTAAAAAAGAAAGTAAACTTATCTATGAAATCTCTGTCTTTTATCTTTTTTTATATCATCACTAGAGGCATTTGAATGGTCATGATCCTTGTCCCTGTCAGGTATTAGGGGTCTGCTTAAGCTTTCAATTAATTTAGAATATCAGAGCAGTTCACACACATGTTAGGATATGTGTTGGCAGAAGCTAAACATAATAAAATGTAATCAAGGTGAACCCTTATCTGCCACTTCCAGAGATGCAGACACATCACTGCTACTCCAGATTACTTTCTATCGCCATGAAGAATGAGCAATGCACCATCTAATTGCTGCCTTACTATGTGCAAAAAGGCTGCCGCATTTGCATGAATAATAATTCTGGGGCATAACCTAGTTATATCTGAGGAATCCGATGCAGTTTGCTGGTTTGGTAGGCAGGGCTTACTTTCATCATTGTATTGCAGCACTGTTTAAAGTTGCATGATTTTTATGCCTTGTTTAGAGGAGCAAGGCAATTTCTAACTGCAGTCTTCATTGGGGAATATTTCATCGTTGGTGTTATATAGATTTAATTTCCCTCTGCTAAAAAAAAATAGTTGCTCACCTGGTTTACTGTGGATGGTAAAGTACTAAATCCAGCAAATTACATTAAGGGCAAAGATACAAAGACAAACAAAACATACTTGGATTAGAATAAATTGTCAACATGTTTTTCTACAACACATTTTGCTCAATTCAGTTCAGAGCGTGAACACTAAGCTATTTCCCTTTAACATAATATTTTATATCTTTGGACAATTAAATGGTTTGATTTCCAAGAGAGCGAAGATCAATCTCAATGAAAATATGCATTTAGATGTTGCTACACGATAGATCAAGGCAGATTCGTCTATTGCAAATCCAGTGCAGATTTGTCCAGTCCACTTAAGATTTTTAAGCAAAGACTGCACACTTAAGCAATCCCAATGGCAAACCTTCTCAAATCAGCACACTGTAATAATGAGTGATTGAAGAAATCTGTGCACTAGAAACTAGTTTGGAGCAATGAAGGTTGAGCCTGCATCTCCTAAATGGTCATGATCAGTGTTGTAATTTTTTAGTACAGGTTGGGGTGAATTGTTCTGAAGAATGGCAAGGGAAAGAATGGAGAAAGCCCTCAGCTTCTCTAATGCTGAAAGAGTGAGTAATTGGAGAGAGGTGGACTTCTGCTCAGAGAGCACTCGAGGGGAAAAAAGTCTAGAGGTGAAAGGAGATGACCAAAAAAGTTACTGCAAATGTAGCTATGTCAGTTGTATCACATAGTTTAACACGCACGCAGATGTGGTTGTGAGACAGTGAAATTCTGTAACAGAAGCAATTCATCAGCAACTGCAGAACTGTTCTCAAACTCGTCTCCTTGAAGTACATTACTATCCCTCGGCTAACAACAGTCTCTAACACTCAGCGCACATTTCTGACCATCCAAGAACTGCTCACCTCTATTCCAACACTCATACAGCTAAATCTTGAATCCTACCTACACTTCCACTTATTTATCAGAGAAAGACTCTTTATCCTGCACATTGCAACTCACTTACCAACAGTTGTCTTTCACTTCTGGCAGGAGAGGTAGTACACCGTTGTAGAATACAGCAGCAGATTGGTGGGTGGCCCATTTGCTTGCATTAAGGTGCATTGAGGTCTGAGTACTGATCCATAACCATGCAGCCATGGCCAAAATAGAGTCACCACCCACTGAGGACAATATGATCCATCAGCCCTCATACTTACCTGATACAATTTAGGTGATTGACACAACCCCCCACTATTTAACCATTCTTCTCACTGTGACAATATTCTTCTGCTTTTCTTATTTCATGGAGACACGTTACACCAATAGAAGAGGTCCTAGCTGACAAGAATCAGACAAAGATTCCTCACTGAATCTGACAAACACATCCATTAGCTCAGATACTAGAAATTTGCAAGGTTGGGAGAACTTCATTTACAGTATACAGAATACAGAATACAGAGAATACAGAGCCTTTATTTATCATTCGGTACCGAGGTACCGAACGAAATTACGTTACCAGCAGTCACACAAAAAAAGAAACACAAGACACATAACCCCAACACAAACATCCATCACAGTGACTCCAAACACCCCCTCACTGTGATGGAGGCAACAAAACTTCCGCTCTCTTCCCCACGCCCAAGTCCCCGCGGCCGAGCCACACCGGGCGCTGAAACATCCCACGGCCGAGCCGGGCGATGGAAGGCCCCACGGCCGTACCGTGCGCAGCTAAGTCCCGCGGCCGAGCCGCGCCGGGTGATGGAAGGCCCCGCGGCCGAGCCGCACCAGCGATGTAAGGTCCCGCGGCCGAGCCGCGCCGGGCGATGTTAGGTCCCGCGGCCGAGCCGCGCGGGGCGATGTTAGGTCCCGCGGCCGAGCCGCGCCGGGCAATGAAAGGCCCCGCGGCCGAGCCGCACCTGGCGATGAACCGTCCCGCGGCCGTACCGGGCGATGGAAGGCCCCGCGGCCTTTTTCTTCCAGCGCAAACGGAGATACGACTCGGAAAGGGTCGCATCTCCGTTGAGGAAGAGATTTTTAAAGGTTTCCCCCACCCCCCCACCACCCCCCACATATACACAGCTAAAGATAGACTATTTCATACATCTAACACTAACAAATAGACAAGAAAAGAAGAAAGACAAACAGACTGCCGGCGAGCCGCAGCTGCAGGGCAGCGCCTCCACTTCCAGATAGAGCTATCTACAGTTGAAGAAGGAGCAAGACCTAAGCATGCACTAGTTACCTATGTACTGCTAATGGTACTTTAGGTGGCATAATTAACCTAGATTCTGCCAAAAACTATACCTATACTGCACCAAATGAAGTCACTATTTTCTGGATTGCACAATCTTGCAAAACCTGGCAACTGACACTTGCCGTTCAGCATCAAATTGTATCCCCCTCCACTTAGCAATGTCATAGCTGCTTTCTAACTACTGTGTACCAGGGATCCACTCACAGTTCTGCAACATGTGCACAGGCCTTTTGGCCCAACTCATCCATGCTGACCAAGGTGCCCATATATATCAGTTCCATTTACCTGCATTTAGCCCATATCTTTCTAAATCTTTTCTATCTATGTACATGTCCGAATATCTTTTAAATGTTATTGTACCTGGACAACTCTTTTCATTGGCATTTCATGCCATATACCCACCACCTTCTGTGTCGAAAATGTGGATCCTCTGGTTCGATTAAATCTTTCCACTCCCATCTTAAACCAATGGTCTCTAGTTTTTGATTCCCGTACTGTGGGAAAAAGATTCTGTCATTCACCCTATTTATTCTCCTCATGATTTTATACACCTGATAGGATCACAACTCAATCTCTTGCATTAGAAGGAATAAAGTCACAATCTGCTCAACCTCTCACAATAGCTCAGTCCCTCGAGTTCTGGCACCATGCTCATAATTTTTTTCTCTACTCTTTTCTGTACTCTTTTAATGGCATCTTTCCAAAACAGTAATTGGGTTACAAAACTGAACACAATACTTGAAGTACAGCCTCATCAACAACTTGTACAACTGCAATGCAATATCGCAATTTCTTTACTGAGTGGCCTTATTACATGCCAAAGGCCATTGTCACCACCCTATCCACCTGCAACATCATTTGAACTCTCTGGCTTTGCAAATATTGGTTCCCAGCGGGGTGGTGCAGATAGTATTCCTGGCGGATGGGCCGCTGAGAGCAAAGAGGGATCTGGTGGGGGGGTGAGGGGGGAGGTATGAAGAGGGACCTGGCGGGCGACCACTCAGAATAAGGCCCAAATGGGGGGCCGCAGAGAACTAAGAAGGACCTGGCGGGCCACCTGCGGCCACATGCCGCGGCAAGACTGCTTCGCCACTGCGAGGGGATAAGATTCTTCTTTCATATGTCAACTACAACAATCAAAAGTGGCAATTGGTGAGGTAAGTCTCTAATTGGGGGTTATCAAGTTGGGATAGTGGGCAGGGAGGTCCTGTCACAGCACATTCCTTTAGGACATGTTTGTTGGACTGTACTTGACCGCAAGGACAGAGGTCGGTGTCTGAAATCATGTTGGCTGCAAAACGACCAGCACCAGATCGTAGCATGTTCCAATGAACCCAGGCCTTCCTGCGGAGGTTGTTGCCTGGAGGGTGTGGTGACCAGGTCTCAAAGTATGGCTGGAGTCCTGCTGTGACGGCTCGTGCTGCAGTGCTTACTGCATCCAGACTCTCCATGTTTGGGCGCAGAGGCTTCCATCAGCACAACCGGCATGGGGCCTCCTTCTCATAAAGGATGCCATGCAGAAGGTGGTTGGGCTGGGCAGCTTTCTGACGCAGTCGTCCACAGATGTTATCATGATGGGCTTGGGGTGGTTGAATCCCAGAAAGAAATGGTAAATGACTCAGTGGGGTGCAGCGGATGCAGCCTGAGATGATCCTCATTGCTTCATGTAGGGGCACATCCAGTCTGTGAGAGTGAGTACTTTGTCTCCATACCGGTCGGTGCACAGTATTCTGCAGGTGTATACGCTAGGACCATTACCGAAGTTTTCAGGATGCTGAAGGATGCACCCCAGTTTGTGCTAGCCTGGCGCCTGACTAAGGATACTCTAGCACAAACTTTGCTCTTCAGCTGCATCAGATGGCTTTTGTAGATGAGGCTGCAATCTAGTTTGACACCGTTATGTGGGGTTTGGGTCAAAGTTGAGAAGGTTGACTGAGTCTAGCTGCACCTTAAGACGGTAGTTCGCCAGTTTATTTCTAAGGGGAAATATTGATGACACTGTCTTGGGGTGGGAGCTGCTTTATATCCTCGTCGTCCACCCTGGGTAGTTCTACAGAATTTGGCAAAATTTGCAGCAAAGCGTCAACTACGGTCAGGATAAGATTGTACTAAGAACTTTTGACACTTTGTCGGCGTCAGAAACATGGCAACTCTTTGCGTACTGCCTAGGTGAAATCTGCTGTATGATTTTACTGGATTGTATGCAAAAACAAATTATTTCATTGTACCTGACAATAAAGTATCATTGAATCACTCTCTCCCTTTCCTTTTCTCTGCTCCACAGTGAACACCTCACTCAGTTTAATTGGCTGGCAAAAGAATAACAAGAAAGGGTAAGAAAAAAGAATGGCTTTCCATAGCAAGTTTTCCCACCAAAGCAAAAGTGGATCTTGTGCATTTTTAGAGCACATCCTGTGCACATGAGAAAATGGGGTGCGATTGGGACTGTTTAAAATATGATAACATTTTCTGAGCAGACAGTAAAGAATTGGTGCGATTGTCCCTTCAAACTGGGTCTTCTTCCAGCTTGGCAAAATTGCCTTTGAAACATATCAGAAAGTTTCATAGTATCAATAATAATTTAATTTTGATTAGTGTATAGGAAAATGAGATGCAAATTGAGTGAGTTACATGACTTAGGAACAATGTTTTCATGACATGTCCATTGTCAGCCCAAATGGGGAAATGCATAAAGCAAAATGTTCAAAGAAATGCTATCAGACTTTTTTGTGTCCTGATGCTTGGTTTTGACCCAAAATGTTGAAAATTCCACCCCTCTCCCACCCCACAAAAGCTGCTCAACCCGCTGGCTCCTCCAGCAGATTGTTTGTTACTCCAGCTTCCAACATTTTGAGTCTCTTGTGTTTCCAGACTTCAGCTAACATCTTTGTTGAACCATCAATTTAAATGATTTTGAAATGTTGCATTGACTGGGGATGCACCTTTGAGCAGTAATTCAAGCATCAAAACTCCTTCAATCCCAGTAAAGGAGGACTCCATTAGCATTTTGTCTCAACCAGAAACAGCGGTCACTGGATCAGCCTTTTCAACCAACTGACTACAATTTACCTGTGAGGCACATTGGGCAGAACATTGCAGCTGACCATGCAAGTTTGCTTGGTTTGAAAGGTGGCTGAGACTGCATTATGTGAAAGAGAGTGATCCTGGCTGCTCTACCTATTGAAAACCAATTGAAAAAAAAGACATAACAAGACAGGATCAGACATTAATTTAATTTTATTAGGAAAAGGTTTTCAAACTGGAAGAAATAGATTAAAAAAACATCGAGGAGATGAAATGTGACAGTCACACTGATATTGTGCAATAAATTGCAGGCTCCATTGGAGGCCCATTGATGCATTGTAGTCAAGGTGCATAAATGTAATTAGAAACCTATCTATTCACACTGATGTAATCGCAGCATGCTAATGCACAGGTCCTTCATTTCCACCAAAGGCAATTCCCACCAGCAATGAAAAGCAGCATGGACTTATTGGACCAACAGTCTCAGCATTTTCTGCTGAAACAATGAATTAGAAAAAAATTCTTTGCTTCGTCCCATTCTCAAAGAAATCTGTCTTGTTGAAGAGGATTTAAAGCATAAAATTAATCTGAAATCTTAATACTAAAAAGTGTCTCTTCAGAAGATTGCTCTAGATTAATCTGCAATTGAGTAAGGAATTGCCATCTATCTGCAAATAAGGAGTAATTTATAATGTTATTCCAAGAAGATATTGTAAATTTCCCCGGTGTGGGACGAATAAAGGAATATATTATTATTATTATTATTTTCATTGACTCTTGGGCAACTTGTTGACATGGTAGGCAGGATTTGTAATAAAGAAGGGAAAAAAAGCAAGATAAAGTTTATTTCATTCAGAGAGGCTCAATGACATCCAGATTGTAGCCCGAGATGGCATGCTGAGCTAAGTTGGCACTCTAATCAATCTACCAAAGCATAAAGTATAATTGACCCCAATTACGATCTCTATCTACATTAGCATGCACTTTTCAGATGCCATTGTTACATCAGGGCATTTGTTACCACATTAATCATGTCTTGTTGATGTATTCTATTAACCACTTAATTTGCTTTGTTCTTTCAGTTTATGTTAACGAAAAAATCAAAGTTGCAATAAGCAATATTGTGTGAGATAAATGAACAATGCGGGATAAATGAACAATCAGAGACAGGTGAATTTATAATGGGAAACAAAGAAATGGCAGAACAGTTAAACAAGTACTTTGGTTCTGTCTTCACTAAGGAAGACATAAATAATCTCCCAGAAATACTAGGGGACCATGGATCTAGTGGGAGGGAGGGACTGTAGGGAATCCACATTAGTCAGGAGATGGTGTTAGGTAAACTGTTGGGTCTGAAGGCAGATAAATCCCCAGGGCATGATGGTGTACTCAAGGAGGTGGCCCTAGAAATCGTTGATGCATTCGTGATCATTTTCCAATGTTCTCTCTACTCTGGATCAGCTCCTGTGGACTGGAGGGTAGCCAATGTAACTCCACTTTTTAAGAAAGGAGGGAGTGAGAAAACAGGGAATGAAAGACCAGTTAGACTTACATCGTTAGTGGGGAAGATGCTTGAGTCGATGGTTAAAGATGTTATAGCAGCGCAATTGTGAAGCAGTGACAGGATTAGTGAAAGTCAGCATGGATTTATCTTCTGAAATTTTTTTGATGTAACAAGTAGAATGGATAAGGGAGAGCCAGTGGGTGTGGTGCATCTGGACTTTCAGAAAGCATTTGACTAGGTCCCACACAAGAGATTAGTGTGCAAAATTAAAGCACATGGTATTGGGGGTAGGATATTGACATGGATAGAAAACTGGTTGGCAGACAGGAAGCAAAGAGTAGGAATTGACAGGTCCTTTTCAGAATGGCAGGCATTGACTAGTGGGGTGCAGCAAGGCTCGGTGCAGGGACCCCAGTTATTTACAATATATATTAACAATTTGGACATGGGAATAAAATGTGACATCTCCAAGTTTGCGGATGACACCAAGCTGGGTGGTCGTGTGAGCTGCGATGAGGATGCTATGAGGCTGCAGGGTGACTTGGATAGGTTGGACAGATGCATGGCAGATGCAGTATAATGTGGATAAATGTGAGGTTATCCACTTTTGTGGCAAGAACACGGAGGCAGATTATTATCTGAATGGTGTCAGATTAAGAAAAGGGGAGGTGCAACGAGACATGGGTGTCCTTGTACATCAGTCACTGAAAGTAAGCATGCAGGTACAGCAGGCAGTGAAGAAAGCTAATGGCATGTTGGCCTTCTGTGCGTGAGGATTTGAGTTTAGGAGCAAGGAGGTCCTACTGCATTGTACAGGGCCCTGATGAGACCACACCTGGGGTATTGTGTGCAATTTTGGTCTCCTAATTTGAGGAAGGACGTTATTGCTATTAAGGGAATGCAGCGTAGGTTCACCAGCTTAATTCTCGGGATGGCGGGACTGATATATGATGAAAGGATTGGTCGATTGGGCTTGTATTCATTGGAACAGAAGGATGAGAGGGGATCTTATAGAAACATATAAAATTCTTAAATGATTGGACAAGCTAGATGCAGGAAAAATGTTCCCAATTTTGGGGGAGTCCAGAATCAGGGGTCATGGTTTAAGAATAAGGGGTAGGCCATTTAGGACTGAGATGAGGAAAAACTTCTTCACCCAGAGAGTTGTGAACCTGTGGAATTCTCTGCCACTGAAGGCAGTGGAGGTTATTTCACGGATGTTTTCAAGAGCGAGTTAGATTTAGCTCTTTAGGCTAAAGGCATCAAGAGATATGGGGAAAAAGCAGAAACGGGGTACTGATTTTAGATGATCAGCCATGATCATATTGAATGGCGGTGCTGACTCAAAGGGCCAAATGGCCTTCTGCAACTATTTTTCTATGTTTCTATGTTTCTATATTGTTCCAGGACGGCACAGTGGTGCAGCGGTAGAGCTGCTGCCTTACAGCGCTTGCAGCGCCGGAGACCCAGTTTCGATCCTGACTACAGGTGCTGTCTGTATGGAGTTTGTATGTTCTCCCCATGACCTGCATGGGTTTTCTCTGAGATCTTTGGTTTCCTTCCACACTCCAAAGACGTACAGGTTTGTAGGTTAATTGGCTTGGTGTAAATATAAATTGTCCCTTGTCTGTGTAGGAGGGAGTGTTAGTGTGTGGGGATCACTGGTTGGCACGGACTCGATGGGCCGAATGGCTTGTTTCCACACTGTATCTCTAAATTAAACTAAAACTAAACTAAAGGTGATATGATTGGTATTGATGTGACTTGTGAATCTTTAGGTTGCAGGATGGATGCAATTACATTTAACATGAAGCCCTTAAAATAAGTGCTAACTCAAGAACTATTATTGGAGTGGTAATAGATTACTCCAGTTAAGAACTTCTTGATTATGTTCTTTTTATGCTGGGAAACTAGGAAAAACATATATTTTCATAAGATTTGTGCAGTCATAGTTTGTCGCTAATTGTCTGCTAGCAAAGGTGAGCAGTAATGTCTCCTCCATTACACACGTGCCCTAATAATGTCGACAAAATCGTTATCACTGCCTACTGGGACCTCCTTGGATTTGTTACCTGTGAACAATCCACTGAAACTCTATTAGCAGCATGAAAAGTTCAGATTTTCTTTCCCTATAGCATGCAAAAGGGGTTATTTTAAAAGCAATTAGACTGAAATTGGTTGTAATCGCATGGCTTTTTACCTGCTATCTTCAAGGAAAGTGGCTATCAGCTAACACTGGCTTCATTAAATTCAGTATCCACTGTGTGGGAAAATGTCAGAAAATATGCGACCTGTCAATCTTTCAAATGACTTGATTTGAATATTAATGAAGCAAATTAATTCAGCCATCCTTGTGGATACAAATGGTTAAATTGAGAAATGATGAAGTGGGTGTGTTTCTGCAGCTGTGGATAATTGGTTAGAAAGAGCCTTGAATTCTGTGTTCCTGTGTTACGTCAAGAAACATCTCTGATTTTATAAAGGGGATTAAAAAACAGATAAAACGGCCCATATCCACCAGAGATCAACGTTTTTGTACAAGCTAACAATATGGGCCGAGGAGACAGGATATGAAGGCAGATATGAATGGCAGGGTGCCACATGCAGAAATAAATATTCCACCAGAGTAGTGTCATGTGGTGAATCAGAAACGGATCATGCAATTTATGCTGTGGAGAATGGAGATAAGGGGTTGGCACTGCTGTGGACAACAGCAGGCAGAACTGCAGCAATCAGAATTTCCCTCGGGGATGAATAAAGTTTTATCGTATCGTATCATATCGTAGTCAGAGTGACGCAAGTTACAGCCAAAGTCATCAAGCCAGGCAGTGAGATAAGACTGGATAACTGAGCAACATTCATGCATAGCAGCTGTCAACCAAGTTAAAGATTTGGAAGTGGAATAATTTAATTGATTTTTAAAGTGGCAAAGTGATTTGTAATTGTGATAGCAGTAATACAAATCAGGGGAAGGTGGTTTTCAATCTTTGTAAAGATTAAGGGGTCGGGGTAGAATATTTTCCAAACGTTGGACAGAACATGATGGGTTCACTAATACTCCACCCACCATATTGATGGCAGAAGATGCTGACGATCCAGGAATATGGGCATAAAGAGTGATTTCTCCAGCATTTCTGCCAATATTCCATCTGATTCCTGGTTAAGACGAGGAGAAAACTGCCACAATGATTATATATTTGAATAAATGCAAAATACTTACAGATGCTCATAAGGGAAAATTATACCATAAGAATATAATACATAAATTATTGAGAAGATAACAAAACTAGTAGATGGGGAAACTGCAGTCAGTATGGCAAACACAGACCTTCAGGTTGTTTTTGAAAAGGTACCAGACAAGATTGAGGAAGATAACAAATATATGGATTTAGTTGACTGATAGTAAATAAAAGTTAAATGGAGGAAAGTAAACATTATGAGTTTTGAGCAGTTTCCCAGAGTGATAGAATAAGGCAGTTATCATATCATATCATATATATACAGCCGGAAACAGGCCTTTTAGGCCCACCAAGTCCGTGCCGCCCAGCGATCCCCGCACATTAACACTATCCTACACCCACTAGGGACAATTTTTACATTTACCCAGCCAATTAACCTACATACCTGTACGTCTTTGGAGTGTGGGAGGAAACCGAAGATCTCGGAGAAAACCCACGCAGGTCACGGGGAGAACGTACAAACTCCTTACAGTGCAGCACCCGTTGTCAGGATCGAACCTGAGTCTCCGGCGCTGCATTCGCTGTAAAGCAGCAACTCTACCGCTGCGCTACTGTGCCGCCCATGGCATTCTGTTCATTGTTCATTCTGTTCTGTTCATTGTGATATCAATGATTTGCTTCAGGATAGAGTGAGTTGTGGTAAGATTTTAGAATAGAAGAGCATATTATATCTTTTTAATGAGTGGAGACTGCTGGGAGACATGATTAAAAATTGAATGTCTGGAAAGTGGCAGATGGAACATAATGTTATTAGCTGTGAGTTAAAAGGTTTTGATTAACAAAAAAATATAAAAATGAATGGTTAGAGAATAGTGGGATTTAGGAATTCATTTTCAACAGATATTAAAAATAGCAACTGAAGTGTAAAAGATCGTAAAAAGGCAATTTACATATTGGGTTGTTGGCAAGGACTAAAGA
Organism: Rhinoraja longicauda; assembly: GCF_053455715.1. Lineage (NCBI taxonomy): Eukaryota > Metazoa > Chordata > Chondrichthyes > Rajiformes > Arhynchobatidae > Rhinoraja > Rhinoraja longicauda. The sequence continues at coordinate 78,620,236 of NC_135953.1, read as the reverse complement.
ATAAAAGAAAACTGTATGACATTAATGAATCCATATAAAACTTCAACGAGTCTAATGCTGAAATATTGGCCGAAACTTTCCTAAGGAACACCATAAGCTCCTTATGAAACTGGTAGCATTTCCCTTTGTAATTTTCAGGAAGATGAAAATTCCTGTGCAAGTGAGTATATATTATTGAATCATAAAACATATACAGAACAGAAACAGGCCTTTTGGCCTGACTTGTCCATGCCAACCAAAATGTCTGCCTAAACTCGTCCCATTTATCTGCCTTTGAGCCATATTCCTCTATCCACACACCTGTCTAAATGTCTTCTGAACGTTGTATTGTACCGAACTCTACATGTTCCTCTGACAACTTATTCCATCTACCCTCCACCATGAGGTGAAGGTATGAAAAAGTTGTTCCCTAGGTTGTTTTTATGTTTTCACCTTGAATCTATGCCCTATAGTTTTAGATACTCCTTCCCTGGGAAAAAAGATTGTAACCCTGTAATGTCAGCATATGAGCTAATCTCAGCTAATGTTTAGTCCTTTATCTCAAGCAGGTGGATTTGCTTAGTAAAACAAACAGGTTTACTTTGTAAAAAAACAAATAAATCATGAGGCCTTGGGTCATTCAGGTATAAGAACACCTAATAATAAGATAAGATAAATGTTTCTTTCTCTGATATAACTGAGACTAGGTTATCTGTGTCCCACATAATATTATAGACTTTTATTTATAAAATGACCCCTCAACCTCCAATGCCCCAGGGAAAAGAGTCCCAGCCTAACTTGTATCTCCTTGCAACTCAAGCCCTCCGGTCACGGTTACACCCACATGAACTCTTCTGCACCTTTTTCGGTTTAATGATGTCCCTCCTTTTGCTTGGTGATCAGAATTGTATACAATATCCCAAGTGCAATCTCTCTATGACTATAAGACAGACACAAAAAGCTGGAGTCAAGACCTGAAACACCCATTCCTTCTCTTCAGAGATGCTGCCTGTCCTGTTGAGTTACTCCAGCTTTTTGTGTCCAGCTTTGGTTTAAACCAGCAAGTGCAGTTATTTCTTACACATTCTCTATGACTATTGTTGGGTACAATACAATGTACATTTGTAACATGACAATGCTCTCACTAATGAAGGCAAACAAGCCAAATGCCTTATTCACAACCCTGTCTACCTGTGCTGCCACTTTCAGGGAATTATGTACCTGCACCTCAAGGACTCTCTGTTTTATTACTCCATCCAGAGTCCTATCATTTATTGTGTAAGGCTTGCCCTGGTTTAATATACCGAAATGCAACTTCGCACACTTGTCCAAGTTACAGTAAATCTAGATTACTAGATCCTGTTGTAAGCTTGGATAAGCTTCTTTACTGTCCACTACACCGCCAATTTTGGTGTCATGGATAGACGTCCAGCACTTTCTGATAGATAGTTATTGGCAATTCTTTTACTGTTCTCTGAGATAGGAGTTGGGGTCCAGCAGATGAGTGCAAATTTCTTGAAATGTTACAGGTGTTGCATTGAAAAAGTTGTCTGCAGAGATCCCATTTATTTCAACACTGAAACAGCAGTAGAGCTCAGGTAATTTACCTTTTCCAAATAATTGTATTAACCTAAATTGAAGAGTTTAATTTTTTGTAATTTTTAAATATTTTAATACCTTAATTAATTCTGAATTATTTTTGAATATTTTAGAGATTGCGACCATTATATTATTTGGCAGCTGGTTTAGCAAGAGGCAATGGCGAGGTATATTGGTGAGTTATGATGTTATTTTCAGATGTAATGACATTTGAACTGTTTGGATGTTTCCAATAGAAGCTAAGCTCCATGTAAGGTTATTCCCTATCCAATTGCTGAAGAACAGTGAGCTGTTCTGGGCTGTACAGTTTTGGGCTAAAACCCATGATAATAGATAATAGAGAGAGAAGGCAAAATGGAGATTCACCAGGACATAAGGCAGTAGATAGGATAGCATTTAGAAGGTTTTTAGAAGTTTCCTTTGCTCCAGAAATGCTGCCTGACCCGCTGAGTTACTCCAGCATTTTGTGTCTATCTTAGGTTTAAAGTAACATCTGCAGTTCCTTCCTACACAGTATTCAATATCTACTTACTTATTGGAAATTCCCTTGTTTTGTTGCATCTCATCAAATGCATTACCTCACACATCTCTGGACTGAATTCTATTTTTTGTTGTTCTTAACCACCTGTACCATCTATAGATAGGATAGCATTTAGAAGGTTTAGAAGTTTCGTTTTCTCCAGAGGGCTATTTTCCAACACCTTCCTGCAAGTTGGTCAGAGGAGGACAACTGAAGGAGTGCAGGGATTGGCTGAGCAATTAAATGTAGCAAATTGGTAAATTAGCTAATTAATCAATTAGTCATTTTAACAGCTAATATAAGCAAGGCTTGCTCCAGGGGAGCAACCTTGTTGTGGGAAATGTGAGTCTGTGGTGGTGGCGGCCACACCAATAGTTGGCGAGGGTGAGACGATATAAGGAAATGACAGGTAAGCTGAGTCAGTGTGACGTTTGCAGGATGTGGGTGATCAGGGACACTGTTGGTGCCTCTGGCTGCTATGAATGTGGTAAGTGTGTCCAGGTTCAGCTCCTGAAGGACCGTGTTGGGGAACTGGAGAGCCAACTCGATGACCTCAGGATCATCTGAGAAAAGGAGATGTTCCTGGAAGGCCTTCAGCGAGACTGTTACACCAAAGGTACCGGAAGAGAGATGGTGAGAAAGGGAAGGAAGCTTGGAGTATAAGAGACCCCAGGGGTTGTACCTCTTGAAAACAGGTTCACCCTCTTGGAACCTGTTGGGACAGAAGACAGAAGTCTGAGCGGAGAACAAGTCTATGAGGCAAAAAGTGGCGCTGAGCCAAAGCCAAAGAGATCAACATCAGGCAGAGCCATGGTAGTAGGGGACTCCATCGTGAGAGGTACAGACACGGATTTCTGCGGCAACAAGCGGGATTCAAGGATGGTGTGTTGCCTCCCTGGTGCAAGGATCCAGGACGTCACAGACCAAATGCAGAGCATCCTCAAGGGTGAAGGTGAGCAGCCAGAAGTGGTAGTGCATGTTGGCACAAATGATGTCGGGAAGAAGCAGAAAGAGATTCTGCAGCGTGACTTTAGAGAGTTTGGAAGAAGGCTGAAAAGCAGGACATCCAGTGTGTTTATCTCCAGTTTGCTTCCAGTTCCTCGTGCTGGTGAGGTCAGGAACAGGGAGATACAGGACCTGAATGTGTGGCTGAGAAGCTGGGGAAGGGATTTAGATTCTTAGACCATTAGGATCTCTTTTGGGGTAAGGGTGAAGTGTGCAAAAGAGACGGGTTGCACCTCAACAGGTGGGGAGACCAGCATTCTGACAGCCAGGTTTATCACTGTTACATGGGTGGTTTTAAACTAAATAGTCGGGGGGGGGGAGGGGTGTTTCAAATGGGATAGACAAGGATGGAGTTAAAGAGAAAGAGTATAGGAAAAATTAAGAAACACCCCAGAATTAATGGGACAGAAAGCTCACGAAGGAATGAGAGAAAATGGCCAGGTGTAATAGGAATCTATGTGAAAGCTGAGATGAGCAAAGGATTAAAAGTACTCTACATGAATGCACGAAGTATAAGAAGTAAAGTGAATGAGCTTGAGGTTCAGTTAGAGATTGGTAGTTTTAACATTGTGGGGATTACAGAGTCATAACTACCAATCTCTGCAGAAGGATCAGGACTGGGAACTGAATATTTAGGGTTATACATCCTATAGAAAGGACAGGCAGGAGGGCAGAGGAGGTGGGGTAGCTCTGATGGTGAGGGATGAAATTCAGTCTGTTGTGAGGGGCGACAATTGGACTGACGAAGGAGAGCCAGTGGATGTAGTGTATCTAGACTTTCATAAAGCCTTTAAGGTCCCACACGGGAGGTTGGCGTGCAAAATTAGAGCACATGGTATTGGGGGTAGGGTATTGATATGGATAGAGAATTGGTTGGCAGACAGGAAGCAAAGAGTAGGAATAAACGGGTCCTTTTCAGAATTGCAGGCAGTGGCGAGTGGAGTGCCGCAAGGCTCGGCACTGGGGCTGCAACTATTTACAATATATATTAATGATTTGGATAATGGAATTAGATGTAATACTAGCAAGTTTGCAGAAGACACAAAGCTGGGTGGCAGTGTGAACTGCCGAGAGGATGTTAGGAGGTTGCAGCGTGACCTGGACAGGTTGAATGAGTGGGCAGATGCATGACAGATGCATCTGCAATATAATGTAGATAAATACAAGGTTATCCACGATGGTGGCAAAAACAAGGAGGCAGATTATTATCTCAATGTTGTCAGATTAGATAAAGGGGAAATGCAAAGAGACCTTGGTGTCCTTGTACACCAGTCACTGAAAATAAGTGTGCAGGTACAGCAGGCAGTGAAGACAGCTAATGGCACGTTGGCCTTCATAACGAGAGGATTTGAGTACACAGCAAAGAAATCCTTCTGCAGTTGTACAGGGCCCTGGTGAGACCACATCTGGTGTATTGTGTGCAGTTTTGGTTTCCTGATTTGAGGAAGGACATCCTTGCTATTGAAGCAGTGCAGCGTAGGTTCACGAGGTTAATCCCTGGGATGGAGGGACTGTCATATGAGGAAAGATTGGAAAGACTGGGCTTGTATTCACTGGAGTTTAGAAGGATAAGAGGGGATCTTATAGAGACATAAAACTATAAAAGCACTAGACAAGCTAGATGCAGGAAAAATGTTCCCAACGTTGGGGGAGTCCAGAACCAGGGGCCGCAGTCTAAGAATAAAGGGAAGGCCATTTAAAACTGAGGTGAGAAGATTTTTTTTCACCCATTGAGTTGTGAATTTGTGGAATTCTCTGCCACAGAAGGCAGTGGAGGCCAATTCACTGGATAAATTTAAAAGAGTTAGATAGAGCTCTAGGGGCTAGTGGAATCAAGGGATATAGGGAGATGGCAGGCACATGTTACTGATTGTAGATGATCAGCCATGATCACAATGAATGACGGTGCTGGCTCGAAGGGCCAAATGGCCTCCTCCTGCACATATTTTCTATGTTTCTATAACCTTTCTGAGATTAGGTGTTTCATACCAGGACATCCGAGATGTCCCCATTTTTAGAGACGGGGGTTCCCCTCTTCCATCATAGATGAGGCCCTCACGCATGTCTCCTCGATACCCTGCAGCTCCTACTAGTCGCAACAGGGACACCGCCCCCTAGACCTTGCCTTTCACCCCATCAGCCATTGCATACAACACATCCTCCAACATTTTCGCCACCTCCTATGGGATCCCACCACTGGTCGCATCTTCCCACCTCCGCCCCTTTCCGCCTTCCGCAGAGACTGTTCCCTCTGCAACCCCATGGTTAACTCTTTTTTCCCCAAGCAAACGATCCCCTTCCCAGGTTCCTACCCCTGCAACTGCAGGAAATGCAACACCTGTCGTGATACCTCCTCCCTCGACAGCGACCCCGACAGTCCTTTCAGGTTAGGCAGAAGTTCACTTGTACCTCCGCCAACCTCGTCTACTGTATCCGTTGCTCAAGACGTGGACTGTTATACATCGGCGAGACCAAACATAGATTGGCCGATCATTTAGCTGAACACCTTCGCTCAGTCTGCCTGGACGTACCTGTTCTCCCGGTTGCCAAACACTTTAATTCCCCTTTCCATTCCCACACTGACCTTTCTGTCCTAGGCCTCCTCTGTTGTCAGAGTGAAGCCAAACGCAAATTGGAGGAGCAGCACCTCATATTTTGCTTGGGCAGCATCTAACTCATCGGTATGATAATTGATTTCTCTAACTTCGTAACCCTTGCATCCCCTCTCTCTCCATCCCTCCCCCACCCAGCATACCAGTTTCAAAGTCGTCTTGTTGAGTCTTATTATCTGTAACTCATTTTCACCTGCAACACAGCTAACAAAGACGTATTTCCTTTATCATCGTTACTTTTTTTGCATATCTTTCATTCATTTGTTCTCTCTCTTTACATCATCGTCTATATCTCTCATTTCCCTTCCCCTGACTCTGTCTGAAGAACGGTCTCGACCCAAAATGTCACCTATTCCTTTTCTCCAGAGAAGCTGTCTGACTAATTATTCAATTATTTAAAAATAATATTTACAATGCCATTAAACAAAACAGAACCCACCACCAGAATACAATACAAACAAATATACCAAATGAAACTATTATACAATTATATTGCAATCCCTATCCAGGATGCATCCAACTCCCTGCGGTGCCCAACGGTCCTGGAAATCCCCAAGGGTACCCGTGGAAAGCACATAGTCCCTTTCCAACACCACCCAGGTGCGGATGTAACCCCGGAAAAGGGGCAGGCAGCTGGCTCGGGCAGAGTCCTCTTCTGCCTGGCGCTGTGACATGCGAATGGCCAGCTTGGCCAGGCCAGGAGCAACTCAACCAGGACCTCTTTGGCTCGACCCTCTCCCCTATGCACAGGGTGTCCAACGATGAGGAAGGTGACTGAGAAGTGCAGCCAGAAGGCAAAGAGCAGTCCCTTTAGATTTTGAAACAGGGGCTGCAACCTCACGCGCTCCATATACACGTGGTACACAGACACTTTCAGCCTGCAAAAGTGGCAGGCGGCTGGCGAGTCTGAACTGTGAGAGAAACAGGTTGCAGGGGACTCCTCAATGCAGTACCCTCCACCCCATGTCCCCGATGGAGAGGGGCAGAATCTCTGCGTAGTGGGACCTCCACCAGGGCCCCCCTCGCGACCGGAAGGCAACACCGACGGCCACTTAGTGTCTGGATGGTGGACCAGGGCAAGGAAGTGCAGGGTGTGGAGGAGGAGCCCGTACAGCACACACCTCCCTGCGTCTCAGAGGGAGATGAAGGGAGCCAAGGAAATGTGGTTCATGTTGTGTGGGAAGGATTATGGCACCTGGGTCCGACGAGAAGAAAATTGGCTTCATGGAAGGAAGCAGAGGGTGACGGAGGAAGGTTGTTTTTCAGACTAGAGTATTTGAGTATGGAAGTTGGGAAGTTAAGTTGCAGTTGAAGAAGACTTTGGTGAGGCTACATTTGGACTGCCACACCTTTGTTTACTCGTCAATGCAAAGGATCTTCTGCACCTCAATCTCCCCTTGTTGGCACAGGAAGAGCTCCTCTGATAGATTAAATCACCATGGATATCCTTTCAAGATTGTTTGAGCTACATCATGGCAAATGGATTACCTCATAAAACTTGATGAAAGAATATACAAATAAGTAAAAAGACACTCAGTCAAATCAAATTATGATACTTTGGGGAGTTAAGAAGTACAATGATCTCATTATTTGATTGGTAAATAGTTTACTGTAGCCCAGGAATGGACGCATTTCTCTCAAACATTCATTGGTGGGCAATACAGTCACACCATTCTGTGCATTCTGAATTGACAGAACAAAGAATTATGTCATCTGATTGGCGAATAGACAATAGATCCAACAGGGACTTGTCAAAAGTTTCAGCCAAATTGCACATTAGTTTATTTTAGAAATACAGCATGGAAACAGGCCCTTTGGCCCACCATGCTGACACTTTCACACTAATTTATGCCACCCCACTTTCCCTATCCTACATGTTAGGGGCAATTTACAGAGGCAAATTAACCTACAAACCTACACGTCTTTGGGATATGGGAGGAAACTGTAGCACTGGAGGAAACGCATGTGGTCACATGGAGAACATGCAAACTCCGCACAGACTGCACCCGAGGTCAGGATCAAACCCGAGCTTCTGGTGATGCGAGACAGCAGCTCTCTGTGCTTTTGTTAGAGGAACAAAAATATTCTCTCAGATACAACTCTTTCCCAGATTATTGAAAATACGATTGCCTAATATAAGAGTTCATACTAATACTTTAGAATATTTAGATCCGGTATGAAGTTATGTTTCTATTTGTAGTTAGCTATTTAAATAACCTTGGGTAAAAAAACTTTCCTTCTCGTGACATCGGTGTTAACAGAATCTGCATTCAACTTAATTGGGCTCCATGTAGCTTTCTGCCCAGAGGGAGCCTGATAATCGGTATAAAGGAAACTACTGTTTGTACCTTGGTAGTCCCACAAATACATTGATAAGATCACCTTTATATAACCTACCATTCATTACAGTTGACTGGAAGGATATAAAGCTAACATCGCACATCAAAAAGCGTTAATATTAAGCTAACCTTCTTTAATGTCAGGTTTAATATCTATTTATTAATATGAACAATTATTCTAAGTTGTGATGAGAGCTAAAATTACATAATTGTACATCTCTAGAAAAGTCCTAAATGGATCTGTCTTCTGGTTAAAGTTCACTTAATTAATGGTTCATGGTTATTATGCCTGCTGTGTAAAGGATAGTACTAATGCTTTAAGGTCATAAGCAATATGAACATATTTTTAAGTGAGTTGTGGTCTGGTCTGGCCCAAAACCTTTCAGCAAGGAATGGCTAAGGGCACCATGTCAGCTGGGACATACTGTCGACCAAGAGCAGATACACTAACTATGAACAAAACTCTGCAATGCTCTGAAAAACAACACAGCATCATTTCAAAAGTCAGTTATTGAGAATAATTGTAACTTTTACAGTATAATTGACTTGAGGAAGGATGTGAGGTGAAAATTAGACAAGGTGCCAATTTTTGTTTTTAGCTTTATCGCAAAAAGTTGAAATTATTTATTTTAACTAATCTTTATAACTTCCTCCCACAATTCATCATTTTGCCAAGTAAATTCCATTTTTACAAGTATAATGTTTCCTCTGAACAAATCACCACACATGCAACTTCACAGTGCATCATGTGCCCCTTAATACACCCATCCACAATAATCAGGTGAGCAGTAACAACGGACGTGATTATATTAAATCAGTTTGCAACTAACCCAACTACATTGTCATATGTCATTTCAGTCAACTCCCACTGAAGGGGCTGCCAAACACTGACGTGTCATGTTACAATTATGAAGATATTTATGCATGCAAACAGGCCGTTTGACTCTCTACATTACATCAGTGGTACACTTCTATAAAGTTGAAGTTGATCTCTTGTACTGCAACAGAACTGTCTTGGCATCAGAGCCCAGATCTGGATCTTCTCCAATTCCTAGCAGTAGGACCTGCCAGGCACGAGCCACAAGAAGAAGGATGCCTGGGACTGTTTAAATTATCTAAATTTCAGGATGCAAGAGGATAAAACTACTTGAATGAAATATATAATTGGAATGTATTCATCTATTTGGACCCATAATGGTAGGGCCGAGGGAATGAGTCATTCTGGGCTCCAGATAGATATATGCCTAGATATTCAGGAGCACTCACTTGGGTACTGCAGCAAGACACTGGTAACCAATTTCACTGAAAATATTACTTCCATCCAGAAGATGTGCTGGTTTGTACTCTTCTCTGAGGTTGGATACTACAGGGATTGGGGATTGGGAGATAGTTGTGGCTTGTTGGGAATCAGCTTTGTTTAAAGGCAGGTTGATGGTTGGTTGGCTTATATCCGGCAGGTTGATGGTTGGTTTATATCGGGCAGGTTGAGGGTGGTTGGTTGGCTTATATTGGAACCATCTTGGTTTGTTTGAAGCGTGTGGGAAATCAGAACTAGGATTATTGAAAAAGGGGAGGGGGGGATGAGCACGGGATTAAAACTCCTTGAGGTTGCATGAAGGTGAGGTGGAAATTGAGTCTGATAGGATCAAGATTGAAATTTTCAATGAAGTAGTTTGCAGAGATATGTGTAGTGTGGTGGGCTGGAGATCAAGGAAATGTTGGAGGAGTTGATGCATCAATTGGAGCATCAGTTCTACACTGGAGCAACGGGTGGAGGCTTGTGCAGTGATGAAACCTTAGGATGAATTTACTTAAGGCAATTTACTTAACTGGTGCTCTGCTGCCATAACTACATTGCTGGCTGATAGCCAAAGATGAAACACGATGCAACCTCTTCCCTGGCAATGCTCTCACAGAACCATTGCTTTGCATGCAACTGTTTTGTCGTGTGTGTCTCCGAGGCAGAAATTGTATCAGGATCACTAGGTGGACTCACTGCAGCCAGTACCCAATTGAATCTTAAGACTAATGGATATATAATTAGAAATTGAGGTTATCACATTTCACTCTGGAATAACAACAGTTTTCAGATGCATTTGTTGAAAAAAATGTGCATTTGGATTTCTAGGCACTTATGTTTTATAACTCTCTATGAGACAAGTTTCCATGCCACAACAGGTTGAACAGAACCTAAATTCTGTGATCAATTAGGATGGCTGCTTGTAAATGATGATGTGCACAGAAGCATTTATTTGATCTGAGTTTATTTCTCTCTTTGGAGAAATATCCTCACACACAGATTTGGTGCCTGCAAAGTACATCACAGTTGGTGTTCTGTAATACATTTTTATTTCTTGAGTTCAATAAATTCTTTACTGACTTTGGAATTATTTCAAAATTAAGATTGCAAATGCCAAGAGACTATTAAAACTGCCTGATGAGTTAATGACCATACACAGGATATTGAGTAAAATGTAAGAAAAAAAAATGAGGAGACGCTCACTGAATTAAGAATTCACTTGCAACTCACTGAACTGAGAATCTTTGGAGTTATCTACTCTAGAGGACTGTAAATGCATAGTTAAGGATTATTATTAAGGCTGACATTAACATTTGGACAAAGGGGGAATTGTGAGATAAGAGATTGGTCTGAAAGGTGTACAAATTCAGCTCTGATCTTACTGATCAGTGGAGTAGTCTTGATCGGATGTTCTATTATCTGCATTTATTGTCATGTAGACTTCAGATACAAGTACAATTCCCCCAAGGAAAAGAATGGAAAGTGCAAGTTACAACATTGTAATGATCCAACAGAAAGCAAACACAAGACGATATTTTAAAGAATCAGTTTTATCAGTAAGAACTTAAACTAGTCACTTGTGACAGTCGAGTCACTGCGAAATGTAACAGTCCCAGACTCTAGAGACTGGAATATTTGCTTTCCCCATTCAAATGAAACAAGGAAAAAGATTAAATGCTCTATCAAGGGCTTTAGAGAAGTTCTAGCATCTCAATGTCAACATAATAATGAACAAAGCACTTCACAAATAAAGCTTACAATAGCATTTCATTATGGTAGCATTTGCTATCATTTATGTCCATTGTGTCATTGAAAAGTTGTCTACTTCACATATGATTTCTGTGTTTTCTTTAGATTTTATATTGATCATTTGTTTATTTAGGATAACAACTGAACAATAATTTGGAAAATATTAAGGTTACTAATTGCACAATAGAAAATAACTAATTCTATGTTCCACGTTCTATTAGCCAGAGGAATGGAGATGCAGTCGCTGGAATCTGTGCCATGTCAATTTATATTTATCTTTAAACCAGGTAAATGTCACCTCCAAGATTGGAATAATGGGTTGTTGTGGAGCTGCTGCACACACTGGAGTCAGCATATGTGAACTCTATCTACCTAGATGTCTGGTTTCCCAGATGTGTCGGACTGGATGGACTAACCCTTCTCACCTGAGATGTCTGCCGTGGGTCAGAACCCAAGCTTTGAGTGGTACCTCAGTCTCAGCCAGCAGATAACTGATTTCTAAAGGTATCAGAGACAAGTAAAAATAGTGGTAAATAAAACAAAAACTGAATAACATCTTAAAATACTCAAGATAGACACAAAGTGCTGGAGTAGCTCAACGGGTCAGGTAGCATCTCTGGAGAAAAAAGATGGGTGACGTTTCGAATTGGGATTTTTCTTCAGACTGCTACATTGTAATTAAAAATACCTTAAAATAAAGTACATTAAAAGCATAAGATTTTCTGTAATCATAAGGTTTATAATGGAAAAAAAATTCTTGTTGAGTCCTATTTAAATCTTCTGTACGCTGTACATTTCTGAAACGTCTTAATCTTGATAATTTTTTTCACCATTTGCAGTATATTTTTCTCAATCTAAACCTAATCTACTTGGTTGGGTAGATCAAAGCTGTAGACATTATTATTTTTACTTTTGCAACATTTGCTTTGCAGGTGCAAGCTTAGTGAAGCCGATCATGATTTTTTGACGCAGTATTATTAGTGTTTAAATAAATAAATATTCTCGTGGGAAATGAACCTGTAACATTAAGCAAGAGTACTTAAAGATCTGCAGTCAACCACCTCCCCTGTCGTGTTAAGCAATCCCTTGACAGACATTTTGCTTTTACGTCTTGATCCTAATTGCTTTATAATTTCCACCACTCCAGGTAGTTGGAAATCATCGTGAGTGAGGTGTGCAGGGCATATAATCACACTGAGGAGGCGGTAATCTTGCAGAAATACATAAATTCAGAAACCATTAGATTTTCCTGTTCCTTCACAGCAAAATGTCACCTGCATCCCTTTAGGCACTGGTGCTTGGGTTCAAATTAAGTGTGAAGTGGAAACATGAAATGTACATCAAAGAAGATACAAACGACTTTCATAAGTCTGCCATCCAAAAGAGATAATCAGTTTGCACTGGGAGGGAGAGTTCAGGAATCATTTGCTCTTGTGGAGAGTGGGTACATGTGGCAATAATAAACCTAAACCGAAATCTTATTTTGGTCATCAAATCTTTGTGCAATTTGCAGAAATCTACTGGTGACTGGCTAAAGCTCTTGCCCAAAACAAGCATTCGGCCATGAGAAACTGAATTGTGTTGGGTACCAAGGAAAGACACAGCATGCTGGAGTGGTGTCTCAGCCAGCAGACCACTCATTTCTAAACTTCTCTGATAGTCAGAGACAAGTAAAAATTATCCAAATAGTCGTAAATAAAACAAAAACTGAGGAACATCTTAAAATACTAAAGATATATTCAAAGTGCTGGAATAACTCAGTGGGTCGTGGAGCAGCCCTGGAAAAGATGGATAGGTGACGTTTTGGGTCATGAGCCTTCTTTAGACTGATTGTGCAAACCTATCCATGTTCTCCAGGGCTGCTGCCTGACCCGCTGAATTACTCCAGCTGTTTGTGTCTTTCTTTGGTAAACCAGCATTTGCAGATCCTTGTTTCTACACTTGTGATGGAGACCAGATCTGTAAAATAGTAGGAACGAACTGCAGATGCTGGTTTAAATTGGAGGTAGGCACAAAATACTGGCGTAACGTCTTTAGTCTGAAAAAGGGCTCGACCCAAACGTCACCCATTCCTTCTGTCCAGAGATGCTGCCTGAACGTTGAGTTACTGTAGCATTTTGTGCCTACCTTCTGTAAAATTGTGGCAACTGGACAAATAATCCTGGACTGGTAATCCAAATACATGTGTTCAAATCCCATCACATGGCAGCATTGGAATTTAGATTTAGATTTATAGATTTTTTTTTTAGATTTAGAGATACAGCGGGTCCGCGCCGCCCAGTGATCCCTGCACATTAACACTATCCTACACGCACTAGGGACAATTTTTTAAAAACATTTTGCCCAGCCAATTAACCTACAAACCTGTACGTCTTTGCAGTGTGGGAGGAAACCGAAGATCTCGGAGAAAACCCACGCAGGTCAGGGGGAGAACGTACAAACTCCGTACAGACAGCGCCCGTAGTCAGGATCGAACCTGAGTCTCCAGCGCTGCATTCGCTGTAAGGCAGCAACTCTACCGCTGCGCCACCGTTTAACACTAATTAATGAAATAAATGAGGAATGTAAAGTACTACTAATGGTACTATTAGCCATTTGTTAAAAATCATTTGCAGGAAATGGCCATTACATGTCAATATGAGGCAATAGTTTAGTTTAGTTTAATTTAGTTTAGTTTAGCGATACAGCCCGGAAACTGGCCCTACGACCCACCAAGTCTGCGCCGACCAGGGATCCCCCCACATTAACACTATCCTACACACAGACTAGGGATAATTTACATTTTTATACAAAGCCAATTAACCTACAAACCTGCACGTCTTGGGACTGTGGGAAGAAAAGGAAGATCTCAGAGAAAACCCATGCGGTCACGAGGAGAATATACAAACTCCGTACAGACAGCACCCGCATTCAGGATCAAACCTGGGTCTCTGGTCCTGCAAGCGCTGGAAGGCAGCAACTACCGCTGCGCCACCGTGCCACCCCTTAAAAGTTAAAAGTGAAATTAAAGCAGCACGAGGTAGCGAGTAAGAAAGTCGCTGACATCATCAATATAAATGATTTATGTTAGCATTGTTTGTAATACAACACAATCTGTTTTTTTCATGGCCTAATGCTTGGTTTTGCACTAACTTTAGCCGGTGGTAAATTGCCATTGAAGTTACTTTCATCCCTGCCAATTAAATTATCATCTGTTCTTGACATTTGGGAAAATAAATTAGTTTAGTTTAGAGAGATACAGCATGGAAACAAGCCTTTCGGCCCACCGGGTCCACGCAAACCATTGATCACTTGTTCATTCTCGTTCCATGTTATGCCACTTTCACATCCTCTGCCTGCACACCAGGGGGAATTAACCTACAAACCCACACTTCTTTGGGAGGTGAGAGGAAACCAGAGGACCCGGAGAAAACCCACACGGTCACAGGTAGAACGGTGCAAACTCCACGCAGACAACACCCGAGATCAGGATCAAACCTGGGTCTCTGGTGTTGTGAGGCAGCAGTTATATCAGTGGTGCAACTGTGAGCAATGTAGCTTACTCTTATCGGTCACAAGGCACTCCACAACAACGTGATCCAAAACTCAAAAAAAAGGTCTGTATGTCCTTTGTGGTCCCCCTTTGTGCCCTGATGCAGAACTCATGTTGAATCACAAGAATCACAACGCATAATTGTCAGAATGATGCAAATTTACCTGAAAATTATGGTAATTGCCCAGCATCCAGGAGAAATCACATTTACAATTGTAAAATGTGCAATAATACAACCTTATGCCATTGACTCCCAGGTATTTATTTGAGCTCATGTTTTTAACAAGGTTATTCTTAATAAGATGTAATTCCTCTTGTGAGATATAGCTGAGTTCAAGAGCTCTCATTCTAAGCAATCGTTAGTTGTGAACATGTTTAAATTCATTTATTTCATTTAAGATCCATTTATTTTATAATTACTTGCAAGCTGAGTTTTATCTTGTATGGGGTCAGTCTAAGACCACTCGATACCATCAGGGACAATAATGTGTTTCTTCAGAGTGCACCAACATTAATAAACAATCACCTCTTGAGTTAAATAGCACACTATAATATGTGGAAGCCATTAACACAGAAGGTCAATATTTTGCTCCACTTTGCAGTGTACATTGATAAAAGAATGTAAATTCACTAACTCACAAACTTAAGCAACTCTCTGATTATACCAAAGAATATATTTAGAAATAGGCTGACATAATGTCTTCATATTGATTGTTCCAGTTCCAAAATAGAGTGGAAATCTTTCATGAGACCTGATAATAAATAGTTACCTAGCTCAATGTTGATAAATTAGTTCCGGACTGACAGTATTATTAGGTAAACCAAACACATTGTTAAATTCTGGTTCAGTGGAGTGAACACGACATTACCATCACAGGTTGAAAAGCCTGATAAATTAATTAATTAATTGAGTCAAGACTTGAAAAGCAACTGATCATATATTTCTTAAATTATATTGGGATTTAACAAAGGTAGGCACTTGAATGGAAAAGCCACCCAAGGCAATAGACCGAGTGCTGATAGATGGGAGTAGCAGAGATAAGTACTTGATGGCAGATATGGACATGGTGGGCAGAAGGACAGCTTCTGTGCTGAATGACGTTAAGGCACTTCAAGTAGTGATCTTTTTAAATTGCAAAATGCTGGAGTAACTCAGCAGGTCAGGCAGCATCTCAGGAGAGAAGGAATGGGTGACGTTTCAGGTCGAGGGTCTCGACCCGAAATGTCACCCATTCCTTCTCTCCTGAGATGCTGCCTGACCTGCTGAGTTACTCCAGCATTTTGTGATACCTTCGATTTGTACCAGCATCTGCAGTTATTTTCCTACACTTTTTAAGTTGCAACACGAATGAGTATTTGAAAATGACAAGCAGTTGAATGGAAACATCTGGCTGCATTATCCACATCTTTGTTGACTGAAGTTGAGTTGGACAATGGGCAAATTAGCCAACGGTGACACATCAGGCCAAAGCCATTTCAAAATGCTTGCCAAATCAGCTGTTATCGCACCCATTCCAAAAGACAATGGAAAACTTGAACTTTTGAAGTGGGCCAGCTGTGAACTGGGAATAGGGATGACAATTGAATTATTTGGTTCCGAAAAAACTCCAAAATTTAGCCGCAGAGCTCTGTAGGGAGCGATTCTTCCTACTGGCAGGTTCAAATGGTCAAATCCAACAAGAGCAGGAAAGTGCGAGAAAGAGAGATCATGGCAGAGGAATATAGTGGTTCAGGTTTTAGTGGTTGGGTCAGTGGTGGTTTGTGTTGTGGTGGATGGGCTGGACATGCTCTGGCTTGTGGTGGGTAGGGTCGCTGTCAATTCCATGTTGTTTGTTTGCTGCACATACCCCACACCTCACAGAGACAAAAGCCTTTATTTATCAAAGCTTGCATTTAATGTGCAAAAACATTTTGAAAGTGTAACAATACAAAACACCACAGTCCCATGGAGATTCAGCAGGTTAATGTATGATCGAACAACTGAGGCAAGCAATGAAAGACTCTAAGCCACCTTCCTTTTCAGGGTTTGCTGAACTTGGGAAGGGTCACAGTGATGATCACATCAATTTTAAGTTATAATGTTCCAGATTTTGGCATGAACATCTCTCTGGGTAACCATATTGCCTTGATTCCTTGTTTTAAGACCATGGTTGAGAACCAGGTTAGGTTTGACAAGACTGCCTCTGTGATGAAATAACATGCACAGCACTTCCAAAGACGGAAAATATACGATAAAAGCTTGGTGAAAGGGGCCCTGGCAAAGCTGCAATGACCAGGATTGAAGAAAGGAGGGAATGTATCAAATGACTTAACAGAAGTAAATAAATGTCACCCTCAATAAAACATGATTTGGAATGTAGAAAATTAAATACTTTGTAAAACCAATCTTCATTTGTGCATTACATACTTTTCATTATTCACAAGTTAATCTAAACAGTATAAATCATTTAAATTTTTTGACTGAAGAATTGAACTGTTGGTTTGATTTATGCTCATAATTACAATTCAGTGAAATGTGATAAAGCCTGTTGCTGGTTTCATTTATCTCTGAGCAGGCAGCAAAGTTATTATAAGCATTTCTGAACCTCACCAATAACCCCAAACAAAAAAAACCCAATAGGAGACTGAAGGGTTCTCAATTTATTTTCTCAGATTACAGCAGATTAAATCATGTGTCACCCAACTTGCAATCAGGCCATCAGTATATTTTATGACTCCAAGGCCTTTATTAAAGCATTACTCAAAGTCTCTAAAGAGATATAAATGTTTGGTAATAATATGGCCAGAACTTGCAAAAGAGTGTATGAACAAAAATCTTGCAGATATTAATCTGATCAAAATTTAATCACATTATTCAGGTTGAAATGTTAATCAACATACAGTGATTACTCCCAATACAACCATATTTTATTAACAACATGGTGGAAAGGATTGTCTAATTAGATCATTCCTACTACTCATCCATTTTTTGTGACTGAATCTCACATGGAACTGACACCCTCCCCACGCCCTTTAGCTTCTGGTCAGAAGGTAATAAGTCACAAGGAATAGGAGTAGAATGAGGCCATTCGGCCCATCAAGTCTACTCCACCATTCAATCATGGCTGATCTATCTATCCCTCCTAATCCCATTCTCCTGCTCTCTCCCCATAACCTCTGACACCCGTACTAGTCAGGAATCTGTCTATCTCTGTCTTAAAAATATCTACTGACTTGGCCTCAACAGCCTTCTGTGGCAAAGAATTCCACAGATTCACCACCCTCTGACTAAAGAAATTTCTCCTCATCTCCTTCCTAAAAGAACGGCTTTTAATTCTGAGGCTATGATCTCTAGTCCTAGACTCTCCCACTAGTGGAAACATCCTCTCCGGATCCACTCTGTCCAAGCCTTTCACTATTCTACTATTTCACTGGTCCTTGGCTCCCAACAAGCCAACTCCTGATCACACAGCACATGTTAATAGAACATAGAACAGTAATGCCAATCTAAACTACATAATAATGCCAATTTAAATTAATCCCATCTACTTGTCGCTTCAATCATGTAGAAGGAAGAGTAAACCAAAGGCTTGCACCTAATATCCTCACTTAAAAGTTCCCCTCTAAGTCATGCATCATCCTGCTCTGGAAGTATGTTGTCATCCGTGATCCCTCATTAGGACAAACTCTTTACGTTTCATATCCAAAGGTTTTGCGGGGAGCTCCTCCACCAGAAGGACAACAGCAGGTGGCACCACAGTACAGTTGCTCACTGACAGCGCCAGAGACCAGGGTTCGATCCTGACTACGGGATTATTTATTTTTTTAGAAGGATAGTAAGTTTGAAGTGTGAGTCAGAGGAAGGAATTAGGGCCTCGAGGTTCCAGTTGGGTCTTGGTGGGAAATGACAGGTAGGCTCATAAATTATCCACGACGCTGTTGGGGATTGGAAAATGGGAGGGGGGGGGGGTGATGGTGAGAGATGATGAGTAAGAGAGAGCTACGTCTGTTTTTATTCAGCGGATCTACCTGAAGCTGTCTCCAACACTTAACTCCAGAGCCTGATGGGTTCTCTTTCAACATGCACGGAGATATCCTGCAATCCTAAGACATCCTCTCCTGCGTCTGCAGGGATGAGGCATGCCACTTGTGCTCTGTACATGCAAATAAATGGAAGTTATGCAGTGATATCAAAACTGGGGAGGCTTCAAGAATTATGTAATAGGGTTTTATAAAGTATTGAGGGACATGGGCCAAAAACAGACAAATGATTCTGGGTTAAATGAATATCATGATCAAAATGACTAGCAGAGTGGGTGCAAGAGTCAAACTGTTGTTTTATACTCCAAGGACTATTAGTAAAGGAGGAATGCAATCTAAGTATAGTTAGGTCATCCTTCATCTATTTTTCTTCCTCTCTCCCACACCTTTTCCTTTTCCTGATCCACTGAGTTACTCCAGCATTTTGTGTCTATCATTGGTATAAACCAGTATCAGCAGTTCCTTCCTACACACGTTGCCTAACCAGGCAATGATTTATTTCTTACTTTTGATTTCCAGTATCTGCAATACTTGGCTTTTCTCACAAGTTTCTATATTAAGATATCCATCTATCAGTCTATGAAATTAAAATAAAAAATAAGAAAGATTTGCATTTATCTACCATCCTTCATGGTTAAATGGTTCCATGGTACTTTTGTGTCACATGTACAGAGATACAGTGAAATGGTTTTTTTTTGCATCCAGTTCAGTAAAAGTATATATAACCACATCTTAGATTAAGTACAAGTGCATAGGAACAGTATACGAGAGTTGTCAGATTTGGCACCATTTTCAAGCCCAAATTGAAAGTCCATGGCCTATTCTTGCTATTGAGGGCGTGCAGGGTAGGTTTACTAGGTTGATTCCCGGAATGGCGGGACTGTCATATGTTGAAAGACTGGAGCGACTAGGCTTGTATACACTGGAATTTAGAAGGATGAGAGGGGATCTTATTGAAACATAAGATTATTAAGGGGTTGGACACGTTAGAGGCAGGAAACATGTTCCCAATGTAATGGGAGTCCAGAACGAGGGGCCACAGTTTAAGAATAAGGGGTAGGCCATTTAGAACGGAGATGAGGAAAAACTTTTTCAGCCAGAGAAAACTTTTTCAGCCAGAGAGTTGTAAATCTGTGGAATTCTCTGCCTCAGAAGGCAGTGGAGGCCAATTCTCTGAATGCATTCAAGAGAGAGCTAGATAGAGCACTTAAGGATAGCGGAGTCAGGGGGTATGGGGAGAAGGCAGGAACGGGGTACTGATTGTGAATGATCAGCCATGATCACATTGAATGGTGATGCTAGCTCAAAGGGCAGAATGGCCTTCTCCTGCACCTATTGTCTATTGTCTATTGTCAAATTGTTATAAGTGCAGAGTTCTTAACCTGGCCATAAAAGCCTGTTGTCCTTGCGATGTTGCAGTGTCGGCTTGGCTAAGCATGGCCGTTGGTATCGGTCACTAATGCCCCACCACTTTGTGATGCTGAAGGTCACGTCCAGTCCACGCACTCGGCCTCTTGGAGTAGCGTTCCTTGCAGCCAAGCCCCAGGCTGTTGCAGGGCCTCCAGTGGCCCACTCTACTGTCAAGATGCCCTGCACTGCCTCCCACAGTTGCTCTGCTTACCAGCCCTCAGTTACTTGCATCTGTCACCGCTGCCGCTGCCATCCTGAATCTCTTCATCCTCTTCTCGGCGGCTTGCCTCATGGGGACGGGTTTCCCATCTCTGCGGTGGGCAAGCCAGGCCTACTGCCAGGGGGATAGGCATGATACCAATGTCTTCATGATGGCCACAAATATCTCACAGAAAATTTAGAACTTTTGCAGTAGGGTCACTACTTTGGTATGGGAAATGTAGCATTCAATTTACAAATAGCAACCTCTCACAAACTATAAAGTAACAATGATCATATTATCCAAGTTTGTTTTGGTGAGGATGGATATTGAAAGGGATACGGATGTAATGAAAGTGAATGCAATACTAGCATTTATTTCACGTGGGTTATAATACAAAAGCAGAGATGTAATGCTGAGGCTTGATAAGGCACCAGTCAGGCCGCATTTGGAGTATTGTGAGCAGTTTTGGGCCATATAGCTGAGGAAGGATGTGCTGGCACTGGAGCGGGTCCAGAGAAGGTTTATGAGAATGATCCCAGAGAAGATTGGGTTAATATATGATGACCATTTGATGGCACTCGCTAGAGCTTAGAAAGATGAGGGGGGACCTCATTGAAATTTATTGGATAGTGAAAGGCTTGGATAGAGTGGATGTAGAGAGGATATTTCCACTACTGAGAGCAGAGGTCATAGCCTCAGAATAAATGGACGTTCTTTTAGAAAGGAGATGAGGAGGAATTTCTGTAGTCAAAGGGTGGAGAATCTGTGCAATTCATTGCCACAAAAGGCTGTGAAGACCAAGTCAAGGATATTTTTAAGACGGAGATTGTTAGATACTTGATTAGTACGGGTGTCAGAGATTATGGGGTTAAGGCAGGAGAATTGGTTTTGAGCGAGAAAGATGGATCAGCATATGATTGAATGACAGAGTAAACTTGATGGGCCTAATAGCCTAATTCTGCTCCTACAATTTGAACTTATGTATTAAACACCTCAAATTTGATTTTTTTAACCAATGGCCAGATGTGTTAATTTCCAAGGTCTTGCATTGAAGACCCATGAAGAGAGAGATATCTAGTCAGAATAATTAGTGAAACGTTGTGATCATCAGTGAGCAGTAGAGGCTGAAAAATATGTAAATCTGATTTATAAAATTAGGCAAAAGATCCTAACATGGTAAATGGGAGTGGGCTGAATGCTGAAAGATTGATATAAAAATCCATGACAATTAACCAGATTGAAGAGAAAGACAATGGAGAAGATTATTCAATCAGAAAATGAACTAGGCCAGTCTGTGAGGTGACAAGATGATGACTGCAGTCAGGTGGCATCATGAGACGCCACAGGAAATGCACAAAGAATGTCAATCACCTCAGTGATTTCTTTTGCACAGGTCTTGCCTGGCCTGCTGAGTGTTAAAGACAATGATTATGTTTTATTTTCAAAAGAGATGAAAGCGGTTTAATGTTAAGGCAAAATCCAACTCTGAAGAAGGGTTCTGGCCTTCATCAAACATCACCTATCCTTTTTTTTGAAAGATGCTGCCTGACCCGCTGAGTTATTCAGGTTGGCCGATTCAGTGATGCAATTGAGCCAAGACCAAGACAGAAAGTTGGGGATGGACACAAAGTGCTGCAGTAACTCAGCACCTCCCAACATCCAACTGTTGCTCCAAAATATGCTTCCTTCCATTGTCTGATCATTTACTGACCACAATGACTCATCCCACAAAGTTCCTGACATCCTCCTATCAAACCGC
Source organism: Rhinoraja longicauda (assembly GCF_053455715.1). Taxonomy (NCBI): domain Eukaryota; kingdom Metazoa; phylum Chordata; class Chondrichthyes; order Rajiformes; family Arhynchobatidae; genus Rhinoraja; species Rhinoraja longicauda. The sequence continues at coordinate 78,598,210 of NC_135953.1, read as the reverse complement.
CTCTACACACTTTGATCTCATTCTCCCACCCTTTATCTCTCCTGACTCACGCACACGGTAGACCTCTCTCTAGCACACTATTTGATGATTCATGGCATGTCTTCTTCTGAGAGCTCTTTCACATGAGAAAAGGCCTTTCAGTCAGAGGGTGGTGAAGGTGTGGAATTCTCTGCCTCAGAAGGCAGTGGAGGCCAATTCGTTGGATGCTTTCAAGAGAGAGCTGGATAGAGCTCTTAAGGATAGTGGAGTGAGGGGGTATGGGGAGAAGGCAGGAATGGGGTACTGATTGATAGTGATCAGCCATGATCGCATTGAATGGCGGTGCTGGCTCGAAGGGCTGAATGGCCTACTCCTGCACCTATTGTCTATTGTCTATTGTCTATTGCCCATACATTCCTGCAGAACCCTCTTTATTACTCACAATGCAAAAATAAGATCTCAGCAACTGCAGTTTCTTTTGTCTAGCTAATGCTCATAACTGACCGGGACCAGTCTTTCTTTGAAATTGGATTTCTATTGTACTTTTGCAAAGTGTTATAACAGTATGATTCTCACTGCTTGATGAATCAATTAAAGTACTGCTCTTTTAAAACAAAACTAATGCCATCAGGAAAGATGGTTCAATGGAAGATATCAACTTCACATGTATTATCTTTAAAGCTGAAGAAATGACATTCAGTTTCAGTATCTCAAAAAAGAATTTAGTCTTAGTTGTTTTTCTGTCAATTGATCACTTCTGCAAAGCGCACATGCTTGGATCTCATTGAGGAGCATGAATCAGTTGCTAAATAGCGCCAGTGCCTTGATAATTCTGCCTGGTACCTCATCAGCAGGGTCACAATTTTTATCCTTGTAATATGATGCACCTGGACTCATGCGAATCTCTCAGCTGTTAATATCTATCCTCTCTCGCACTCGTTACCAAGCTGAGCAACCTGACCTGCTTGTTTTCAAACCTTTGTGCTGTTTATTTCAGCTCTCAATACCACAACACCAGATGCTCCAACTCATACTGTACTTGCTAATCCTGGATTACAATTCCACTGCTCTCCTTGTTTCATTATCAAAGTTCATTTCTCAACCTTGCTCTTTTCAATGCCCTTCCCAAATGGTTACCTGCTTGTTGCTCTTTTACTTCAAATGTTTCCTGAAAAATAGATAGGTGTAAATTTTGTATTTACCCAATGTACATCTAAGTGGTAATGAATTGGCTACCTCTTTTAACTCCTTCCTGAATTAGATTTACATTCACGTCCGTGGAGGGAAGAATTGCAAGGCCAGCTCTGTGGCGCAACTGGTAGAGCTGCTGCCTCACAGCGTTAGGGTCCCCGGTTCAATCCTGACCTCGGGTGCTGTCTGTGAGAAGTTTGCTTGTCCTCCCTATGACTGGTGGGTTTCTTCTGGGTGCTTTGCTTTTCTCTCACAATCAATAAGGCGTGCGTGTCCGTAGATTCATTATCCACTGCAGAAATTGCTCCTACTGTGTAGGGAGTGGATGCAAAAGTGGGATAACATAAAACTAGTGTGAATGGGTGAGAGATGGCTGGCATGGATTCAATGGGTCGAATTGAGGGCATGCAGCGTAGGTTTACTAGGTTAATTCCCGGAATGGCGGGACTGTCGTATGTTGAAAGACTGGAGCGACTAGGCTTGTATACACTGGAATTTAGAAGGATGAGAGGAGATCTTATCGAAACGTATAAGATTATTAAGGGGTTGGACATGTTAGAGGCAGGAAACATGTTCCCAATGTTGGGAGAGTCCAGAACAAGGGGCCACAATTTAAGAATAAGGGGTAGGCCATTTAGAACTGAGATGAGGAAAAACTTTTCAGTCAGAGAGTTGTGAATCTGTGGAATTCTCTGCCTCAGAAGGCAATGGAGGCCAATTCTCTGAATGCATTCAAGAGAGAGCTAGATAGAGCTCTTAAGGATAGCGGAGTCAGGGGGTATGGGGAGAAGGCAGGAACGGGGTACTGATTGAGAATGATCAGCCATGATCACATTGAATGGCGGTGCTGGCTCGAAGGGCCGAATGGCCTCCTCCTGCACCTATTGTCTATTGTCTATTGTCTATTGAACAGATTGGAGTCAATTGCGCCGATTAGAACAGGCTGTTCTCCTGGACTCACTTGTGTTTCATTCACATGAGATCAAAGGTACCCTGTACTTTAAACTGGATTTTCAATTTCCCCCCTCATATTCCTTCCTCTTTGCTGTTCAGTTTCTCTTCTGTTTCTGCCAAGTGTTCCCTGTGAATGCCATTCAGTAGCTTAGAAAATATTAGCTGATATTAGGGCTTAATTAAGAAATGTATGCATCTTTCCAGGTTGCAGTAAGTGGGAATGGAAATTATTGTCGGATTGTATTTGGAGTCTTCTGCTAGACTGCTATTGTCATTCAAAACCTGTGGACTGCTAAGATAACAGTCAAACTGTTTATTATTCTCCACAAGATAGAGGAAATGAAAAATTGTCCTGCATAATAAAAAGCTCAAAAGACAAACTATCACTTTTCTATAAAAAACCATGTTGGTGTAATTAAAACATGTTTCATTTCAATTGAAAATTGTCATTATCCTTTTGATTTTATGGGAAAATGAGATAAAATTATTATTAAATTTGAGAAAAATACAAGTACTGGGAAAGAGAAAATACCACTGAAACACGAAATGGCAGAACAACATTACTCATGGATTGGCATTAAAATGACAGTTACGGAAGATGATTCTGCTACAATATTTCATTTTATATCCTTCTATTAAATTAATGGCAATGTGAATATTTGACTTTTTATTTAACTGATTTTTTTAACGATTGTATTCTTAATGATGTTATCCTAAAATTCAACCACTTTCAGCAGCTCTGCAGTTTATAAGGGGCAGCATAGTGAAAGCATTGCTGCATTACAGCGCCAGAGAACCAGGTTCGATCCTGAGAATGGCTGTTGACTATACAGAGATTGTACATTCTCCCTGAGACAACATAGATCTTCTCTGGGTGCTTTGGTTTCCTTCCACACTCCAAAGTCTTGGAGGATTGTAGGTTAATTGGCTTCGGTAAAATTGCAAATTCTCTAGTGTGCAGGATAGTGCTAGTGTACGGGGTGATCGGTGGTCAGCGTGGACTTGATGGGGCGAAGAGCCTGTTTTTGCTGCCGCATATTTCTAGAGAGTTAATAGAACAATAGCCAGCAACCCATCAAGAAGAGAGGTGACAAAACAGATTTCCAAAGACAAAAGTTCAAATGGTTGGGATTGGTTGAATGAATGGCTTCCAAGAAAGAAATGAAGGTAACGTTTCAAAACAAGTCCAAATCAAAGGAAAATAAAACCGTAAATAAAAAAAAACCAACAGAAATGGGGAAGGGCATCAAGAAATTGAAATATGGAGCTGAGAATTAGAAATCTTAAGTTTTCTTAAGTAAAAGTGATTCTTTCCTTTTCCTGCTGCCATCGGGCAGAAGGGACAGAAGCTTGAAAGCGAACCACCAGACTAGTTCCCCTCTGTTGTCAGGCTTCTGAACGGTCCTTCCATAAGCTAGGGTACTGTCCGATTCACCTCTACCCCATGGTGGACATTGGACTTTATGCACTACAATGCTGAGAACTATATTGTCCACTCTGTGTCTTTCACTTTGCTCTCTATATTGTACTTGAGTTCGACTTGATTGTATTTATATTTTGTATTATCTAATCAGATTTGATAGCATGCAAAACATGCGATAATAATAAACCTAAACCTACGAGCCAAAGTGAATCAGCCAGAACATATCTCATAGATAAAAATGGCATAGTGCTGGCTGGTTGGGTTTTAGATGAACTGGTGTTTTGCATTTGTTTCATTCCCCAATAATAAGAGAATTTTGGAACACAAAAAATGAAGAGGTTTAATTAACACTTTGAACTGATCAATACATACCTTTGGTTATCAACGATCCCTCAACCTTGTGCTAGATTGATAGGTAGATAGATAGATTACAGGTGGCACGGTGGTGCAGCGGTAGAGTTGCTGCCTTACAACGCTTACAGCGCCGGAGACCCGGATTCTATCCTGACCACGGATGCTTGTCTATATGGAGTTTGTACGTTCTCCCTGTGACCGTGTGGGTTTTCTCCAAATTTCCGGTTTCCTCCCTCACTCCAAAGACGTACAGATGTGCAGGTTAATTGGCTTGGTGTATGTTTAAATTGTCCCCAGTGTGTGTAGGATAGTGTTAGTGTGCGGGGATCACTGGTCGGTGCGGACGCAGTGGGCTGACGGGTCTGTTTCCGAGCGGTATCTCAAAAAACTAGGCAATGCATGCACCATCATATAGATCTGGTGAGTGCTATATCAAGAAAACGCATGGTAACAGAGTCTCAAAACATGTGCAGATTCTTTAGAAACATGGAGTCAGATAACACAAAACAAGCTCTTCAGCCACCATGACCAGGGAGAGGTTGGGTAGGCTAGGACTTTATTTCATGAACCGCAGGAGTCTGAGGGGGTGATCTTAGAGAGGCGTATAAAATCACAAGGAGAATAGATAGGGTGAATACAGTCTTTTACCTGTAGAATAAAAATCAAGAGGATATATATTTAAGGTGAGAGGGGCAATCTTTAATAGGGACCAGAGTCAAGTCAAGTCAAATTTATTTATAAAAGCACATTTAAAAACAACCCACATTGACCAAAGTGCTGTACATCAGAGCAGGTATTAAAAACACAATAAGAAACAGACATCACAGCACACAGGCACAAACAAAACAGTTCAAAGAGAGCAGCACAAAACAAAAATCAGCCCCATCAGAAGGCTTCAAAATGCTAAATAGAACTATGTTTTGAGCCTGGACTTAAAAGAGCCCATGAAGGGGGCAGTTCTGATGGGGAGTGGGATGCTGTTCCACAGTCTAGGAGCTGCAACCGCAAAAGTGCAGTCACCCCTGAGCTTAAGCCTACACCGCGGGATAGCCCCAGGTCAGTCGACCTGAGGGACCCGGAAGTAGAGTAAGGGGTTAGAAGGTTTTTGATATGGGGGAGGGGGGGGCAAGCCCGTTTAGGGCTTCACATACAAACATGAGAATCTTGAAATCGATTCTGAACCGTACTGGCAGCCAGTGGAGAGAGGCCGGAATAGGGGTAATATGGTCCCTCTTTCAGGTACCTGTAAGGAGCCGCTGCGGTGTTCTGGACCAATTGCAGGCAGGACAAGGATGACTGACTAGTATACAGGGAGCTGCAGTAGTCCAATGCTTGATTTTAGATATGGCTTGATTTTAGATATGGTGTGAAGCTGGAAGAAACTGCCTTTTACCACTGAATTTACTTGCTTGTCAAACTTAAAGGCGATATCACGCCAAGGTTTTTGACATGAGGTTTAACGAGGGCGGATAGGTTACCAAGGCTGTTGGTTATCACTTTGATGGAGTCAAGGGGGCCAAATAGGATGACTTCAGACTTGCTCTCATTCAGCTGTAGGAAGTTCTGTACCATCCAACATTTTATGTCCTCAAGGCAGTTCATGAAACTGATTAGATTGGACCGGTTGTTTGGTTTCAGGGGGAGATAAAGCTGTGTGTCATCAGCATAGCAGTGGAAGGAAATGTCATGATTTTGAACGATTTGGCCAAGGGGAAGCATGTACATAGAGAAGAGAATGGGGCCTAGGATGGAGCCTTGTGGAACCCCACAGGAGAGGCTAGCTGGGGAAGAGGAAAAGTTGTTTATGTTGATGGAGAAGCTCCTATTTTTGAGGTAGGATGTGAACCAGTTCAAGGCAGTGCCATCTACACCAACCCCATACTGGAGGCGGTCAATTAAGATGTTATGATCCACTGTATCGAACGCCGCGCTGAGGTCAACAAGAAACAGGATGGCACAGACACCGGAGTCAATAGAGAGGAGCAGGTCATTGTACACTTTTAACAAGGCAGACTCTGTGCTATGGTGAGCCCTAAAACCTGACTGGGAACTTTCCAAGATGTTATTTTGGTGTAGGTAAGGCAGTAATTGAATGAGAATCTATGTTTCTATGTTTCTATGTAGAATTACCTTTTAGAGAACCTTTGACAGGAATGGAAGTTTAGAAATTGGTCTGTAGTTGCTAGGCAAGTTGGGGTCTAAATTAGGTTTTTTCAGGAGGGGCTGGTCCACTGTGTGCTTGAAGCAGGTTGGAACGGTGCCAGTGGCCAGAGAGCTGCTGATAATAGAGAGGATGCTGGGATCGGCTAAGTCAGACATCCTTCAGGGGGGGAGTGGGGACAATGTCAAGGGGGCAGGGGGGTAACCTTTTCACAAGAGGGTGGTGGGTATATGGACTAAGCCAGAGGAAGTAGTTTAGCCATAACAACAATTAAAAGACATTTGGATAGGAAAGGTTTAGTGGGGTTTCGGCCAAACATAGGCAAATCAGACTAGCTTAGATGGGGCATCTTGGTTGGGATGGACGCACTGAGATGAAGGGCCTGTTTCAGTGACAATGTGATTCTATGACCCTTTATCACAGTATTTCATAACATCACTTCACAAAGGACTAACTGTAAATTCTAATTCCAATCCTAGACCATTTAGCTAACACAAATTGTTTATTTCTATATGTTCCTCTCGATATCCTGTAACTGTCAGGAAACTCAAGACTCCATGCAGATATGCAGGAACATGGAAGCCACAAACTTCCTTACAAATGACAGCAGGCGATTTCCTCTCTGCATCATGGAGTCCAGTGTGGAGCACCGACTTTCTGCCGTTTCCAAGCTGCCAAAACACTTCAGTGCACTGGGGATTTTCAGACATAACCCCTTAAAGCAACTCCAGCTGGAAGGAATGGGCTGTGTAGGACCTCTCTGACTAGTGTGTAGGAAGGAACTACAGATGCTGGTTTAAACCGAAGATAGACACAAAATGATGGAGTAACTCAGCGGGACAGGCAGCATCTCTAGAGAGAAGGAATGGGTGATGTTTTGGACGGGGAAAAAAAATGAGAGATATAGACGATAATATAGATATAGAACAAATTAATGAAAGATATGCAAAAAAGTGACAATGATAAAGGAAACAGGGCATTGTTAGCTGTTTGTCAGGTGAGAATGAAAAGCTGGTGTGACTAGGGTGGGGGAGGGATGGAGAAAATGGGTTGGCAGAGAATCCTTGAAGTTACAGAAATCATTATTCATACCCCTGGGCTGTAAGCTGCCCAAGCAAAATATGAGATGCTGTTCCTCCAATTTGCATTTAGCCTCACTCTGACAATGGAGGAGGCCTAGGGAGGAGCCAGCGCTGCCGTCGCAGCTGCGGCTTGCCTGCAGTCCGTCTGTCTTTTGTGTTTTTTGTTGTTTTTGTCTCAATTGTAGTGTTAATATGATGTAGTGTTGTATGTTATGTTTTGGGGGGGGGGGGGGGGGGGGGGTGGGAGGGAACGGGAACTGTAACTGTAACATTCTCTCTCCAGAACGGAGACGCGACCTTTGTTCTGTATCGTGTCTCCGTTCCCGTTGCGGCCTACCACCGGCCATGCACCTGGGACCACCTGGGTCTCTGGTTCGCAGAGCCCGCGGTCCGGACTCACCACCTGCGGCGCTGGCTGCCTGCGAATGCTGCGGGAACGGCTGCGACTCGTCTCCGGAGGCTCCGGCGCGGGCCGCGTGGACGTCGGAAGCCCGCAGGCCCCTGGATGGGGGCCGACATCGGGAGCTCCGGCAGCGGCAGAGGCAACGTGTCCGCCCGCCCCGAATCGCGGGGCTTGGGTCGGCCCGCCACGGACCTTTCACCATCCGGCGCGGCCTGAAATAGGCCGCGGGATTTTTTTTCACCGCCCAGCGGGGGCTTCAATATCGGGAGCCCCGACCGCCCCGACGTGGCAACTCCAACAGCCTGACCGCGGGACAAGACGGCAGGGAAGAGAAAAAGACATTCTGGCCTTCCATCACAGTGAGGAGGGACTGGAGGAGACTCACTGTGATGGATGTTTCTTTTTGTTTGGTGTTAGTTGTGATTGTATGTGTTATTGCATTTTTATTGATTAATCTTATTGGTCTTATTGTTCAACTGCGGGTAATGTTTCATTTTACTACACATTTATGTGTATGTAACAAATAAACGACTATTGATTGAAAAAGGTCAGTGTGGGAATGGGAAGGGGAATTAAAGTGTTTAGCAACCGGGAGATCAGGTAGGTCCAGTCGGACTGTGCGAAGGTGTTCAGCGAAATGATCGCCCAATCAATGCTTGGTCCCGTCGATGTATAAGGGATTGTTTTGTTGAACACCGTCGCTCTGTCCACTAGATATGTTCTAACAAGAGCATTAGTGTAGTTGCAGTATAATTTCTAACCCTTTGTATTTTATTCCTCTGGATTGATAGGTCAATATTTTGTTCCACTTTTAATTATATTCTGTACTAGTCCATGACTTATTAATGACTTCATTATATGTAACCACCACATCCTAGGGCTCTACTACCTCCTGATGTTCAGCGTAGAAAGTTTAATGTCTCTGCTATTAAAGTTTGAAATGGATGATTCAATATTGCTTCACTGAAATCCATTTACCATAGTTTTGCCCATTAACTTAGTTTATTAATATTTCATACTTTTAATGTTTTCGTCTATGCTGCTTCCAACCCGATCAATCCTTGTGCCATGATTAACTTTAGAATTGTGACTTCCTTTAATAAATGGGAATGGTTAATTCACAGAGTTTTCCAGATTGGTAGAATGCCATCACTTATACAAGTTATCCACTTGCACATTAATTCATTTTTTCTCTCCTTTGATGTGATGTGACCTGCAGAGTGTTTCATGCTTTCTCTTTTATTGCAGATTTTCAGCAACTGCTGTATTCTGCATCTCACAGTTCCGGCATTGTTTCTTTCTTTAGACTTCAAGCTTTGGAGATACAGTGTGGAAACAGGCCCATCGGCCCACCAAGTACACACTGATCAGCCATCACCCCCTACACTAGCACTATCCTACACACTAGGGGCAATTTACAATTTTTACCGGTCAATTAACCTACAAACCTGTACGTCTTTGGAGTGTGGGAGGAAACAGAGCAGCTGGAGAAAACCAGATGCTCTGTAAACCAGTATTGGTTTATTATTGTCACATGTACTGAGATACAGTGAAAAGCTTTAGCTTGCATGATATCCAATTAAATCAGATAATACTATACGTGAATGTGATCAACCCATGCACAACAGGCAGAACAAAGAGAAAAAATATAAGAGTGGAAAGAATAGTTATCAGCAATGAAATGGTAAAGTTCCAGAATAAAAGTCCATTGTCTGCAATGAGATAGGTTGTAAAAACTACACCCTAGCCTACGGGAGAACCATTCAGAAGTCTGAAGTCTTGTTGCCCTAGTATTTTTGTTCAGGTGAAAGGTTTTTGCCTGAAATATACATGCTGCCTCGCCAACTGATTATCTATATACTAAAACTCTTGTTTGTTTGTTTGTTTGTTCCGGAACTACAGCCAAAACGGCACACGATAGCACGGCAATTTTAGGCCCACCTTACTCACCATCGTCCCTTTGGTGCTAATGGAAGATGTTTAATTGAAATCGGTGTTATATTTTAAAAGTTATTCACATTTTAAAGTGAATTGGACATCCATTCTCATATTTCTTGCTTTCCACATATCAAATTTTGGCTGATAATGATTATGTAATGTGGTTTGGGACAATTTACTTTTGCCAAAGGCACTACATGCAATTTGTTGTTGCAGAGCGTACATGGTGGACAAGAGTTTGGCCTGAAAATCATTGGAGTGTTTGTGCCCAGAGGTAACAAATTCTTCAATAAATGGTTTATTTACAGTTGAGTTGAGACAGCAGCAGAGAAAGAATTTATGGAAGTAAGAGTCACCAGTTACTGTCATGAAGCATAGAAGGGGTTGGATTGGACAAAGTGTTGAGATTCCAAACATCCCAGATTAAAGGAGAGAATGAACAGGTTGGAAAATGAAACTGAAATGAAGATGCGGATTCTTGACTGAAAGCCTTCAAAGGAACATTATATAAAATATCTAACTTCAGTATATATATAAAATAATCATTTTATTATATTTAATTAATATTTAGATCTATTTTATATTATGAAGACTTTAAATTCAGTAATCGGTCACTTTTAAAAATACCTTGTTTAATTAATTGCAAAAAAAATATTTATAAATCTGTTTTTTTTTCTTAAATGTGCCATAATTTATTAATCATTGGATATTATTCATCCTCCAGGTCAAAGCTTAATCAACATCAGCTGTAGAAAATATAAAAGTATAAGAATCAATAGGAAAGCCAAAAACTGCTGATGTTGGAAATCTAAACTAACAGTAAAAAATACTGAAAATACTGAGCAGATCAGGCAATATTTGCCAAGGGAGAAACAGAGTTAATATTTCATCTCAATGACCATTCTCTACACTAAATGACCTGCTGGGTAATTTCAGCAGTTTCTTTCATTCAGGAACAATTAATACCCATCAGGCAAGTTAATGAGGGCAGAGGTGTAGACGTTGTATATATGGATTTCAGTAAGGCATTCAACAATGTTGCACATGTTAGACTGTTCTGGGAAGTTAGATTGCATTGGATCCAAGGAGAGATAGCTGAATGGATAGAAAGGGTAATCGTGGAAGGTTGCTTTTCAGATTGGAGGCCTGTGAATAGTGGTGTCTCAGGGTTTGGTGCTGGGCCCGTTGCTGTTTGTTATCTATATCAATGATAGACAATAGACAATAGACAATAGGTGCAGGAGGAGGCCATTCGGCCCTTCGAGCCAGCACCACCATTCAATGTGATCATGGCTGTGCTGGCAATGATTTAGTGAGAATGATTAGCAAATTTGCAGATGACACAAAAGTGGGTGATATTGTAGATAGTGAGGATGTTGTCAAAAATGACAGCACGATCTTGATCAATTGGCCAGGTGGGCTGAGAAATTATTGCTGGATTTTAATACAGAGAAATGTGAGATGTTGCATTTTGGGAAGTCTAACATGGGCAGGACCTACACAGTGAATGGTAGGCCTCAGGGGAGTGTTGGAGAGCAGAGGGATCTAGGAGTGCAAGCACATAGTTCCTTGAAAGTGGCATCGCAGGTAGATAGGTTGGTCAAAAAGGCTTTTAGCACGTTGGCCTTCGTCAGTCAGCGTATTGAGTAGAGAAGTTGGGAATACAGTTTACAGTTATATAGGATGTTGGTGAGGCCACATTTAGGGTACTGTGTTCATTTCTGGGCACCATGTCATAGGAACTTTGCTTTCAAGCCAGAAAGAATGCAGAGAAGATTTACGAGTATGTGGCCAGAACTCGAGGGCGTGATCAATAAGGAGAGATTGAGCAGGTTCGGAATCTATTCTTTGAAGTGCAGGTGGACGAGGGGCGATCTTATAGAGCTGTACAAAATCATGAGAGGAATAGGTCAGGTAAACATATCGAGTCTCTTGTTCAATGTAGGGGAATCAAGAACAACAGGACATAGGTTCAAGGAGATAGGGAAAGATTTAACAGGAATCTGAGGGGTACATTTTTCACAAGAAGGGTGGTGGGTGTATGGAATGAACTGCCAATGGAGGTAGTTGAGGCAGGTACTATTGTAATGCTTAAGAAACATTTAGACAGTTACATGGATAGGATAGGTTTAGAGGGATATGGGCCAAACGCAGGTGGGACTAACATAAATAGGGCATGTTGGTCGTGTCGGCTAGTTGAGCCAAAGAACCTGTTTCTATACTGTATGATTCTATGACTATGACGATCAAACAACATCCTCCAAGTGGGATAAGGACTGGCTGTACAAAATCATAAGGTTAATCTACTCATGCAGCTGGTGAACAAGCCTCCAATATAAGGCCCAATTGAGCATGCAGGAAGCCATGCTTTACATTTATTGTTCCATGAGCCCGGTGACTGTAAAACATAACAATACATGTCTATATTATTACAAAGACTTCCATCTGCTTTTTTTCAGTAATTCAGTGAACAATTATTCTCCTTCTCTGTAATCCTGTTTCACTTGAAGATTGCATTTAGACTGCACGCCCTGGAAGCAACAGAATGGTAATACCTTAACAATTTATATCCACACTTACTTCTTCAATGCCAAAGTTTGCTTATTGTTCAAATTTTTGTGTCAGCTTTTCCCATTATAAATATCTACACCCACACATGGAGACACTCTTTCTAAACATTACACTGTAATTACAAACTCCTGCCAGGAGGCTTTTCATCTCTCTGATCCTCAGCCTACATTGTAGAGAAATTCCAGACTACAAAAAGTGAGTAACCTGTAATTAATGATATATATCAAAAAATTAATATACAAGATATTCAACCCAACCTGTTACTGTTTTAGGTGCCAATCTATTCTGAAATGAATGTAGAACATACACTATTATATTCAAACTTATTTTCCAATTCTAGTTAGAAGTCATTCGCAACCAGTATTGCACAAAGAATACAAAACCATTTGTCCAAAGCAAGATCTTCCTTCATGAAACAAAATGTTTTGAGCATATTTCATTTCCCACACATTTTGATTCAATTTATGATCTCAAGTTTTAATAATTTTTGCCTGATATAACTATTGCTCCTTTACCCAATAACACTGTTGATGTCTTTGTATCAAGTTCCAATTTTTCTTGCTGTTCAATGGATAGTATCCGTCCTACTAAGATGGAGTGTTCGTATTCCTGATTCACTGTCTAATTTGCTTAGAAACCTACACTTTTACTTTCCTGGCTTTTTACTGATTGTATATTTATGATGTTATCTTCAAAGTAGCATACACTTTACAGGTAAAATCCATCCTGTCAACAATATTACCAATAATCTACACATTCCCATGTAAATGGGTGTACAAGTTCTTAATTGTTACTTATAATCGTGGTCCCTTTAAGTATTGTGGAAAATAATATAACATGAAGAATTGCTGAATTTAATTAATTCATGTTTAAAATATATATTTAAAGTTTTACCTCACACATTTTAAAAGAGTTAATAATATGTGGGAAGAATTTGATAGGCAAGTCTTGATAATTTACACAATAGTGTCAACTATAGTAAGTTCTAGTAGCTGTTGTTACTTCTGATCATGACAAAGGCTTTCACTAGACAATAGACAATAGGTGCAGGAGTAGGCCATTCAGCCCTTCGAGCCAGCACCGCCATTCAATGCGATCATGGCTGATCAGTTCATTGTGATTTGGGATGTACTAGTAACTGGGTAGACTCATTTGAAAGTAAACTAGATTGTTGTCAAACTGTAAATATGCAGTCACATAAATGGTGATGGCCCATCATCAGATACAGAACTCAAATGCTCATTATTTAACAATATTTGGATGGTTACATCAGCTCAACAATAAATCAATCCTTTTCTCTTCAAGTAATGCAAATAGCATCATGCCTGAGTGAAGTTAATTTTAAATCTTCCTTTGTATCTCATCTTCTTCAATTTCCACTGGAAATATTTCCAGTGGAAATTGAAGAAGATGAGATACAAAGGAAGATTTAAAATGATTGAGAGGAGAAAAGGATTGATTTACAAATAACCAAATCAAAAATTACTTGCAACTTTTCTCTGGTACAATATACAACCAATGATGCTAACACAAGAATTTTTTTCTTTAATAAATGATTATTTTTCATCCATTCCTATTATTTTGATTTCCTCTGTATTACAAAGCATTTTTGAACAATATCTGGAAACCACTATGTAAAGCTGTTAACAGAACGGCAAAAGATAAATAAGAGGAGCAATGCTAAGACAGGTATAATAATTCAAATCTCCTGATTATACACAGAAAGATTAAAGATCTGAAAATACATTTTTTAGGACTGACATCACACTCTTAGATTCAGAATATATTTTAGCATGTTCAACAAATAATTAAGAGCAAGATGTCAAGGAGCAAAAGGTAAAATCATGATATTTATGTATTGCGTTCACAACTCTCCCTGTGCTATTAAAGTAATGAGCATCGAAGGAGGAAGTGGGATATTGACCCCACTGACAGTGCCCACATCAGTGACTATATGCGTCCAAAGGAAAAAACTATTCCTAGATCAGGAACCAAATTTAACTCCATTTCATCCAACAACATCATAACATAAAACTATTATTGCAGACCGCATGACACTAATTATGTATTGTTAAAATAAAGATATCATGCAGGAGGCAAGGAGTTAAAGATGATAGCCAGAGTAAATACAGAGATTTGGTTAAAGACTGGCAGTTTAAACCTTTGCACTAAATTTTATAGATGGAAACAAACAACAACTTCCTTACCTTTGGAAAAATCGATCAGACCCAGGAAATGGAGCAATTTCAGAGATGCGCAGATAATCACAACAATCCCAACAGTTTGTAGACCTTCTGACTCCCATTCCACACTCAACATTTTTCAACTAAACAAATCATGCCACTGATGCTTCTACAAGACCCGAGTAATCCAATGCTGCTGGTGAAAGTAGTTAAAACAGAACGACTGCGAAGTGGAAACTACCTCTCCATAGCTGTACCAAAAATAATTAACCACAATGTTTGCTCTGAAATGTCATCAGAACCATGCATATCATGCTTTCATCAGCAGCCGATTTTATTAGCATTGAGTTCTCCAAGAATGCTCCTGTGACAAGTAACCCCATTACACGACATTACATCCAAAAGTTTCCTACCTCCCTGCTATTGGAGACTTCTGTTAAGTGGAATTCGCAAGAGACGTTGGCGTGTCAATTTGGGAGCAGAGGCAAATAAATAATAAAATTACACCGAGGAACATGCGGCAACTTCCTTTAAAATCAAAACTAGTTTAAACAAAGGAAAACATATTTTTTACCCTTGAAACGTCATCACATTTGACAAGCTTTCCTGGGTGATTTTTGACAGTTTGAAAGACAGCAGGTTGGTTTCATCCACGAGAAAAGCAATTTCAAGAATCTGCCTTTTGTGGAACATTACATGCGTGGGCATCTTTTCCTTCATCATTTAATTGTTCCTGCTGCAACTTGCTTTGTTTTACATCAATAACATTGAAAACCTTAAAACGGCACCGAGGTACAATAGGATTCAAAATGTGTAAATTGCCAAAAGTCCATTAAGTCGTTTAGAATCTATGTAAACCAACATAAGAGCAGCATATGCTGTCAACAGCACTGACAAATAATTATTTATTCACATGAGTTTATCAGCAACAGATCAGTACATAGTCTCAAAGCACATTTCAATTTTATTTTTGTGCAAGTTGCTTGGATTGTTGTATACCCTGTATTAAAAAAACCATTTAGAGTGAGCTGATTTGTAATAAGTAAAATGAGACACTGAAGGAACGCAAACTATTAAATTTCTAATGATTTCTATGTTGAAAATTGAAGGATTCTAAATAAGCTGGAAGCACCAAACTACAATTACCATGAAATGAACACAGATGTTCACAAAGTTAAATTCACTGCCTAGCTGAAAGAAAAATAATTAAATGAAAAAGTTGTCTGCTTTCCTTATTTATTTGTCATTGAACTTAATTTCACAGTGAACCAACAACAGGGATGATTAATATAAAAACATACAAGTCCAGCTTTACTCGATTTCTTTATTCAAAAAAGAAAAAAAATTAAAACTCCAAAATATACTAACATAATAGTGACCAGTTGCATTCATCAATTTTCAATGACAAGCAATATATTTTTAACCCGTTGCCAGCAGAATGGCCAGAAAAGTCAAAGCAACATTTTTTTCATTCACAGAGCACTATTCGAGGACCAGAAAGAGGAAAATTCTTACTGATTCACCTGTCCTATCATACTTGGCCATCTCCGAGTTTGTACCTTCTCCCTGTGACCTTGTAACATTGTAAACTGTCCCTAGTGTGTCGGATAGTGCTAGAGTTCGGGGTGATCATTGGTCAGCATGGACTCGATGGGCTAAACGGTCTTTTTCCATGCTGTATCTCTAAAGTCTAAAGTCAAAAGACCAGATAAAGAAACACTGGTTAGGAGATTAAAAGCTAGTACTTATGAGAAATTGTACCACCAACATGGAGCCTCAGTCTGCATGGTGATTACAATGCTTTGCCTGAAATAGGCATCTTGGCCGATTTTATCCATTACAAGAGAAAAACAATAGAAGTGAGAAACCCAACACTATTCATGCTCTGCTTCAACCAGCCAATGACCAAAAAATCAAGCTTTAGTGATAAAGTTTGAGTTTAAATTACACTATGTAAACAGGGTAGTTTACTCGGCAGGCTAGTTTAGCCCTATCATCTCATAAGCAGGGTCTGCGGCTATAGTGGCTGCTTTATAAGCCTAGATTTATGTATGAGCTGGGATTAAACAATATTCCAAAATACATTGAGATCCTAAGGCTACATTGACAAAGCTTTCCTGTTTTTCAAACAGCATTTGCACTGCGCTGAATTAATTCACAGGAAAAATATCACAGGATATAAATTGTAATTTTGACAGTTACATGGACTGTGTCCTATTTCTGCACATATCCATTCCTTCATAAACACTGACAATGCCTCTTCAAAATTAGTAACCATTAGAAATCCTCTTCCTGAAAATGCTTTGTTAAGTTGTCACGGATTCCCACAGTTCAGTTTGTGAAACATCAGTATAGTTAACGATGAAGCTAATTCTACAAAAACATAAAATTTTGATCACAGCTGAAAACGCAACATCAACAAAGGTGAGATGCATTTGTTATCAAAATCGGTCATTTTATTTACCAACATTCTTTTGAGCATGATAACTTTCTTTGTTACTGTTTTCCAAGGTCCATTTCAGCATTATGATCATCAAAGTTTCAAAATAACATAAATAAATGTTTAATTAAATAATTTACATGTTTCCCTTGATGTTTTTGCATACATTCACCAGGGGGGTAAACTGCTCCCACTATTTAGCAAAGATAACATACAAAAATATTCCCTGCTAGGTTGAAGGCACGATAGATAGGAAATAGATTCAAAGTAGGCCTGCTACTGTTTTTGTGGCTTGGCATCAACTGCCTGTAAAAGATTCAAATCTGTCATCAATTTGAAGCTCTTAAATCTTAAGTTATCCAAAAGGTAATGATCAAAGTATGACAGATCCTGCATTGTTAGTACCTCAGTACAACTGTGTTCAAAAAAATAATAATCTTGTCTGAGAAATCTGCTTGAGTGGCATCCTCGTGAACTGATATTTTTCACAGATTGTTAAAGCTGGATTGAGTTTCTTTTAGGAAATGTGCCTTCTCAAAAAAAATGAACATCAAGTCACAACAGTCGCAATCTTTATGAATAATTCTCCCAGTTACATATAGTAAAGAAATGTATGGACATACGTGGGATACAGACAAAGCAGGTGTACGGTGCCAAGATCTAGATTTGCCATTTTATTACTAGAGAAAGGAATATGCTCAAGGGGCCAAATGGCTTCCTCGTGTTATGACAATAGACAATAGACAATAGACAATAGGTGCAGGAGTAGGCCATTCAGCCCTTCGAGCCAGCACCGCCATTCAATGCGATCATGGCTGATCACTCTCAATCAGTACCCCGTTCCTGCCTTCTCCCCATACCCCCTCACTCCGCTATCCTTAAGAGCTCTATCCAGCTCTCTCTTGAAAGCATCCAACGAACTGGCCTCCACTGCCTTCTGAGGCAGAGAATTCCACACCTTCACCACTCTCTGACTGAAAAAGTTCTTCCTCATCTCCGTTCTAAATGGCCTACCCCTTATTCTTAAACTGTGGCTCCTTGTTCTGGACTCCCCCAACATTGGGAACATGTTATCTGCCTCTAATGTGTCCAATCCCCTAATTATCTTATATGTTTCAATAAGATCCCCCCTCATCCTTCTAAATTCCAGTGTATCCAAGCCCAATCGCTCCAGCCTTTCAACATACGACAATCCCATACTGCTTTCAATGCTTATGAGTAAGAAACATTCCACATATTGTGACCAGCTGAATTATGCCTATCAATTGAATTGTACCATCTTGCAACCCACCCATTCTTATTACAGTCTGATATTAAAAATCAAATCAACCTGCAAAAGAATTAAAAGTTTCATTTAAATTTGAATTTCATTACAACCTTTTTAAAAAATCGATAACTTTCTGCTACTTTACACCGCAGGGACCAAAGAGTTTGTTCTATGCCAAATCTGATTGACAAGGAGTGTAGATCAGAGATAGGGCTGCAACTTGGGCTATTCTCTTTGTTCGGTACTGCACCTTAATTATATATTCTGCATTGAGCAAAGAACCATCACTCGCTGATTTGTGTCCGTTTGATCCTTTTTTTCATTCATTGAAGTTAATGTTGCAGGATGAAAGTTATATGACCCTCTAATCTTCTATAGGATTTTGTTTTCATCCTCAGATCACTGTCAATATAGATATGGTGAACAAACTTTGCTGAAGGCTGTTCTGGCAGGTCAGGTTTGATGTCTCACCAGCTCATTAAGATTGTAGGAGAAAGGCTATGGGAAATATTTGACTTTTTCCAGAAAATCATCCATCAATGAATGACTTGTTTCTGAATTTTCAATGGCCACCAACTAAAATTCCTATCTTTATGAATGGCACTATCAATCAGAGATTGCGTGGGATCTTAATTGATGTGGGTAATATTTCCAAAGGGAATTGCTGTCCAATTGGAAGTCTAATTGGTTTGCTCAATATAACACCAAATTAATCACTTATTGGTCCCTCGACCAGGGAGATGCAAGATGGATCTGCAACCTAATTGTTTTCAATGGATTTCTAGGGCTGCAGATTAGGAGCAAAACTGGGCAGGAATTTATTTGTACACCTATTATACTACCCCCACACAACACCCCCACAATCCTCACCACATCCCATAGCACCATTACTCAAATAAATCCCACAATTATACCTTTGAGGCTTTCCACTTCTGCCCTGGTCTCTCTTATATCTCCTTCCCTCTTAACCCCTTTCACCTCTCAATCCTCTACTATCTCCATTTCCCCGCCCCACCTGGTTCCCTCCAGCCGTCCAAATGCTGGACATTGCATTTCTCCAGAGAAAGGCCACTTCTCTGACTGCCACCTGCTATCCTTTTGAAGGCTGCTCTGAGATCGCCCCCTACCATGTTGGTAAGCTGCAACTGACTGAAGCTCACAGTTGGGAATAGACACACGAATCCTCACCGAGAATACTTAGGAAGAACCTCCACACACATAAATGCTGTTGCCCAATGTCATTGGATCACAGCCCTCCTAGGCTGTAAGGAAGTGCGACCTTGAGCTTGATGGTTATATGTTATTAGTTGAACTGAACAAATAGCATTCTATCCATTTAGTGCTCTCAGTCATGTAAGAATCAACAGTACAACATAAAAATAATCAATAATATATATCAATGGTGATTATGATGGGATGCTTGGTAGATGGCAGGTTTTAGTAGACAAGACAAAGTGAGAATACAAAAGTGTGTGGAATAGAAGACATTCCCTGCAAACTTAATTAACCTGAAATCCAAGATTAAAAATAACACTGGAAGCTTCAGCTGGCATAAATGATATAAATTTATATCAGGAATCACGGGAAATATGACAAAGTGCAAGAGACATTTAGCATATATCTGAATATTTGGATTTTTTTTTGTTAATAATATTATACATGCTCTGGACAACAATAAATTGACAATAGACAATAGACAATAGACAATAGACCAGCACCACCATTCAATGTGATCATGGCTGATCATTCACAATCAGTACCCCGTTCGTGCCTTCTCCCAAATAAGAATGAAATACACTGATCTGTTAACTGGAAAAGACATATACTGACTAGAGGGAGGCTCTAAATTAATGTGACTCTGGCAAACCTGTTGGCACCATTGAGTGGACCAGACGTCCCATTTAATGAGATTATTGAAAAGCTAAAAGCACACCTCAACCCTGCACTATGTAAGATATTTCAGAATTGCCAGATTTGCATTTGTAACCAGATGGCAAAGGAGGCATTTGGGTCCAAGGAAAATGATATACTTTTGGATTATTCTTCGACGGGGAGTTGAGGGTACATTATTGTGCAGCTGTGACAGAAGAATACAAGCCAATCTCTTTAACACTTAAGATCTTACTTTTGAAAAAAAAAGCAAGAATTACAGTTTCAATGGAAACGGCATGGGTAAAGGTGAGGGAGCTTCAGTCAGCTCAAGTTGAAGACATGAGTTTATTTAGCAAAACAACAAATACAGTAATGACAGCATTTCTTGATAAGCATCTGGTCATGTGGGTGGTTAGTGCGAAAACTGTGGCGAAAAAAGGTGGAGGTCATGTTGTTGATATTGGGGAAACCCTGCAGCTTCCATTTAGTTTAGTTTAGTTACATTTAATTTAGAGATACAGCATGAAAGCAGACAGATCAACATCATGTGGGCAATTTCTGACCTTATGTTTGATTCCTCCAATTCTAGTGGGACAGCAAGTTACCAGGCAGACTTAGGCTCCCAGATGAAGTAAAATAGAATGCCAAGTGAAGCGTGGGACAATCCAATCAAACCAATCCAAGATCATGAAAAAGCCAAACAAGGAAATAATGTGCCGAGAGGACACACACTCTGGGAGTTGGAGAAAGTGAGGGAACTCATCTGTATCACTAGGAACCACAGACATCAGCCCCATCTTGCAGATGGTGAATTCCTGGAGCAGAGTTGTATGTCAGCAAGTGAAAAATGCATTTCAGAAAAAGCAATTAGTTAATAGCCTTGGAAAGAAAAAAAAACATTCAGTTCTTATGTTCTATGTGGAAACATTGGTATTGTTGCCTTTTCTAATTTAATTTAATTTTATATGTATATACTGTGTACTGTATGTGTATTCTAATGGACCATGAGTCTGCTTAATAAAATTTATTATTATTATTATTATTATTATTAATGGGCTTAGATAAACATCAACAGGCCACCACTTGAGGTGCAATATTTCACAAGTGGCTGACTTTCAAGCATTGCAGGAGCCACCATCAGCTGAATCATGAGAAATCCAAATGGCTTACACCAGAGATTCCACAAATGTTGTTTGTAAAGGAGCAAGTCAATGCCTCAGAGCTTAGCATCATAACAAGTCTCAGCAGTTGGTAAATTAATGGAAATAGAAACAGAAATAGAAACAAGAGTATGCCAATCACTTCCTTATACCTGCTCTACCATTCAATAAGATGTTGATTGATCTTTTATCTCAACAAACTTTCTTGCACAAAGCACATATTCTTTGATTCCCTCGGTCCCAAATTTTATTCATCAGTATTCTGAATATACTGCCTAACAAAACCTCAGTAACACAGTCCTTTTAAATGGATGATTCCATTTAATTTGCTGTCTTTCTAACTTTTCCCAATTCTATTGAAAAGTTATCTACCTGAAATGTTAGGAGAGATAGATCAGCCATTATTGAATGGCAGAGTAGACTTGATGGGCTGAATGACCCAATTCTACTCCTATTCCTTATGACCTTATGACCTTTATGACTCAGTGAACTGAAGTTGAGAATTGATCCATGGGTGTCTATTTTGCGGACATTATCGGTTTCCTTTACATAAAGGACAGGAACAGGCAGCAAGAGTTGAAGATGTCTATTGTAGATATGGCAGCAAGTTGTGACACAGACCCGATGCTTGAGAGTAATCATGAAGCAACTGTGGAGGTGACACAAGCCAGGAAGAATGTTGAAACAGTGGTATTGAAACTGGAAAGTGAACAGTACTGGTGAAAGCTAAAGGCAAATAGACAAAGCCACACCTCATAGTGACTTGGAAAAGTTCAAGAGTGCCATGGACTCCCAATGTGGACAGGAAGATGGAAACCCAATAGAAGTGACACAGCCAAAGTAAAGGCTACTACAAAACCATTAATAGCACTGGGAAACAGAGTAGAGAAATCTCAGGTCATGAATCAGACTAGTCAAAAACTAACATGGACTGTGTGGTGGAAGCTGTGCCGGAAGCAGTACCATGGATTCTGGACCAGACAGAGGTCAACACCTTAGAACCAGAGCCAAGCAGATGTCAGTGATAGCATAGATCAATCAAAATAACATCAGCAAGAGAAGAAGGGAACACTAATGGAAACATGGACTGTGATTGATTAAGATTATTTGTCACGCACAACCATCCCCGGGCACTTTCCCCTGCAACCGCAGGAGATGCAACACCTGTCCCTTTACCTCCCCCCTCAACTCCATCCAAGGACCCAAACAGTTTTTCCAGGTGAGACAGAGGTTCACCTGCACCTCCACCAACCTCATCTATTGCATCCGCTGCTCTAGATGTCAACTTCTTTACATCGGCAAAACCAAACGCAGGCTCGGCGATCGATTCGCTCAACACCTTCGCTCAGTCCGCCTTAACCAACCTGATCTCCCGGTGGCTGAGCACTTCAACTCCACCTCCCACTCCCAGTCTGACCTTTCTGTCATGGGCCTCCTCCAGTGCCATAGTGAGGCCCACCGGAAATTGGAGGAACAGCACCTCATATTTCGCCTGGGCAGCTTGCAGCCCAGCGGTATGAACATTGACTTCTCCAACTTTAGATAGTTCCTCTGTCCCTCTCTTCCGCTCCCCCTTCCCAGATCTCCCACTGTCTTCCTGTCTCCAACTATATCCTTCCTTTGTCCCGCCCCCCTGACATCAGTCTGAAGAAGGGTCTCAACCTGAAACATCACCCATTCCTTCTCTCCTGAGATGCTGCCTGACCTGCTGAGTTCCCCAGTATTTTGTGAATAAATACCTTCGAAATGTCACGCACAACTGATCAGTGCAGCTCAGGGAACTGCAGGCTAAGAACACTGAGCATGAAGGAGTGTGAAGCAAAACATAGGCTTGGTAATGTTATTCATAATTATGTCAGTGGGAGACCGGCCTCCAAGTCACAAGCTGTCAAGCATGGAAAAATAGACTTTGAAGTTTTGCAAAGGAAATGGGTAAACTCTCCAGAAACAAAGAAGGGACAAGGTTTTGCCTGGCATAGTTTCAAAGGCAACACAATGGGGAATAGCGTTACAATAATAGGATAGACAAAGACAATTAATATGAGTTAATATTGGAGCACAGACAGCACAGGAGTAAAGTCTGAAAGGCAGCTGAAGTGCAGCGGGTGCATTGGATGCGCAAGGATCCCAAGAAAAAATTAAAGATATCTAAAAGGTTTGCACTCAATCATGTTACTGAGGTGGATCAGATATATTGCACTGGATGTTGCAAAGTAAAGTGGAGATGGAGGAAAACAGGAAAGTTTCCAAAGACCAGGAACCTGGAATGTGTCATGAGAATATTATTATGCATAGAAATTTTGAATTTGTAACCAAAGTTACAACACTAATATTCTTTTTATTGTTTATTCATTCTCACCATCTGGATGCCAGTGGCAAGGACGGCAACACGCTCATACCTTATCGTCCTGGAGGTAGTGGTGAATCATCTTATTGAACCACTGGAGTTCTTCTGATGAAGGTGCTCAGTATTGATGTTCCATTGGTAATTACAGCAGTGTAGTTAGGTCATGCTTGGTGTCTTATTGATTGAAAGATACAGCATGGAAACTGGCCCTTTGGCTTACTGAGTCCATGCCGACTACCAATCATCCATTCACACTAGTTCTATGTTAGCCCACTTTTGCATACACTCCCTACACACATTGGGAGCAATTTACAGAGGCCAATTAACCTACAAACCTGCATGGCTTCAGGATGTGGGAGGAATCCGGAGCACCCGAAGGATACCCTTGCACCGGAAAATGTGCAAACAGAGAGAATGTGCAAATTCCACACAGACGACACCCGCGGTCAGGATCAAACCCGGGTATCTGGCATTGTGACGCAGCAGCTCTACCAGTTGTGCTAGCCTGTGCCCAACCTGGTGAAAGCCTGCTGGTGGTGGTGCTCCCATGCATTTGCTACCCTTGTCCTTCTTTTGATAAAGATCCTGGGTTTGAAAGGTGCTGTCGGACTAGCCTCGGTGAATAATTGCAGTCGGGGTTCCACCACATTCCTGACTGTGCCTTACAGATGGTCAAAACTCTTTAGAGTATCAGGTGGTGAGTCACACTCCACGGTATCCAGCTCTGAACTGCTCTTGTAGCCTTTGTATTATGTGACAGGTCCAGTTGAGCTTTTTGTCAATGCTGACCATGAGGATGAGATTTGGAAATGGTAATGCCATTGAATGCCAAGGGTAGTCTTGGATACAATCATTACCTTGCATATTTGTGGCACAAAGGTTACTTGCTACCTGTCATTTCTGCAGTGGGCTGCCTTTACTGGTGTAAATTTTTAAAAAATGTATTATTTTAGTCTCTCGGTAATCGTGAGTTTATGGAACAGGCAATTGTTTAATAAAGAAGAATCCTGAATACAAGTCAATGGAAAGTTGGCATTCAACCGATTTTAAATCCAATATCAATAGAGATAAAGTCCATGTTTTTTAACATGATTTAAAACAAAAGTTCATTAGTGAATGAAGGAGCTGCCTAAATTCAGTCATATTTTGAAAGTACCTCAGAAGATTTTAAAGTTAGGAAATTCAATGCAGTGAGATCAGGAACAAAGTGAATTTAAAAAGTAATTGTCCGAGGAGTGATTCTTTAAACTGAGATGCTTAGATGATAGCTTAATGATGTAATTAAATTACCATATTCGTAAGAGAAGAAAACCATTTACACAGATGTCAAATCACAGGGAATAACTTGTGTTGTCGTAAATGGTAAATCTAGAATTCCCAGTTTTCAAATGCTTATAGCACAGAGTTCTTGGCACGATTATCTCTTGTTTGGCAGTATTCTGCAAACTGCAGCAATTAAGTGTACAATCAGATTATTAATGTGATTACAGCATTTTCATTTGATTTCCCTCTCAAAGGGAATGCCGCATTTTTCTGCATGCTATTTTGTACTTGTGTGCAAAACTAAACTGGAATGGTTCAGCATGCAAGCCTCTCATGGAAATGTAATCAATCAGGGGCTGGAGTCAGGAGAGTGTGTGTAGAGTGTATGTCAGGAAAACTCCAGCTGCGTGCTGATGTAGCGTTGATTAAAGTAAAGGCACACTTGAAAGAGGAAGGTAATGAGCAGAAAGGGAATAAGTGGGCAGATCTCAATGCAAAAAAAGACCTGCAGAAGAAAATGATTGAAATTGCTATAGTGGTGAAAGAAAAACAAAAGCCAATTTAATAACCTTAAATTATGATGTGGATGCAGAGGAAAAGGAGACTTGCTGAAAAGAGCAACAAGATGGTAGCTGGACTCAAGGGGAGGCAAACGTAGCTGCAGCAGTATGTGCATTAGGCAGATACTGCTGAAGCTATATCATAGGGTGATGTAATTAGGAAGGCACAACATGATTGCAACCCTCCTCAAGTCTGGTGGTGGCCAGCGATGGATAGGGATGTAGAGAAAAATTGTCAGCAGTGCATCATATGTGTTCAAAAGACCCAGGGCTATGTCATAAAAGTGTGGCTACTGAACCTGCCAAGACAACTGACTTCATGTAGCCTCTGCCAAAGAGTGGGGAGAGAAACTACTGCTTTGTGACCACTGAAGACTGGAGGATGACAAATAATGTGCCTCTATTCAAGAAGGACGCAGGGAAAAATGCTGGGAACTATAGGCCAGTGAGCTTAACATCCATAGCTGGAAAATTACTAGAGGGTATTTTGAGGGATAGGATATACAGGCATTTGGATGGGCAAGGGCTGATTGGGGATAGTTAGCATGAGTTTGTATGTGGGTGGATGTGTCTCACAAATCTGAGTATTTTGAAGACATGACCAAAAAGGTCGCGTCTTCAGAGCTGTAAATGTTGTATACATGGATTTCAGTAAGGCATTCGACAAGGTTCCATATGGTAGGCTCCTCTGGAAGCTTAAATTGCATGGGATCCAAGGAGAGATAGCTGAATGGATAGAAAATTGGCTTCATGGAAGGAAGCAGAGGGTGATAGTGGAAGGTTGCTTCTCGGACTGGAGGCCTGTGACTAGTGATGTGCCTCAAGGCTCAGTGCTGGGCCGTTACTGTTTGTCATCTACTGTTTGTCATCAATGATTTGGATGAGAATATACATGGCAAGATTACACAAGTTTGCTGATGGTACAAATGTGGGTGGTTTTGCAGATAGTGAAGATGGTTACGAAGAATTGCAGCAGGATCTTGATCGATTGGCCAAGTGATCTGAAGAATGGTTGATGGAATTTAATGCAGAAAAAAAATGTGAGGTCTTGCATTTTGGGAAGTCTAACATGGGCAGGACCTACACAGTGAATGGTCGGGCTCTGGGGAGTGTTGTACCATAGAGGGAGTGCAGGTGGGTGGTTCCTTGACGGTTGAGTCGCAAGTAGGTAAGGTGATCAAAAACGCCTTTGGTACATTGGCCTTCAGCAGTCAGAGTAGTGAATATAGAAGTTGGGAGATCATGTTGTAGTTTAAATGACGTTGATGAGACCGCATTTAGAGTATTGGGTTAAGTTCTGGGCAACATGTTATTAGGAAAGATGTTGTCAAGCTGGAAAGGGTACAGAGAAGAGTTACGAGGATGTTGCCAGAGGTGAGCTATAGGGAGAGGTTGAGTAGGCTGGGACTCTCTTCCCTAGAGCGCAGGAGGATGAGATGTGATCTTATAGATGTGTATCAAATCATGAGTGGAATAGATCGAGCAGATACACAATCTCTTATCCAGAGTAGGTGAATCGAGGACCAGAGAACATAGGTTTAAGGTGAAGGGGAAAAGATTTAAAAGGAATCTAAGATTACTACCTGCAGAGTTCAATATTAAATTCTAAACACTTTTGATAAATTACTCTCTCATATTGTTCATCCTGGAAATTACCATTTTTGCTAGGTGCTGTGTTTTTAACTCAGATTCACATTTCATTTTGCTCTTTTTGTTTGTATAATCTGGCCTCCTGGGCACTGCCTCCCTATTACCAACACATATAAGAAGCTTAGTCAGCCATGTCCAGTTAACCACTCTCTCGATCAGAGATGTTCTCTTCATTGCACGTATCCCCTACCTCGGCCCCTGCTCCCCATCCCTGATTTCTCTGGTGCCTAGACTAACTTGTTTTCTCATTCTCACAGTTCTGATGAAGAGTCCCGGATCAGAAATGATAATTGTTTCTCTTCCTGAGTGTTTCCAGAAATTTTCTATTTCTGTTTCAAATTTTCTGCATCTGCATTTTCTTTTCATTGTCATTTACTGCCTGGCATAAAGTCTGGAAAAAATGTTGAGAGTTACATATTCTCAATGAAAAAATAAATACAAGTAGTATTTCTCAGTTGAGATATATAATATTCCCATTCACATTATTCATAGTAAAGAAAATTTCAGTTTGCAGAAGATATGAGCTTGGAAACATTTCTGTGAGTAAAACCACTAAGGCAGCAGCACACAAGCAACCCAGGGAGGGTTATGCAAACTGCAGGGGAGCAATTGTTTCATGTGCACTATGTGTGATGTGTGATGTGTGATGTATTGTTCATGCAAGTCTCTTGAATCCCAAGCCTTCTGTGTGATTATGTGCTGAAATAACACAGTAGCTAAAAAGTCAAATGAGAAGCCTGTTGGGCCACTGAGTCTTCAATGATTGCTTTTCAGTATGATGGTATAATAAGGGAACCGTATACTAAAGTGGCTCACAGTACATTAGTCTGCACTGTAATGTGTCTCGACCATCTCACCTCAACTCAACAAGCCTGTCCACCACATTCGCCTCCTACTGTAATGAGAGACTCTAAAAAACAGTGGCGTTGACAACCATATAGAACCTTGAATGGCCAGGGTCCCTTTATGTGGACAACATGGGCTTTCATGGGTCATGTGGGACACGTGACCAGAGGGTGTGTCACGGGCCCATGGGAAGCATGGGAAAACAAACTATGAGGCGGGTTTATCAGAGGTCATCTAGAAGACGTGATCTCTGATAAACCCGCCTCATAGTGTGCAGCGAGTGCAGCGAGATTGGTTATAGGGAGTGTGAAAATGTAGACAGGGGCTATGCAGCAATCCTGGAGAGAGAGAAGCATTGGAGAGAAGCGGTGGAACAGCCAGGTGCAGAGCAAGACCCCAGCAGATTGACCCTGTCGTGGAGGGGTTCGAGATTGAGCTCAAACAGAAGCTGAACCTGGGACCAAGGCCTCAGAACCGTATCTCCAGTTTAAGCCTTCATAGGAGCTAAGGAATGTGCGAAGCTTTGTGCCTGTCTTAACTATTTAATGATTATTTGTTGCATCGCTAATGTATTAGCAGGGGTTGAGTATTCATTTGATTGTACTGCTGTTGTTATTTAAATAAATATACATTATTTTTCTTCCATGCATGTTCTGCCTCCATTGCATGTTCTGCATTGATCTGAATCCTCGGTTCCTACTTACATCTTATTACATTTGCCCTATATATTTACTCCTTCAAGAGGTGTAGGCAAATTCTGGATACGCCAAAATTTAATGTTATTTCTCATTACTCCAGATCTCAGCTGATTGTCCCTGAACTGAATGACATTTGGGGAGCCGACTTACAATCCAACCACATTAAACTCTAATAGATTCATGGTTGCCGTTACACACTTATATTCACATTAATTCAATTACCTAAATTTAAATTTCCAAGCTTCCATGGTAAAACTCAACTCAAGTTTTCAAATCTGTAATAATTTAGTCACTGAAGATAGACACAAAGTGCTGGAGTAAGTCGGTGGGTCAGCCAGCATCTCTGGAGAAAAAGGATAGGTGCTGTTTCAGGTCAGAATCATTCTTCAGACTGAAGAACCCTTCTTGAATCACAAGAAGGGTTCCGACCCAGAACTTCACCCATCCTTTTTCTCCAGAGATGCTGCCTGACCCGCTGAGTTACTCCAGCATTTTCTGTCTATCTTCGATATGAACCGGCATCTGCAGTTGCTTCCTGCTCATAACATTGTCACTGTTCAATCATGCTCTCCAAACCATCTTGCTCTTATAAAAGGTTTCCCGTACCTTAACCACTATGAGCCAAATAATGGTATGAAAGAAGACATTAGCTTCTTGAGTATCTCTCTTCCATTTGCTTCTCTTATCTCTATCAAAACTGGCTTCAGCCCCTTGAATAACATCAGGAACTGTCTTGTGGTTCTTTAATGCTGAGAGGACTGGAGTCTTGAATAAAAAATACGCTGCAGTATTCTTTCACTATAAGAAGCCTTCCACAACAGGTGTTAGAGCAGGTGCACTTGCTGAAACAACGTCCCTGTGGCAGTCGGCTGTTCATCTTGTTTTGATATGGGGATAGAAGTATAACATTCAAAATGGTTTTCCACTCTGTCTTTTCATTGCTCTTCCAGAAACTTCCAGCACTTATGTTTCAAAGCAATGGAGAAATTCTGCAACATTGAACTTCTGCAAAATCTAATTAGTTTGTAAAGAGCAATGCACAAATATCAAAAAGTCTTATTTCAAAACACTGCCCTGTCTGGTCTGTGAATTTAATTAATCTCTATTTAATCTGAAAACAATTTTCAATTCAACTGGATTTGGATTTAATGATCTTTTGAGCTAAAGAAGTTTACTATGTATTTTGGACATGCTAGCTTGCTCTTTCAAATTATTGCAAATAACAGAATGGAAATTTGAAGGAATATTTTCATGAATTCATGCTTCGAGCACAGAGCTTCACTCACAATGCAACAGAGATCTCAGAAAGCACACTGGCGAATTATTGATGTGCACCACCCACAGGCAATGATTCCATGAGGGACGTGCACATTTGTAAGATTACCTTTCCTGAATAATAAAAAGTAAATCAGTCATTACTATTTTTGAGCTCCAGGATAAGAATTTCAGTTATGGAATATCTGTTTACTTTGCGAATGGACAACGACTACGCTAAGAACAAATATTAGCTGAAGCTAAAAAAACATTATATTGTCTTCCATAGGATTGTCTGCACAGAAATATGCCATTCAGCCCATCAAGGACTTGCCAGTGTTTATGCACCAAATAAACCTCCAGCCTAGCTCATTCAACTCAATCAGTGTATCCCTTTGTGTACAAAGGAACTGCAGATGCTGGTTTAAACCGAAGATAGACACAAAAAGCTTCAGTCTGAAGTGGGGTCTCGACCCGAAACTTCACCCATTCCTTCTCTTCAGAGAAGCTGCCTGGCCCGCTAAGTTACTCCAGCTTTTGTGTCTATCTTCAGTGTATCCCTTTCCTCTTTCTCCCACACATGCTTGTCCAGCCTCCCCTTTCATATATACAGCGCGGAAACAGGCCTTTTCGGCCCACCAAGTCCGCGCCGCCCAGCGATCCCCGCACACTAGCACTATTAACACTAACCTACACACACTAGGGACAATTTTTACATTTACCCAGTCAATTAACCTACATACCTGTACGTCTTTGGAGATGTATCCACACATGTGGATATATGTATCCACATCTTACACTTCAAACAAAAGAAGACACATAGTGCCAGAGTAACTCAGTGGGTCAGACAGAATCTCTGAAGAATATGGATAGGTGATGTTTCGGTTCGGGACCCTTCTTTGCTCTTTTGATGTAAACCAGTATCAGCAGTTCTTTGTTTCTACTCCTTTACACTTCAATCAGTTGGTGAGGTAGCGTGTCCCACATTCACACAATGTTTCTTTTGAATTCCCCATTGGATTCCTGGTAATTGGCTTATAATGAGGGCCTTCACTTTTACCTATCCCATAAGTGAAAACTTTCTGCTTATATCCACTCTATCAAAATGCTGCATTATTTTAAAGACCTGCACTGCATTGCCCTTTAGGTCTTTTTCTCAAGAGGCACCCGGTCTGTTCATTCTTTCCAGACGTGCACACCGGTCTTTCAAGTAGATCTTCCCCACATCTTCTCGAGTGCCTCTTTATTCTTTTCATAATGCAAAGAATAACCATATACAGTAATCTCAACATGGTCTAACCAAACCCCATACAGAATTAACATGACAAAGTACATTTCAGTTCTATTCCTCTTCAAATAGTTATTTTAGCCTCCCTTGTGCTCGTGCTTGTTTTCTTTGATGCCACTAAACTGTGGTGAATGCTGTCTGTGCACTCAGAGGTCCCCTTGGTTCTACTTTAAGTCTATTCACTGCTTCCAAGTAATAAATAGCCTCTTTATTCTTCTTACCAATATGTACTACCTTGCACTTATCAGTGTTGAAAGTTACTTCCATTCCTCCTGTATTTTGTAGCAGGCCTCATCCATACTGACTGCCAGCCCAGTTGGTCTCATCTGCAAACCATGGAAATGAGTTTTCATTCCAAAATGTAACTTGTAAATGTAAACTATGATCAGCAACAGTACCAGCACTGATCCTTGTGGCTTTCCACACCACTCAGCTCTGTACTATCCCTTTATTCCCACTCTTGACATTCTATCTTCAAGGCAGAGAGCAATCTATTTTCTTACTTGTCCAACATCTCTCCATTTTATGACCTTATACTGTTCTCTATTATAGGCAATCTTCTGAGAGGTCTTTTGAAAGTAAGCAAATGACATCTTGTCATCACCATTAACTATTCTCTCTGTAACCTCTTTAAAAATTAATCAGGCAAGCAAGATTTTCACTTGTGAAATCGATGCTCCCAATCATCATGATACATTTTTGTTCCAGGTATGCTTCTATTCCCTCCTTTAGTAAGAATTTCTTTATTTTTCCTACCATTGATAAGCTAACTAGTCCATAACAACCTTGGGCATTTTCTCAGCTTGAATATAATATTAACTCTCTGTTTGTTTTCTAATGCATGTGCTGTATTTTCCCTCTCTAAAGACCATCTAGAGATGGTCGAAATCTTCAAATTCCTCGGAGTCAATATCACCAACAACTTCTCCTGGACCACCCACATTGAAGCAATGACCAAGAAGGCACACCAATACCCCTACTTCCTTAGAAGGCTCAGGAAGTTTGGCATGTCTCCTACAACTCTCACCAACTTCTACAGATGCACCATAGAAAGCATTTTATCAGGATGCTTCACAGCTTGGTACGGGAACAGTTCCATCCAGGACCATAAGAAATTGCAGTGAATTGTTAACGCAGCCCAGGCCATCACACAAACCAACTATTTATTAATTCCATTTATACCTCATGCTGCCTCGGCAAGGCCAGCAGCATAATCAAGGACGAGTCGCACCCTGCCCACTCCCTCTTTTCCCCTCTCCCAATCAGGCAAAAGGTATAGAAGTGTGAAAACACACACCACCAGATTCAGGGACAGTTTCTTTCCAGCTGTTATCAGGCAACTGAATCATCCTACCACAACCAGAGCACAGTGCCGAACTACTATCTACCTCTGATGTCCCTCAGACTTTCCTTGACTGTGACTTTTTCTGGCTTTACCTTGCACTAAATGTTATTCCTTTATCCTGGATCTGTACACTGTAAATGGATCGATTGTAATCATGTATTGTCTTTCTGCTGACTGGTTAGCACCCAACAAAAAGCTTTACACTGTACCTCAGTACATGTGACAATAAATTAAACTAAACCCCTGGACTGAACCACTTATTTTAATATGATGGTAGCAATCAATCCCGACCAGGAGTTATATTTTCTGAGTTCTAATTAGTTTATGTAAAACATCCTCTTTCACTATTTTAAATGAATTTATCCCTTTACTGAATTCTTCATCCAATATTTTCACCACCTTGTTTGTAAATATCATAGTGAAGCAATAATTTAATACTTCTGTCATCTTGCTTTCATTACCTATGGTATTTGTCCTGTTTATTACCTCTTTTATTTTTACCTGTGAAATATTTTGTTATTTCCTTTTATGTTCACTTTATGTTTTCTCTGGGACGACAGAGGTTGAGGGGAGACTTGATCGAAGTATATACAATTATAGAGGATAGATAGGGTACAGTCAGACCCTTTTCCCCAGGATGGAAATGTTCACCACTGGAGAGCACAGCTATGACCTGAGAGGGGAAAAGTTTACTGGAGATGTGTGGGGCAATTGTTTTACACAGAGAGTGGTGGGGGCCTGTAAAGCATTGGCAGAGGTGGTGGTGGAGGCAGACATTGGAATTTAAGAGGCCACATAGCCTCTGATTGACACATGGAAGTGCAAGGAATAGAGGGATATGGATCATGTACAGGCAGATTAGATCAGGTTAATTTGGCACAGTTAACCTCTAAACCTGCCTCAAAAATTCCTGTGCTCTACTGTTCAAATTGCTGTGCTCAATCGTTCAAATTTAGTTCCTCTTTGCCTTCCAGTTTGTTTTTGGCAACTTCTCCCCTAATCCCTTCATGTCTTCTCTAATAATATAGTCCTCAACTGTCCTTGTATTTAATGCGTACTTCCCTCTTTAATCTCAATTATCCACTTGCATACTTACATGAAGAGTTTCCCGAGTGTTTAATTTGTTCATTCATTTTAGCACAACATACATTTTCATGCACTCTGTTAAACTTTACTTTTTTTTAAATTCCATTTTATTTCCACATCTT
The DNA here is from genome assembly GCF_053455715.1 of Rhinoraja longicauda. NCBI lineage: Eukaryota > Metazoa > Chordata > Chondrichthyes > Rajiformes > Arhynchobatidae > Rhinoraja > Rhinoraja longicauda. The sequence goes on along the minus strand of NC_135953.1, from coordinate 78,564,773 downwards.
TTTTCATAACTGTTCCTCACTTCATCATCACGTTATGTTCTCAGGTTATGTTCTCAGCTCCTCAACATCAATTTTCTCTCCACGGTATTAAACTGTATTTTGACATACTTTGCACTTCTCCATTATCACCTTGAAACCTAATACATTTCAGTTTCTCATGTCCTACCATACTCTGTACATTGGAATGCAGGTTTTCCGACTGTATTCCTTTGAGTGAAATACATTTTATTTTTAGGTTGTTAGGTTAGGATGTTTGCCATTCAATCATACCTAAACTTGTTACGCCTGCTCTCCTGGTGGAAATGCATTTAAAAGGAATCAATTTCAAGAGAGAATTCCAGCATCCAATTAGTGCCTGCTTTCTGCTTCGCCACAGACAGCTTCAAGGTGTGTTCTGCTTGCTGTTAAGGCAGGTGGACGGTTTATTGCGATGTAAACAAGAGACCTAATATCTTTTTAACTGACATTCAGTGAAATAGGTGCTAAGCCTGTTTGAGTTCTTCGGAAGCCTGGGCATGCATCAAATTACAATTTAAACAAAAAATTGTACCTGTTTTAGTGTTAAATAGCCAGATGGGACCTGGGAGCTCTGTGACATTGTTCTTGGGTATTCCCTTGAGGTTAAAGATAACTTGCAGGTTTAGAGATAGCTGATGAAACCAATATGGAATCCGCATCCTCTGCCATTGGTAGAGTGTGGGTTTGGAGGTGCTTGACTGAGAGAGTGAATGTGTAGCGTGGCAGATACCTTGCTCCTTCCACCATTCACACAGGCTTTCTGTGTGCTCCTGATGCATGGGACAGTTTCTCTATATCATCCCAAATGTTCCTTCCCCAGTTTGAACAATGATGGGCCAGAGATTCCTTTGAAATATTTCCTTTGTCCACCTGGTAAGTTTTTTGCCATGACAAAACTATAAACGTGTTGAACTTTCGTTTTGACAGCGCGGTGTCAGGCACATGGACAACGTAGCCCACCCATTGAATCTGTAGAGTATATTCAGAAATTGCTATTCTGATTAATTTGAAATTGCTGAGAGAGAGAGAGCACATTGGTGTTGATCTGATTATTATCCTCAGTGCTCTGAGGTCCCAGCCCATGTCTTAGATTATAAAGGAGGGCAAGTGTCACCACTGCACTGTTAACCATAGACTTTGCATCAGACAATTGATTTCTCAGATTATAGTTCAACACTGCTCTCTACAATGGCAACATTCAGCTGAATGGTAAACTTTTTGAATGCCTTTGAGAATTTTATTGAATACTGTAACTCTGTGATGACTGCAGGACAATGAGTACACTGTATTCAGAAAGATACTCACAGTACTCCACTTAACACTATTCATCATTGTAGTTTTGTGATAGCACCAGATTATTTTAGAAATAATCATCCTCAAAGATTCCTTTTCTTTAAAATATTAAGTTCAAGTTTGAAGGCTTGTTTATAAATGCACACCTGTCATATAATTCCAGAAGCAACGTGATCTAGAAGGGACCATAAAGATAGGTGAAAGGGACCATAAAGATATCTGGTGGCATATCTTTTCAAGCCATTACAAGCTTATGATGCAATAAATTGGTGGTCAATTTAGCTCTTAATGATGCTAAATAATCTGCAAATTTGCAGATTAAATAAGAAGTGCCCCTTCCAATGTTCGGCATAATTATGTTTTACAGATAGTCCATATCAGGCTAAATAATTTATGCTGGATGTATAAACACTGACAGTTAACATTTGCAATAATTAATACATGAATAAAATTGAAACAGAATCAAACTGCTCTGTAAAATATCTTTGGGTACTTTAGCAGTAGTTAACTTTGAGTAATTTCAATTTGAAAGCCGATAAAAGATTCAAATTGTTCATAGCTTGAACCTAATATTTATGGTGCCACAACCTCAATTAAACTGTTCTGTAAATTTCCTGGGACTTTTTTCCAAATTGTCTTCATCATGATGTTCCAACCATTTGCCAAGTAAAGTACCATCAAAGTTAGAGAATGTATAACCTTCCTAATTCTGAAACCAAAAGATATGTATTTCTTGATTAGTTTATGCTTTACAGCTGTACAATGAGTGCCAAAGTGTCCAATACAGGGAGTAGCTCAGCCATTAAATGAGCCATTTGGATCAGTAACTTGGAGAAGTTTTAGATCGTCTGAACACTCAAATAAGGTACTTTATGTCATAATTTTTCGGGGATGGTTGTGGCATTGAGGATGATGCCTGGTTCTGCAGTGACCACAGCGACATTCACAGTAAGGTGAACACACGTATATATTTTATGTACAGTAATAAGAAAGGACCACATGGGGGGTGCTATCCCATGCCGTCAGGACGTATGTGTGGTGGCGCTGGCGATTTCGGTCCTATCCCAGCTGCTTAGTCATGGTCTTCGAAGGAAGAGGCAGGACAATCTCAGAATTCTTTATCCTGGCGGCTCAGATTTTGGCTTGCATACACAGGCAGGCGGTCTGTGGGTTATTCTAGTGGCTCAGTCTTTGCCTCTCTGGGCGCACAGTCCTTTGTTGTCCATGGGCAGGAAGATGTCTGCCATCTCAAGCTCATCTCAGCCACTGAGTCTTAGCCTCGGGTAGGGGCACTGGCTGTCTTGGGCTTCTTCACGGCGGTCAAGTCTTGACCACATGGTGGCGCTGGTAGTCTTGGGTTTGTCCCAGCGGCTCAGTTTTCCTCGAACTGTGGGGGAACACAGCTAGCAAGGAGACACCCCACTTTCTCTACCTTCCACTCTCCTTTCTTCCTTCCTCTCTTCCTTTCTTCCTCTCCTGCTTCTTTTCTCACCCTCGTCTTTCGCTGCTCTGGGTGGAATGCCTAGGTTTTACAGGGAATTGGCAGACAGTTTTCTGGTGTCCAAAGCAATATCAGCTAACTTGACCTGGCTGTTACCAATGATGCTGGGGATTGGCCTTTCCTGGCCTGTCAGCCAGTGATAGTGATCAGAGTGACAGAATAAAGCTGGCAACAGGCTGAATCTGGCTTTAATGTGAGGACAGTTGCCCTCTTTATTACAGCTCAGACACAAAGAACAGGTGCAGAACAGGTCATAGAGCAGTGGTGACTTTCTTAAACAAGTTGGATTATTCAAGCCCTTCACAGTATGCGCAGAGAAACTCTCAGAGAACACAAAGTTCTGCAAAGATTCACAGCATCCACTGTGATTTATATTCTCACATGGTTACATGTGGATTTAACATTTTCAAATAATTCATCATTGATTAATGTCTCTGCAGCCTTTCATCTTTGTTTTTCCCCAGGGTTATCTTTATCCTTATGATCCCTGTTATTTAGAAAACCACTGTCCCATTTGTATAACAAATGGATGCAATAAAATAGACTTTTCCTAATCAGTTGTATTGCCCCCAGCTTAGTTTACAGACCCCAAAGTTTATTTTAACTTAGGCTGTGTTAACTATGCTGTGAAATCTAAATATCATGATAAATCTATTTGTTGGTCCTGCTGATATCTTTAAGTTCCCTTCACTATGTTGACCTCCTTTCCCATGAAGCTTCCCCAGTATGTAAGCTCTTGGGTTAAATATATTACAAACTACTCATCTTTCTGTTATTTTCAGAATTTCCTATATCACTTTATATGGGTAGGAAGGAACTGCAGATGCTGGTTTAAACCAAAGATAGACACAAAAAGCTGGAGTAACTCAGCGGGACAGGCAGCATCTCTGGAGAGGAATGGATGATGTTTCGGGTCATGCCTCCAGAGATGCTGCCTGTCGCGCTGAGTTACTCAGGCTTTTTGTGTCTATCTTCACTTTATATGTGAATCTTCACTGGGAACTGTATGCTTCAATCCATAAAAGAAAAACTCTCTAAGCAATTCTTAGATCTTAAAGTACAAATAATTCAATAAAAGGTCAAATCAAATCTTTGGACAATAAGTGTCAGGCAAGATTGAAAGAGCTTATACAAAAGTTTGTTATCGAGAAACATGAGTTACAAACCTGTACAAATAAGATTTGTTTAAAGGAGCAGTTATTCTTCAGTTTAATTAAATACTGTCTTACTTGCAAATCTATCGATGCTGACATAATTGTGACAAGCAGAGCAATGCCATTATTCTTTCAAGGCTGTATGTCCAATACCCTGATTAGATTATACAGAACAAATCATTTAAGATGCTCTAAAATCAAATAATGCTTAGAACAAGCAAGCAAAGTTTACTCAATGTGATAAATACCAATCACCAAAGGGATATTAACTCAAACAATTGCTTTTCCCTTCCTCATACAATCACTGAACATCCATTTACAATGTTATGCAGTGAGAGAAGCCTTAAGCAGGATCCGAAAGTAGAGGACTTCTTGAATAGCTGAAAAAAGAAAAACCTCCAACTACATTTCCTGAACATGAATTACTCCAGATAAGGCAGTTTAACTAAGCAATTCTTGCTACAGATTTGATGTAATCAATAGAGCAAATATGCTATTGAGGACAAATTTCTTTAGTCAGAGGGTGGTGAATCTGTGGAATTCTTTGTCAAATAAGGTTGTGAAGGAAAGTCAATGGATATTTCTAAGGCAGAGATAGCTGGATTGTTGATTTGTACGGCTGTCAAGGGTTATGGGAAGAAGGGAGGAGAATGGGGTTAGGAGGGAGAGCTAGATCAGCTATGATTGAATGGCGGAGTAGACTTGATAGGCCGATTGGCATAATTCTGCTCCTATCACTGATGACATGACCTGACCTAATGAAATTTAATATTTTAGTCTAGAAAGGTTTCTTTTTGGTTGCACATCTCAATACTTTGAGTCATACAGGAACTGGCCCAGGAAATTCTGCACATAAAACCATGTTTAAAAGTGGAACGATGCAGGAGGGTAAAATACATTTTGTTCAAAGTCTCCAAGTTCCAACATTCAATGGAGCAGTCCAACATTCACTGATAGCAGCTGTACATGGTAGGATAAATCTAACACAGGAACATTACACACAGCGGACTTTCTAGACACAAACACCCCACCACTTAAAAGAAAGCAGATCACAAAAGACTTGCAATTGGGAGGGTTGGTGGTGAGTGGAGAGTGGATTATGGGGATGGGAGATCAGGAAGGGACTATGACTGAGGACTGTGGGGAGAGGAGAGAGGATCTTAAGAATGTGAGAAGTGGGATTAAAAGGATCGTAAACTCACTGTATGGAATCTTGCTGCATGACAACTGGTGCCGTGTTTCCTATTCTACATAAGTAACACACCTCACGAGAGCCTAAAGGAAGTAATTCCTTTTCAGAATTTGTGAAAGGCACTCATGCTATCTTTCTTTCTACCCATTCCTCTCTATTCAGATATTTTGGAGGTGTGATAATTGTTTGGGATGATGTCCAAAGATTGTTTAGTTTAGAGATGCAGCTTGGAAACAGGCCCTTCGGCCCACCGAGTCCATGCCGACCACTGATTACCTGCACTCTAGTTCTACATTATCCCACTTTCCCATCCTACACGCGAGGGGCAATTTACAAATGCTAATTAACCTGCAAACCTGTCCATCTTTGGAGTGTGGGAGGAAACTGGAGCACCACGCGGTCACAGGGAGAACCTATAGTCAGGATCGAACCCGATTCCCTGGCGCTGTAAGGCAGCAACTCTACCATTGTGCCAGGGCGACATAATGGCGGAATTTCTGCCTTACAGTGCCAGGGACCCGGGTTCGATCCTGATTACAGATGCTCTCTGGATGGAGTTTTTGCATGTTCTCCCTGTTACCACATGGGTTTTCTCCGGGTGCTCCAGTTTCCTCCCATACTCAAAAGATGTGCAGTTTTGTTGGTTAATTGGTTTCTAGAAATTGTAAATTGCCCCAATTGTGTACCATAGTGATAGTGTACAGGGTGATCGCTGGTCGGCTGGGACTCTGTGGGCCGAAGGGCCTGTTTTCACACTGTATCTCTAACGTTAACGATTGGGATTTGTCAATGCAGAAAAGCCTTCCATTAGCTTGTAGATACTGGGGGAATGGAGAGTAGCTAATGTTGTTCCTTTGTTTAAGAAGGGTAGTAGAAAGTTTCCAGGGAATTATAGTCTGGTGAGCCTCTCTTCATTGATAAAGTATTGAAGAGATTATTTGGGATAGGCTTTACTCCCGTTTGGAAGAGATTTGGTTAATTGGGGACGGTCAGCATAGCTTTGTATGTGGCCGTGTTCAAGTCCCGAATACTCTGATATCCTCCCACACCCTAAAGATATGCTGGTAGGTTAAATGACCACAGTAAATTGCACCTGGCAAGTGATTTGGGGAAGATTTGGGGTAGTTGATAGGTGTGTTTTTCCTTGAAAATTATTTCACAGGTAGATATGATGTTCGAGAAGACTTTCGGCAAATTGTCCTTCATCAGTCAGCGTATTGAGTATAGAGTTTGGGTGATCGTTGTAGTTGCATAAGATATGGGCGAGGCCACATTTAGAGTATTGTGTTCAGTTTTGGTCACCCTGTTATCAGAAAAATGTTATTAAGCTGAAAAGGGTGCAGAACAAAATTACGAGGATGTTGCCAGGACTTGGGAGAGATTGAGCAAGCTAGAACTTTAATTCTTAGAGGGCAGGAGGATGAGGGTGATCTTATACAGATGTGCAAGATCAAGAGAGGAACAGACAGAATGCATAGAGTCTTTTACCCAGATTAGGGGAATCGAGAACTAGAGGGCATAAGTTTATGGTGAGGAGTGAAAGATTTAATAGGAACCTGAGGGGAACTTCTTTACACAAGGTGTGGTACATGTATGGAACGAGCTGCCAGTGGAGGTTGCTGAGGCAGGTACTATCACAACATTTAAGAAAGATTTAGACAGGTACATGGATAAGACAGATTTAGAAGGATATGGGCCAAACATCGGCAGGTGGGACTAGTGTAGATGGGCAATGTTTTAGGGCATGGGCAAGTTGGGCCAAAGGGCCTGTTTTCATGCTGTGTGACACTACATGAGAGAGAATAGATTTATAGGGAGATAGGTGGTTGATGGCGAAATGGCAGCGCTGCCCTAGCAGCTGCGGCTTACCTGCGGTCCATTTGTCTTTGTGCGTTTTTTGTTGGTTTTTGTCTTAATTGTAGTGTTTAGATATGTAGTGGGTTTTTTTTTGTGGTTGTGTGCTATGTGTGGGGGCCGGGGGAAACTGTAAAATGGTCTTTTCCCAGCGGAGACGCGACCTTTTATCTTCTGGGTCGTGTCTCCGTTCATGCTGCAGCATAGCATCGGCCAAACAGCTGGAGCTGGCGGCCTCCACCTGGGACCACCTGGGCTCTGGTTCGCTGAGCCCGCGGACCGGACTTACCATTTGCGGAGCTGGCTGCCTTCGGAGGCTGCGGGAGCGACTGCGACTCGCCTTCGGAGGCTTCAGCGCGGGCCGCGTGGACGTCGGAAGCTTGCAGCCCCCTTGGTGGGGGCCGATATCGGGAGCTCCGGCAGCGGCAGCGTCTTCGCCCGCCCCGAATCCCTGGGCTTGGGTCGGCCCGCCACGGACCTTTCACCGTCCGGCGCGGCCTGGATTTTCTCCGCCCGGCGGGGGCTTCAATGTCGGGAGCCCCGACTGCCTCGACTTGCAGTGGCAACGTCTTCACCCGCCCTGAATCGTGGGGCTTGGGTGGGCCCGCTGCGGACCTTTCACCGTCCGGCACGGCCTGGAACGTGGCAACTCCAACAGCCTGACCGCGGGAGAAGATGGCAGGGGAAGAGAAAAGACATTCTGGCCTTCCATCACAGTGAGGAGGTGACTGGAGGAGATTCACTGTGATGGATGTTTCTTTTTTTTTGGTTTTGTGTTGGTTTGTGATTGTGTGTGTAATTGTTTATTTTTATTGCTCTTATTGTTGGACTGTGGGTGACGAAATCGCGTCCAAAAGACTTGTTTTTTGGATGCAATAAAGATTATTCTGATTCTGATTCTGATTCTGAAAGAGATTGATGGATGTGCTCCAAGAACATCCTGGGCTCTGGTTCGCTGAGCCCGCGGACCGGACTTACCATTTGCGGAGCTGGCTGCCATTGGAGGCTGCGGAAGCGACTGCGACTCGCCTTCGGAGGCTTCAGCGCGGGCCGCGTGGACCAAAGTAATATGAAAGAACAACACCTAATTTCCCTTTTCTCTTCTCACCAAGCTCAATTTCCACCTTGCAATAAATGTAAGTAGCAGTGCCAGGGGAAGGGTCATAGGCCACAGTTTTTGACCCATCATACCCTGTTGATGTGGTAGAGCAATCAAAGCATATCCAAGGCACACTAATAAGAAAAGTAATGGCACAGAAGCAGATTGATGCAACATAGAAAAGTAGTAGGTTAAAATGTTTCCGGAACATATTCATTAAGCAATTTATTACGCATTTAGCATTTTAGATATAGAGGCTTATCGACCATATTATTTCTGCACAGAATCATGAAGTTCATGTGCCTATTTCTGAATATATAATGAATTCATGATATTGATTTGCAGAATAAGCGGAACTTCCAGCAGATAACCTGATCTAAGCATGAAGATCTGCAATGCTTATACTACAGACCAGAAACTTTTGAAGAAATAACTTTGAATCTCACAAGTTCAAAACCACAATGATGGATGATGTCACATTATTTATTAGTAAGTCCATCACTGTGTGTGATTTTCAGATACCTTATGCAACAACGATTTTGAACTAAATCTTCATCCAATCACAAAACTCTCTCAAACACCCTAACCTTGGTTGGTTCATTTAAGTATAAAGTATTGTCTGTAAAATTGTACACCTCAAAGCTTCAGAGCAATCAAAATCAATACTGAATTATAAATTTTGTCTTGGGTGATAGTGCAAAATGGAAAGAAAAATGGAAAAGAAGATTAAACAGAGAGTAAAACTATCTGTCAATTTGCAATTGCCAGTTTTGAATTGCAGCCTAAAATGAATTTCACCCTCCATAAGTCTGATCGGTGCGGTTTGAAATACACAAATAAAATATCCAATTGCCCATCGAGATAGCAATCATTTTAACATTGTGTCCCTTACATTGTGCAAAGAACCTGCTCATAATTTGCAGACTCCGGTTCTTATTTTAATATTCAATGGGGAAACCACTTGCCATCTCAATTTCAGTTCTTTCCAAAACACCATTAAATTGTCCATTTTGTACCTGGATCACATAGCAATTATTTCTTAAAATTGCCTCACCGTTAGAACAATGTTAAAGATATCATGCTGCGTTTGCAAGCCATTATATTACAATCAAACCAAGGAATCAACCCTCGTTGAGACAGGAATGCAGGAATATCCCCGTCCTCAGTGATGGTAGACCCAGCATATGTGTGGTGCAGGCAAGGCTTTGCAACCATGTTCATCCTGATGTGCCGAATACATGGTCCACATCCCGATCATTGCAGAAGCCAGCATTTAGCCTTCAGCTAATTTGGTATGCTCCTTGTGATATCAAGAAACTGTTGAGAGCAATGGTTGCAGTTGAATGCTAGGATGAACAATTGCTCTCGATTGAGGTAGCATTTGACTGAATGTTCCATCAAGATACACCAGTAAAACTCATCAATGTACATTAAAGAGAAAGCACTTCAGAGATCGGATGCATATTTCACATACAGGAGATGGTTGAGGTTGTGGACCGTCGATCATTCAATCCTGCAGAAGTTCCTGAGGGCTGTGCCCAAGGACCAACCATCTTTAGCTGAGGTCTTAGAAGTGGTGCTCTAATGTTTGCATCATGTACAATTCCATCATCTCAAATCCTCAGAAAAATGTAGCCACTCACTGCTGAATGCAGCAAGAATTAGACAACATTCAGCCATACAATCAGATAGTTGGCTGGTAGTGTGTATACCACAACTGTGTCACACAGTGACCAGCTCCAAAAAGCCAGAATTTGATCACTTATCCTTGCCATTCAATAACATTACCAATGTAGAGTTTCCCACCTAGAACATCCTAAGGTAGGAAGGAACTGCAGATGCTGGTTTACACCAAAGATAGACACAAAATGCTGGATTAAATCAGCGGGTCAGGCAGCATCTCTGAAGAAAACGAATAGGTGACGTTTTGGGTCAGATTCTGAAGGAGGGTCTCGATCCGAAACGTCACCTATTCCTTTTCTCCAGAGATGCTGCCTGATCACTGAGTTACTCCAGAATTTTATGTCTATCCAGGAGTTATCTTGATTGGATAGACATCTGGGCCAGTCACATACTGTGGTACAAATACAGGTCAATGGCTGGGTATTCTTCAGCGAGAGACTCATCTCTTGAAACCCCAAGGTGTTTCCACTCTCAACAAGACATACATCTGGAATGTGATGCAATACTCTTCAATTACCCAAATTAGTGCAATGGCAACCACTCTTAGAATTCTTGATATCTTCCAGGATAAAGCAGCCCACTTGATTTGCACCTCATATGGAAACAGGCTTTCTCTCCTCCTCTGATGCACAGTGAGTGCAGTATGCACCATCTGCAAAATGCACTGTAATTATCATGTGGGCTCATCCGACAGCAAACCTGTAGACTCTAAAGCCAACAAAGACAAGGGCAGCAAGCATATAGGAGCATCTCCACCTGCAGATTCCTCTTCAAGTCACACACCATCTTACAACTAAACCCTGAGATTCTTTGCCAAACTGCATTGGGGGAGAACCATCACAGGAAAGGCTGCAGCATCACAAGAAGGGTTTTAGGAAGCCTAAATGACAGAGATGGATTGCAGGATCTGGTTTGAGGCTCCAGCTTAATTTATATTCACCAGGCAAGCTGCTGAACATCAAACAGACATCCAGACGCAGTGCACCAAGTTAATGTTTGAAGGCTAGGCTGGAGCTGGCACCAGTAAGAAACATAGAAACATCGAAAATAGATGCAGGAGGAGGCCATTCGGCCCTTCAAGCCAGCATCGCCATTCATTGTGATCATGGCTGATCATCCACAATCACTAACCCATGCTTGCCTCCTCCCCATATCCCTTGATTCCACTAGTCCCTAGAGCTCTATCTAACTCTCTTTTAAATTCATCCAGTGAATTGGTCTCTACTGCCTTCTGTGGCAGAGAATTCCTCAAATTCACAACTTTGAGAATGTTTTTTCTCATCTCAGTTTTAAATGGGGTCCCCTTTATTCTTAGACTGTGGCCCCTGGTTCTGGACTCCCCCAAAATTGAGAACATTTTTCCTGCATCTAGCTTGTCCAGTCCTTTTGCAATTTTATACGTTTCTATAAGATCCCCTCTCATCCTTTTAAATTCCAGTGAATACAAGCCCAGTCTTTCCAATCTTTCCTCATATGACAGTACCGCCATCCCAGGGATTAACCTCGTGAACCTACGCTGCACTGCCTCAATAGTAAGGATGTCCTTCATCATATAAGCTTTGATGTTGATTATTTCTGCAGAGGGTGGGGATCACAAGGTGATCCAAATTTTGTTTTGGTCCCTGTACATTCACAAAAATAATTCAAAGCTTATCCTCGGAGCACAACTTATCCTTGAAGCTGATCAAAACTTACAGAGTGCAGATCTAGACCAATTCCAGCTAAAATTTGATGAAAGTGTTACCCCATTAGGGAAATGAGAGATTTCGACAGTACCAGCTTTTGACTGCCAGTGAACCTGGGAGTAGGCCTCAGTGGCAGTCAAAGTCATTCAGGGGCAGAGCTGAACTTGTATTGCAAGAAAGGATCTGCACTATACAAGATCATTTTTGTTCTCACAGTCTCCATCACAAGAAATAGACTATTGACTGATGTCTATTACAAACCCACTGACTCCTACAACTATCTCGACAACACTTCTTCCTACCCTGCTTCCTGCAAAGACTCTATCCCCCTACTCCAATTCCTCTGTCTACGGCGTATCTGGGCTCAAGATGAGGTGTTCCATACTAGAACATCTGAGATGTCCTCATTCTTTAGGGAATGGGGGTTCCCCTCTCCCATCATAAATGAGGCCCTTACTCGTGTCTCCTCGGTACCCCGCAGCTCTGCCCTTGCTCCCCCTCCCCCTTGTCGCAACAGAGACGGAGTCCCTCTAGTCCGTACCTTCCACCCCATCAGCCATTGCATACAACACATAATCCACCAGACTTTCCGCAGCCTCCAACGGGATCCCACCACTAGCCACATTTTCCCATCTCAACCCCTTTCTGCCTTTCGCAGAGACTGTTCCATCTACAACTCCCTGATTAACTCATCCCTTCCCACCCAAAATAGATGCAGGAGGAGGCCATTCGGCCCTTCAAGCCAGCATCGCCATTCATTGTGATCATGGCTGATCATCCACAATCACTAACCCATGCTTGCCTCCTCCCCATACCCCTCCCCAGGTACCTTCCCCTGCAACTGCAGAAGATGCAACACGTGTGGCTATGCCCCCTCCCTCAACTCTGTCCAGGGATCCCGACAGTCCTTTCAGGTTAGGCAGAGGTTCACTTGCACCTTCTCCAACCTCACCTACTGTATCAGTTGTTCAAGATATGGATTCTTATACATCAGCGAGACCAAACGCAGACTGGGCGATTGTTTCGCGGAACAGCTTCACTCAGCCCACATGAACCAACCTGATCTCCCAGTTGCTGGACACTTTCATTCTCCTTCCCATTCCCACACAGACCCCTCTGTCCTCAGTCTCCTCCATTGTCAGAGTGAGGCTAAATGCAAATTGGAGGAACAGCATCTCATATTTTGCTTGGGCAGCTTACAGCCCAGTGGTATGAATATTGATTTCTCTCACTTCAGGTAACCCTGGAATTCCCTCTCTCTCTAACCCTCCCCCACCCAAGTCGCACTAGCTTCTCATTTCCACCCTACAAACAGCTTACAATGGCCTGTTTCCTTTATCATCGTTACTTTTTTGCATATCTTTCATTCATTGTTCTTTATCTCTACACATCACCATCTATATCTCACGTTTCTCTTATTCCTAACCAGTCTGAAGAAGGGTCTCGACCCGAAAGGTCATCCATTCCTTCTCTCCAGAGATGCTGCCTGTCCCGCTGAGTTACTCCAGCTTTTTGTGTCTATCTAAGGTTTAAACCAGCATCTGCAATTCCTTTTTACACTGTACAAGGTCTTGCTGGTCAATTGGAAGGTGGACTGCTAATGGAAGACTGGCCTGAGGTCCACACTGGTGAACTACTGGATCTTCTGATGAGCACGGTCATTGGAAGCTCTAGACCAATTATCATGCCATTGTCTGCTTGGCTACTATTAAACTAGCTTAAAAATGGAAATATGCCACTACAATCACTGCACTTTGTATCCTCTAAGCTTTATGAGGATATCTTCCTCAGTATTTTGAAACCTTTCAATGATATCTTGAAAAGCTACATGAATACAGTTGTGCTATACATAATTGCATCTTTTGATGTAACTATATTGGCAGTCTGAGACATTTTGCTGAAAGATGCTTCCTTGGGACAACAACACTTCTCACAGTAATGAGAATGGGTTTGTATTAAACACAGCACTGCTGCTCTCTACTGGTCATCAGTCAGCCTGGAGTGCTGTAATTCTTATAACTATAGAATTAATATCAAGATTAAGCAACATGGTTGTTGGTTTGGTTCAGCACTCCTTACACTGATAACAATGGCAAAACAAAATGAACTTCCAGATTCAAGCATAAACATATTCATCAATATTCATTCTTCCATTTACCTGAACAGTGCAATTATGACAAATTGCAGTTAATATTGCACAGAAAGGATTTCTCAAATAAATGGATAGCCCTGAAAGTGGCAACACAAGTAGATAAGAGTGGTAGAAAGCATGTGGTATGCCAGTCGTGATTGGTTGTGGATTGAGAATGTCAGGAATAAGAGTCAGGAGATAGCAAATATAATAATTTGGTTAGACTCCTTTGGAATATTGCATGCAATTTTGGTTTCCCCGTGAGAGGAAGGGAGTGGGGAATTTGGGGAGGGTGCAGAAGAGGTTTACTAGAATAATGCCAGATTAGGGGGTATTAGCTACAAGGATAGATTGGACCAACTTGGGTTGATTTCTCTACAATGCCAGAGGTTGAGGGAAACCCAGAGAGACATGTATAAAACTATGAGAGGTGTAGACAGGGTTGACAGTCAGACCTTCTTCCCAGGGTGGAAATGTCAGATACGACAGGGCATAGCTTTAAAGCCTAAGGAGCAATGTTTAAAGAAGACATACAGGCAAGTTGTTTTGATAGGTGTCTGCATGTGCTGCCAGGGGTAGTGGTGGTGACAGATACGATATTGACCTTTAATAAGTTTTTAAGAAGACGCATGGATATGCAGGGAATGGAGGGATGTCAAAGGAATGGAGGGGTATGGACCATTTGAAAGCAGATGAGATTAATTTATCTTGCAATCATGTTCAGCACAAACATTGTAAGCTGAAGGGTCTGTTTCTGGTGCTTTACTGTTCTACATATGTTCTATGAATTTCAGCTGTTCATAATGTGTGCTGATTGACGTGGAATTAGAACACACATTACAGCATTTGCAGATTCATGCTTTCCAGAGACTCGGTGTCAATCATGCAAGTAGTTTTGTAAAATTGTGTCCTCTAACTAACTTCTGGGTACATATTCCAATGGAACTTTCAGTCTGCAACACAAAAGGCAGTGGATTCCAATGTAAATACCAATGTTCTTCTCTATCCCCAAATCTGATATCACTTGGTTCGAGAAAGTTGCTCCAATATTTATGAATATTTCAGACATGAGACCAGCAACAGGAAGAAAACTCATGATTTATTTTGAAATAACATTCCCGATAAGCTTAATAGCAGAATATATTTTTAATTTTATAAAGTACTTTTCCCACTGGATGCTGAATAGTCAGCAGAGAGATCTTATTAGCCTGGTGGAGAGGATTGGGGAAGGGTGGTTGTGATCAGGTGAAGGTTTGGCAGCTGGGAGGTACAAAGATTGGAGGCTCAAGGGATTACGGGTAGAATGTGGCTCTGGCTTGACTTTGAGATTGGAGGGGAGGGTTGGCCGATCATAGAATGGAGGAGCAACAGCAGCTGGCAGAACAGCTGCAGAGTGGGTGGGAAGTCAATGCTGCTGCTCACTGACAAGGAATACGTTGAAAAGTTCTATATTGGAGGCTGATCTTTCTTCCTCCTTTCACAGTTGGATCTCCCACTTTAAATTATGTCCAAACCAAACTACCAGCTGTGCAAGTTTAAATATTATCAATGCCTGTCACATAACCTGCCATCTTATAAATGGCCAGGTGAGCAATAGGTTAGTATTATCATGGGGAATTGACATCAGTCTTGCCCAAACACCAGCATTTTGTTTTTGCATTTATGTCATTCCTTGTCTCTTCTCCAAAGGTCTTTCAAAATAAGTCAGTTCGACTTCCCCCTATTAGAGTATTTTCATACAACTTATTTTAAATCTTTCCCAACACTTTTCAAACCTTTGTGCACTTTTCCAAACTCGAGCCTAGAATTTCTGCATCTTCATGTACAATTAATTCAACTTTTGTCAGCCAGATGGCAATAAGGTTTCTGAACTCACTGTTACTTAGATTAAATCCGATAGCAACTGTCAAGGATCACATTTGCTGTATTTTTAAATTGCGTTAGGTCATGACCTCTGGATGTCAATGACAATGCCAGCATTTCTCATCCGTTACAAATTGGCCTTGAATGGAGAAGGGAATTAAGAACCAAACATATTAGTGGATCTGGGTTATACCTTGGACAAACCAAGCAAGGACGTCAGTAAGCCAGATTGTTTTTCTTATGATAATGTGGATGCTTCACGGTCACATTACTGAAAATAGCTTTCCAAGTACCTGAATTAAATTTCCCATCTGCTGCAGTGAGATTTAAAATCAAGTCTCCTAATCAATGGCTCAGTCCATTGGATTTCATTCAATTGACATAACCATTATGCCACCATTGCCCAGAAATGCTGCGATCAGAAGTTCCTATGTTTGTTGGCCTGCTTCTCCATAACCTTCAATGTACCAGGACTTCACTGAGAAATCTAACACTAAATTCTTACCCACCAAATGAAATGGAATGATAATGCTTTCAGGTGTGAATACTTTTAATTACTTCCAAAGAATCTCTCTGATCCAAAACCAATTTCACACATGATTTTAAGTTTAGATTGGTAAACATATGAACTGGAGTAAATCACTCAGCTCCTCAAGTGTGCTCTACATTTTATGAGAACATGGTGATCCAACTGTAATATCATCTCTGTTTCCCCAATTATCCCCAGGAAACTTTCCATTAATTAATGATCCAGTCAGTCTGAAGAAGTGGCCCGACTCAAAACGTTCATTCTCTGCCCAGATGCTGCCTCGTCCTCCAGCACTTTGTGTATTGCAATTGATTATGAACTATCTATCTACCAATCCAAGCTACATGGCCTGTAGTTTCCAGCTTTTTACGGCCTAAAGCTTTCAAGCTGGAAACTACAGACCATATAGCTTAGATTGGTAGATAGATATTTAATAAGTTCATTGTCGTTTTTGAAGAAAGGAGCTACATTTAATATTTTCTATTTTTTCTTATTGTTACAGATCTTAGCAAACCTAGTCACGAGTCTGAAGAGTCCTGATGCAAAACATCACCTGTCCATTATTTCAGTACTTTTACTCAAGGCTCCAGCATCTGCAGTTCCTTGCGTCTCCACCTAGTCAAAGTTACAATGAAGCAGGTTTCATGTGCAATGAAGATTTTCTTCTGTGTTAGTGATTCACTAATCACTCACTGAAATATTTCAGAAAAATCAGAAAAATCACATGTGGCAAACAGCCATTTGTGGGACAGGACTGCATATGTCCAGGCACCTATTTGCATTACTATCTCAGACACAAGTCATATACAAAGATAAAGTTACAGTATTTGGAGCATGGTGATGAGTCCCAGATTGAGTTTTGCATAGGATTTGATGTATCAAGTAACACACAAAAGCATTGTGCTGTGCAATACAATTTCTGCATTTATTTATTTATTTTATCAATCTGTGGTACTTTGTTTTCCCGAGAGAGACTAAGGATGTACAATAGTGTAGATTGCAGCATTTTGCTCTCCATTACAATATAATTTTCTTTCTCTGATACTGAGTTCTATTTACACATTAGCCTTAATTTCCATTAGCATCAAAATCTGATTACACACTTCAAACAGGTATTCAAAGTCCTGCAAAAAAAATCCTTTTCACTGCTCAAGATAGACGTAAAAATGCTGGAGTAACTCAGTGGGTCAGGCTGCATCTCTAGAGAAAACAAATAGGTGACGTTACGAATCGGAACCATTTTTCCGACCCAAAAGGTCATCTATTCTTTTTCACCAGAGATGCTGCCTGACCGGCTAAGTTACTCTGGCATTTTGTGCCTACCTTCGGTATAAACCAGCATCTGCGGCTCCTTCCTACTCTTTTTCACTACCAATGTACACATCACCCCCTTCTGAATTTTTGCTGTCACAAGCTGGCAGCTTTACATTGGAAAATTCCATAAAGCAAACCAATAATAGTTGGGAATTTAGAATAAGATACAAAATACTCACCTCTATTTACCTTCTTCTCAGAGTGCATGCAAATACAAATTGCACAAATGAACTACTGAATGTTGAGATAGGTTAGAAATGGAGTGTGCAAGGTTGATAGGGTTACACATCATATTACAGCAAGACCTGCGTGATGCTAAGCAGTGCATTCAGCTAGGCCATTCCCCGGTGAAACAGAGAAACATAGAAAATAGGTGCAGGAGGAGGCCATTTGGCCCTTCGAGCCAGCACTGCCATTCATTGTGATCATGGCTGATCATCCACAAACAGTAACCTGTGCCTGCCTTCTCCCCATATCCCTTGATTCCACTGGCCCCTAGAGCTCTATCTAACTCTCTTTTAAATTCATCCAGTGAATTGGCCTCCATTGCCATCTGTGGCAGAGAATTCCACAAATTCACAACCCTCTGGGTGAAAAAGTTTCTTTTCACCTCAGTTTTAAATGGCCTCCCCTTTATTCTTAGACTGTGGCCCCTGGTTCTGGACTCCCCCAACATTTTTCTGCATCTAGCTTGTCCAGTCCTTTTATAATTTTATACGTCTCTATAAGATCCCCTCTCATCCTAAACCCCAGTGAATACAAGCCCAGTCTTTCCAATCTTTCCTCATATGATAGTCCTGCCATCCCAGGCATTAACCTTGTGAACCTATGCTGTACTGCCTCAATAGCAAGGACGTCCTTCCTCAAATCAAAACTGCACACAATACTCCAGATGTGGTCTCAATAGGGCCCTACACAGCTGCAGAAGGGCCTATACTCAAATCCTCTCGTTATGAAGGCCAACATGCCATTAGCTTTCTTCACTGCCTGCTGGATAGAGCTCTTAAGGATAGCGGAGTGAGGGGGTATGGGGAGAAGGCAGGAACGGGGTACTGATTGAGAGTGATCAGCCATGATCGCATTGAATGGCGGTGCTGGCTCGAAGGGCTGAATGGCCTACTCCTGCACCTATTGTCTATTGTCTATTGTCTATTGTCTATTGTCTATTGTCTATTGTCTATTGTCTATTGTACCTGCACGCTTACTTTCAGTGACTGGTATACAAGGACACCCAGGTCTTGTTGCAATTCCCCTTTACTAATCTGACACCATTGAGATAATAAAATGCCTTCTTGTTTTTGCTGCCAAAGTGGATAATCTCACATTTTTCTACATTATACTGCATCTGCCATGCATCTGCCCACTCACTCAACCTGTCCAAGTCATCCTGCAACCATCCTCTTCGCAGTTCACACTGCCACACAGCTTTGTGTCATCTGCAAACTTGCTAGTGTTACTTCTAATTCCTTCATCCAAATCATTAATATATATTGTAAATAGTTGCGACCCCAGAACCAAGCCTTGCGGCACTCCACTTGCCACTGCCTGCAATTCTGAAAAGGACCCATTTATTCCTACTCTTTGTTTCCTGTCTGCCAACCAATTCTCGATCCATGTCAATACACTAACAGCAATACCATGTGCTCTAATTTTGCTCACCAACCTCCCGTGTGGGACTTTGTCAAAGGTTTTCTGAAAGTCCAGATATATTACATCCACTGGCTCCCCTTCATCCATTTTACTTGTCACACCCACAAAAAATTCCAGAAGATTAGTCAAGCAGGATTTCACCTTCATAAATCGATGCTGATTTGGACCAATCCTTTTACTGCTATCCAAATGCGCCGTTATTACCTCTTTAATAATTGACTCCAGCATCTTCCTCACCACCGATGTCAGGCTAACTGGTCTATAATTCCCTGTTTTCTCTCTCGCTCCTTTCTTGAAAAGTGGGATAACATTAGCTACCCTCCAATCCACAGGAACTGATTCTGAATCTATTGAACATGCGTCCATGATTTCTAGAGCCACCTCATTGAGTACCCTGAGATGCAGACCATCAGGCCCTGGGGATTTATCAGCCTTCAGTCCCATCAGTCTACCCAATACTATTTCTCGCCTAATGCAAATTTATTTCAGTTCCTCTGTCTCCCTCGATCCTCTGTCCTCTAGTACATCTGGGATATTGTTTGTGTTTTCCTTAATGAAGACAGATCCGAAGTACCAACTCTTCTGCCATTTCCTTGTTACCCATAATAACATCACCTGTTTCTGCCTTCAAGTGACCCACATTTGGCTTTATATACCTAAAGAAGCTTTTACTGTCGTTCTTTATATTCTTGGCCAGCTTCACTTCGTACTTCATCTTTTCAGCCCGTATTGCCCATTTTGCTACCTCCTGTTGTCCTTTGAAAGTTGCCCAATTGTCTAGCTTTTCGCTACTCTTTGCTATGTTATATATCTTTTCTTTTAGTTTTATTCCAACCCTAACTTCCCTTGTCAGCCACGGTTGCCTCTTACTCCCTTTAGAATCTTTCTTCCTCTTTGGAATGAAATGATCCTGCATCTTCTGGATTATGCCCAGAAATTCCTGCCATTGCTGTTCCACCGTCATTCCTGTGAGGATCCTTTTCCATTCGACCTTGGACAGCTCCTCTCTCATGCCTTCATAGTTTCCTTTGTTCAACTAACACTGACATTCTTGGTTTAACCTTCTCTCTCTTAAATTGCAGATTAAAACTAATCATATTATGGTCACTACCTCCAAGCGGTTCCTTTAAATCTGGTTCATTGGACAAAACTAAATCCAGAATTGCCTTCTCTCTGGTAGGCTTTAGTACAAGCTGCTCTAAGAATCCATCTCGGAGGCACTCTACAAACTCCATTTCTTGGGTTCCAGAACCAACCTGATTTTCCCAGTCTACCAGCATATTTAAATCCCCCATAACCACAGTTGCATTACCTTTGTTACATGCCAGTATTAACTCCTGCTGCAATTTACACCCTATATCCGGGCTACTGTTTGGGAGTCACTAGATAACTCCCATTAGTGTCTTCTTACCTTTACAATTCCTCAACTCTATCCACAGTGACTCTACATAATCAGTCCCAATGTCACCCCTCGCAAGGGACTGAATTTCATCCCTCACCAACAGAGCTACCCCACCTCCTCTGCCCACCTGCCTGTCCTTTCTATAGGATGTATAACCCTGAATTTTCAGTTCCCAGTCCTGATCCTCCCGCAGCAACGTCTCTGTAATCCCCACAATGTCATATCTACCAATCTCTAACTGAGCCTCAAGCTCATCCACTTTATTATTATACTACGAGCATTCATATATAATACTTTTAATCCATTACTCATCTCACTTTTCACATCGATTCCTATTACACTTGGCCATACTCTTCTATCCCTTCATGAGCTTTCTGTCCCGTTAATTCTGGGGTCTTTCTTAATTTTTCCTTTACTCTCTTTCCCTTTAACTCCATCCTTGTCTATCCCATTTGACACCATTCACCCTTGAGGATGCTCTGCACTTGGTCCATGACATCCTGGATCCTGGCACCAGGGAGGCAACACACTTCCTTAAATCCTGCTTGTTGCTGCAGAAACCCCTGTCTGTACCTCTCATGATGGAGTTCCCAACTACCATGGCTCTGCCTGACATCGGTAGCTTCGGCTTTGCCTCAGCGCCACGTTTTGCCACACAGACTTGTCTGCCACTCAGACTGGCAGTGTCTTCTGTCCAATGGCTTCCAAGCTGGTGAACCTGTTTTCAAGAGATTCAACCCCCGGGGTCTCTTGTACTCCAAGCGTCCTTCCCTTCCTCACCATCACCCACTTTCTCTCTTCCGGTACCTTCGGTGTAACAAGCTCGCTGAAGGTCTTGTCCAGGAATGTCTCATTTTCTCGGATGATCCTGAGGTCATCCAGTTGGCTCTCCAGTTCTCCAACACGGTCCTTCAGGAGCTGAACCTGGACACACTTTCCACATTTGTTGCAGCCAGAGGCACCCGCAATGTCCCTGAACTGAACATTTTGCGGTGTTTATGACCATCAGCGATTACATTTAAAGTGGGCTCCCAACCCAGATATGCAACTCAGAAACCAGATATGCATCTCCCGTACATTTTCAAAGAATGCCCACACATTTTTCACAAAAATCCACTGAACCACTTTAAAAAAAAAAAAATTTAATACAGCTATTAGTAAACTGGAAGTAAATCCAGTTTATGCCTTGTTACAGTGAAGCTTGGTTTTTAAGTAACCCATACAAGATGTTATAGTTCAAAACTCTCAAGTACTTACCAACTTGTCAGTGATATAATTGGGAAGAATTAAAGATGGGGTATGAAAGATCTGAATCAGTATACACAATAAGCAAATACAGTAGATAGACACAAAATGCTGGAGTAACAGCGGGACAGGCAGCATCTCTGGAGAGCAAGAAAGGGTGATGTTTCTGGTCCAGACCCGTCTTCAGATATAGTAACCATATACACAATGTGGCTCCAAGAGCAGGTTAGAGGGTAGGGGGGTCTGTGGATAAGATTATTAAGGGGTTGGACACTTTAGAGCCAGGAAACATGTTCCCAATGTTGGGGGAGTCCAGAACCAGGGGCCACAGTTTAAGAGTAAGGGGTATGCCATTTAGAAAGGTGATGAGGAAAAACGTTTTCAGTCAGAGAGTTGTAAATCTGTGGAATTCTCTGCCTCAGAAGGCAGTGGAGGCCAATTCTCTGAATGCATTCAAGAGAGAGCCAGATAGAGCTCTTAAGGATAGCGGAGTCAGGGGGTATGGGAAGAAGGCAGGAATGGGGTACTGATTGAGAATGATCAGCCATGATCACATTGAATGGTGGTGCTGGCTCGAAGGGCCGAATGGCCTACCCCTGCACCTATTGTCTATTGTCTATTGATTGTGATAGAATATTCTGCACTTGCCTGGAAAAATGCAAATTCAGCAACACTCAAGAAGCCACACGATACATGATGAAACTGCTGTCTGGATACGCATTCCATCCTCAACCATTCTTTCAAAGGGTGGCACAGTGGTACAGCTGATAGAGCTGCTGCCTCATGATGCAGAGACTTGGGTTTGATCCTAATCTTTGGTGGTGACTGTGTGGAATTAGCACGTTCTCCCTGTGACTGCATGGTTCCTTCTGAGTGCTCCGGTTTCCTTCAACATCCCAATTGATATATCCCTGAACCAATATTATATTAAGTTATAATCTTTAGTAGTTCACAAAACGAGTGAGTGGGCTCTGTGTTAAATGTTTTAATGCATACAGTATATCTTGTCATTTTGAACATTTAAATAAAAGCTTAAGAAAAATTATTTTTCAGTTTTAAATTCCTGAGTTTATTAATAAGACAGGAAGAACATCAAAACAAAGCGACAGCTACAGCTATGTTATTTTAAAATTAATATGCTTTGAAGGTTAACATTAAATTCATGTTTGGAAAATGGAAAATAATTAATTTTCTGCCTGCTTAGCATATCCCAAGATTGCAAAATGGCCCCTGATACATACATGAATGAGATGCAAATATTTTATGTAAAGTTCAAGTTATTTGAAAATTACTTTCCAAAAGGTACATTATAAGCCTATCAATCTCCATGATATTACAAATAAATTATTGCAAAAGAATGGATGAAGCACAAAATGATTTACATCTCAAAGGTTTTGTGGAACAGCACATTAAGAATATATCTCAAGGTCTTCTGGGCAAGACATTATGCATCAGAGATCCCCAGCGTTAATCTGGATTCAGTATAACATGCTGACCTTTGGCTATCTGACATGCCATTGTATATTGTAATAACAACTGGGCTGCTTCAGGCACAAGGATCATCATGGCTCAAAGCTGGCTGATGATTGAACTGAAAATCCTAATTAAATACTTCACCAATAGATCACAGCAGCCCATGATCACGTCTACATCTATACTTCAAAGAATATCCACCCTCGACCCATTTGGGATTTTGTCTGAAGCAAAATATGTCTTGGTAAATGGTAGTACAAATGCAATTTTTAAGTAAATTGAATCAAATTGTTATACGCTATTGTATCAAAAATTCAAACAGTGTATTTATTTTTGTTAATGGGTGATATTAATGGAAAAAAAGCCCAGTAATTCTCATCTCTTCTATGTTATGAAACTTCATATTATAGTTAATATATAATAAATAATACATAAAGATTTATAAAATCTTTACATGATATTACTAGATTCTCTGCAATTACAATATAGCTGTTAGTTTTCCAATTTGCAGCTTGAATTTTGGTGAGCAATGATTTTTTTACACTATCTACAGAATAACTGCAACAGGTACAAAGCTAATTATATAATTTCTCTGAATATAGACAGAAAATGCTGGAGTAACTCTGCGGGACAGGCAGCATCTCTGGAGGGAAGAAATGGGTGATATTTTGGGTCAAGACTTCTTCAGACTGAAAGTCAGTGGTGGGGGAAGGGGAGAAACAGAGATAAGGAAGTGTAAGGTGTAAGAATGAGACATCAAAGGAGGTGCAGTTCAAGGAAAGTGTAGAATAGAATAGATCATTGTTAGCTAGGAAAAGGTAACAACAAAGCAAACAGAGATAAAATGTAATCAGGGACAGTCAGACTGGTTGGAGAACTGGGAAGGGGGAGGGATGTGGAGAGACGGTAGCAAAGGTTACTTGAAGTTAGAGAAGTCAATATTCATACCGCTGGGGTGGAAACTGCCAAAGCAAAATATGAGGTGCTGTTCCTCCAATTTGCGCTGGGCCTCACTCTGACATTGGAGGAGGCCCAGGACAGAAAGGTCAGTGAGGCAATAGGAGGGGGAGTTAAAGTGTTTAGCAACCAAGAGATCCCCAGTTAGGTTTAGGCGGACTGAGCTGAATGATTGGCGAGCCTGCGCTTGGTCTCGCTGATATACAGGAGTCCACACTTCCTTATCTCTGTATCTCCCTCTTTCCCTCCCCTGACTCTCAGTCTGAAGAAGGGTCTTGACCCAAAACATCACCATTCCTTCTCTGCAGAGATGCTGCCTGTCCCATTCCAGCATTTTGTGTCTATCTTCGGTTTAAACCAGCATCTGCAGTTCCTTCCCACATATATAATTTCTCCATAACCTGGGTGACTAAAACATTAAACAAAAACTAGTTTGTATAATCCTGCCAAATAAGTATTCTCTCCTTGATACGCTTCTGATTGCCACTGGGTTGAATTCCACGTGTGCACATGATTCACTATCTTTCCTGGCACAGCACAATCCAAACTGACAGTGTAACTTGAGTATATTGGCTACATATTGCTGCAAATAGATAGCAGGCTCAAGCATGCAGCAATAAACACAAAGTCATTCACTGATGCATTGTATGTTGTGCGGAAGCTGGAGTAACTCAGTGGGTCAGGCAGCATCTCTGGAGAAAAAAAAGATTGGTGATGTTTTGAGTTGGGACCTTTCTTCGTCAAAGTTTCTGTCTATCTTTGGTATATACCAGCACCTGCAGTTCCTTTCTCTACAGTTTGCCAAACATCCCATGGTGCTTCGTAAGAGTATTAGCAGACAAAATTAGATGCACATGACTTAAAGACACATCAGGACCTGCGGCAGGTTACAAAGAAAGTGTAGCCACTGAGGTAGATTTGAAGAAGGGAGAGGCTGCAAGGTTCAATGAGGGAATTCTGAATTTTAAGAGCTGGACAAACATACGTAAAATTGCCATGGTTGTTTGGGAGTTCCTGGTTCTGCAAACTGATTTCTAGTTGCTGCAGTAATTATTGCAACTCAAGTCATTCATTCTTCTGATGAATAGAAACTTGTAGTTGCAGTTTTCACCTGTGATTTCTGGCTGTTGATTAACAAGATTGCATGGTATTCATTGGTCTGGCTGGTATTTCAGTTGATTTACGAGTTTTGACAGAAAACACCAGTTTTGATGCAAGATCATCAAACTGAAATATTAACTGTTTCTCTCTTCTCAGATGCTGCGTGACCTGCTGAGTAACCTCAGCATTTTCTGTTTTATTATTTCAAATTTCCAGCACCTGTGATTTTGTTTTGGTCTTTCAAGTCTTTGAGATCTGGGCATGTTATGTGTCCTCCAGGCATCTCTTTCATTACATGGAGGGTTGCCCAGATTTAGTTTCTTTGGCTACAATCCACGTCTACTCCATCTCTTACAATTCCATTTCAGATTTTCTCTTCAATTTGATCGGTATATCACTTGGGGTTCCTGGGAGATCAGTGGACAAATGGCTCTGTGCGACTGCCAACAACCCTGTGCTGTTGAGGGATGCAATGTGTGCATTCTACATAACATATAGTGCACCAGCGAATGATTTTGTACATTAAGCGCATTCTTGCCTCTGTAACAATGTCAATCATCATATATTTCTGCGATAATTTAAAAATACCTTTACTTTGGAATAGCTCACTACGGGAGACATTTTTGGAGTCAACATTGTCCTTGAACATATCATTGCCCAAAAGTGCATAAAATCATGGGAGGAATAGATCTGGTAGACGTATAGAGTTTATTGCCCACAGTAGGAGAATCGAGAGCCTGAGGACATAGCTTTAAGATGAAGAGGGAAAGATTTAATAGGATTCTGAGGGGTAACAATTTCACACAAAGGATGGTGAGTGCATGGAACGAGTTGCCGGAGGAGGTAGTTGAGGTAGGGACAGTTGCAACGTTTAAGAAACAATTAGACAGGTACAGGGATCGGACAGGTTTAGAAGGATATGGGCCAAACACAGGCAGGTGGGACTAATGTAAATGGGACATGTTGGTCAGCGTGGGCAAGTTGGATCCAATGGCCTGTTTCCACACTGTATACAATATCTCTGTGACTCTATGACTATAATTCTATGACATTTTCATGAGTGACACCCCAATTTCCCTGTGGTTTTTCTTCATTATAGTGTAGCTTCTGTTAGTGGCATGGGTGCTTTCACTCACCCAGAGACTACTCACACCACTGACAAATAAAACTGGATATTGGTTTATCTGAGACACTCTCATGCTTCAATTTTTGATTGCTTAAAACTGAAATGTTAAAGTCATGTTTATATTAGTGCATGAGGCACATGGAATTAAAGATATTTTGCCATATGAAATAATTTTGCTTTTTATTGATTGCCCACTTAAATTCAGAATGGTTGAACATTCAAAAGCACGATCGCTTTGCACAGACATAAAGGGTATTCACGGCAGTCACAAAATATTGCTGCTCATGGGCCATATCTTCAGCTGCTACCTCTATATTTAGCTTCTATTTAGTACATGGATAGGACAGGTTTGGAGGGATATGGACTAAATGTGGGCAGGTGGGACTAATGTAGCTGGGACATGTTGGAACGTGTGTGACGTGTGGGAAAGTTGGGCTGAAGGATCTATTGCCACGCTGTATCACTCTATGACTCTTTGACTCTATCTATAAATAATAACAAAGGTTTAAGAAAAGGAGCTAATTTTCTACCCATTTGCCAACTGACATTTCTTGTGTTTCATGTCACCGACCCTGGCAAGTTCCTGTCATTATGTGTCACAGTCACTATCTAATTCTCTTCAGTCTTTATCCCTTTGCTGCTCGTCGTCCCCTTGTCTAACATCAATGAACCTGTATTATTTTACCCTTTCCCAGCATGTTATGATCTGTATCTTCTTGCTGCCTCCAGGCAATCACCAGTCTCAATTACCAACTTGTCCATCTTGCATTTTCCTGCTATTGTTCACAACTTCTTATCCTGAATTGGCTTCTTTTCTTATTCTCCTTGACGTGACATTAGGTTTTCTCCCTTACCTTTACAACCGCTGATGCCTCGCAGAGGACCTTTCAGTCCTAATCTTAACTTGTCTGAGTTTGGTGTGGGATGTAAATGGCAACAATCAAATTCAGTCACAGTGATTGCTTAAAACTGAAATGTTAAAGTGTAAGTTACAGTGTAAGTTACCCACTTACAGCTTGTAAAAAATGTAACTCCATCACTCCATTTCCATTTGGCAGATAGCTTATCACCTTATCATGGCATGAATATAAAACTGACTGATGGGCACAAAGAAAATGTTGCATAATTAATAGACAATAGACAATAGACAATAGGTGCAGGAGTAGGCCATTCAGCCTTTCGAGCCAGCACCGCCATTCAATGCGATCATGGCTGATCACTCTCAATCAGTACCCCGTTCCTGCCTTCTCCCCATACCCCCTCACTCCGCTATCCTTAAGAGCTCTATCCAGCTCTCTCTTGAAAGCATCCAAAGAACTGGCCTCCACTGCCTTCTGAGGCAGAGAATTCCACACCTTCACCACTCTCTGACTGAAAAAGTTCTTCCTCATCTCCGTTCTAAATGGTCTACCCCTTATTCTTAAACTGTGGCCCCTTGTTCTGGACTCCCCCAACATTGGGAACATGTTTCCTGCCTCTAATGTGTCCAATCCCCTAATTATCTTATATGTTTCAATAAGATCCCCCCTCATCCTTCTAAATTCCAGTGTATAGATTAAGTTTAGAGACACGAAAACAGGCTCTTTGGCCCACTGAGTCCGTGCTGACTAGCGACCCCTATACACTAACACTATCTGACACACCAGGAACAATTTACAATTCATAGACGCCAAATTAGCATAGAAACATCTACATCTTTGAAATGTGGGAAGAAACCAGAGCACCAAGAGAAAACCCACTCAGTCACGGGGAGAATGTATAGACTCGGTACAGACAGCATCCGTAGTCAGGATTGAAACCGGGTCTCTGCCATTGTATGGCAGCAACTCTACTGTTGTGCCACCCTGCCACCCTCTGAGCATGTGTGTGACTTTAACGGGGAACTGAGGATGCACAACACAAATACATGTTGAAGCAGACTCTGGAGGTGGCTGTTGTCGAGAATAAAAATCCATCCAAGGGAACTCCATCATTACCTGATGCTTCTGATTTGTGCCACATTTGTGCCCCACAAATCAGATTTGTGTCCCTGAGCTTTGAATCTCATCTGCCCGAAATAAACTGCAAAGTAGCTCAAAAATGGATAGTTAAAGTAGCAGCAGGGGTAGTGTGGTGCTAACCTATATAACAGGATGCTGTCACTATTTTAACATCCTGGTTTGCAGATGACATTGAGTTCACAGATGACGACACTGTGGGGGGGCGGCACAGTGGTGCAGCGGTAGAGTTGCTGCCTTACAGTGCCAGAGACATGGGTTTGATCCTGACTACTGGTACTGTCTGAACGGAGTTTGTACATTCTCCTCATGACCTGCATGGGTTTTCGCCAGGTGCTCCGGTTTGAATTGAATTGAATAACTTCATTGGCCAAGTATATATCCAGGAATGTGCCTTGGTGCTCCACGCGCAAATAACAACACAAACATACAGTAAACAATTAAGAATAAAGCATAAAACATTAAAACATTAAGAATAAAACATGATAGTTTAAACAAGTGAATGAAATAAAATACCAGAGCAAAAGGTTGCTATAGACTTTTGGTTATTGAGTAGAGCGATTACTTGTGAAAAAAAACTGTTTTTATGTCTGGCTGTGGCTGCTTTGACAAATCCGGGTCGCCTTCCAGAGGGAAGTGCTTCAGAGATGGTGGCCAGAGTGAGAGGGGTCAGAGATGATCTTGCCCGCTCGCTTCCTGGCCCTTGCAGTGTACAGTTCGTCAACGGGGAGAAGGTTGCAGCCAACAACCTTCTCAGCTGTGTGAACGATCCGTTGCAGCATCCGGATGTCGTGCTTGGTGGCTGAGCCAAACTAGATCAAGATGGAGAAGGTGAGGACGGACTCTATGATGGCAGTATAGTATTGGACCATCATTGCCTGTGGCAGATTGTGTTTCCTCAGCTGCCGCAGGAAGTACATCCTCTGTTGGGCCTTTTTGACTGTGGAGTCGATGGTGGCCTCCCATTTAAAGTCTTTGGAGATAATGGTTCCAAGGAACTTAAACTCCACAGATGAGACTGTGGTGTTGTTGATGGTGAGTGGGGGGAGGGGAGGGGGAGCTCTCCTAAAGTCTACTATCAATTCCACTGTCTTAAGGGCATTGAGCTCCAGGTTGTTACAAAAGCAACAGGACGCCAACTGTGTCCCTTCCTATCAGTAGGCAAATTCCTCCCCATCCTGGATCAGTCCCAATCAGAGTTGTGTTGTTCGCAAACTTGAGAAGCTTGACAAAGGAGTCTGTGGAGGTGCAGTCGTTGGTGTAGAGAGAGTAAAGGAGAGGGGAGAGTACGCAGCCTTGCGGTGCTCCTATGCTGAGGGTCTGCGGGTCCGAGATGTGCTTTCCCAGCCTCACATACTGCTTCCTGTCTGTCAGGAAGTTGATGATCCACTGACAGAAAGGTTCAGGCACAGTCAGCTGGGAGAGTTTGTAGTGTAGTAGCTCTGGCACAATGGTGTTAAATGCAGAGCTAAAATCCACAAACAAAATTCTTGCATAGGTCCCCTGGCGGTCTAGGTGCTGGAGGATGAAGTGCAGGCCAAGTCTGACTGTGTCATCCACCAATCTATTGGGCCGGTATGCAAGCTGCAGAGTTAGGTTTAAGCTTCGGATTAGGTTCCTCCCAAAACTCCAAAGACGTACAGGTTTGTAGGTTAATTGGCTTCAGTAAAATTGTCCCTAGTGTGTATAGGATAGTGTTAGTATGCGGGGATCATTTATCAGCGTAGACTCGGTGGGCTGACGAGCCTGCTCCACATTGTATGTCTAAACTAAACTAATAGAGAACTTAGTGAATTGTGTCAGGACAATAGCCTCTCCCTCATTGTCAGCAAGGTGAAGGAGATAGTTATCAACTTCAGGAAACATCATGGAGTACATGCCCCAAGCAGCATCAATGGTGCCACAGTGAAAATGGTTGAGAGCTTCAATTTCCTTGGAGTAAATATTACCAACAATCTTTAGTGGACCAACCACGTTAAACTAATACCCAAGAAGGCATATAAATGCCTTTATTTCCTCAGGAAACTGAGAAAATTCAGCATGCCTGCAATGACTCTCACAAACATCTATAGAAGCACCATAGAAAGCATACTGTCAAACTGCATCACAGCTTGAAGCTGCCCAAAAATCGCAAACATTCACAGAGTTGTGGATGTAGTCATCCATTGCACAAACCAGACTCCCCACCATTGATCCCTTCTACATTTCATACTGCCTCAGGAAAGCAACCATCATAATCTAAGACCTTTCCCACGCTGGTGATGCCTTCTACTACCTGGTCTTGTCAGGCAGAAGATACAGAAGCTTGAAAACATGCACCATCAGACTCAAAAATAGCTTCTTCCCCTCTGTTATCGAACTTCTAAACACTCCTTCCATGAGCTAGGGTACTGTCTGATTCTCCTCGACTTCATTGCATACAATGGTCTTTGTCTCTGGAACTGGAATGCTACAATGTTGAGAACTATATTCTGCACTCTGTATCTTTGCTCTACCTATTATAATTGAGTTTGACTTGATTGTATTTATGTATAGTATTATCTGACTTGATCGGATAGTATGCAAAACAAAGCTTTACACTGTACCTTAGCATTAGTGACAATAACAACCTAATCCTAAACTTAAACCGAACACTGTTTGGGTCTAGACGGAGTTAAAATTGATCTATTCATCCTCACCTTTCTGTCCTGGACCTCCTCCTTTGGCAAAATGAGCCACATGAAACTTTTTGTGTCTGTCTTTGATACTGTATAAACCAGCATGTGTAGTTCCTTTCTATTACTAACATTGATCCTTACTTCTTTACCTTCATCTAAAGGCATCTCTTGTCTTCTCACATTGATCTTGAATTCCTAAGCAATCCATTCCTTTTTCCCTTCCTATATTCTTGCCTACTTTTGATCCAATATAATCCCCCTCATTCCTCTGTTGAGACTCAGCAAACTCAGCCTATCTCTTTCAATGGCTTCTGGCAATTTTGGCTTTGGCATTACCTCTTTATACTCACTTCAATAGACTGGACTCAATAGCTCACTTTCAAACCAACACCAGGAAAAATACTCCTGAAAAAATGAGCGTATCTAAGAGGCACAATTTGAGACATGCAAAATGCAGTTCAGCATAGTCTCTGAACAGACATAAACTTTGTTGATTTAAATAAAATGTCATGGGGGTAAAATTGAGCAGTTATTCAAGGAAATTTGCATTTTTATACATTTTGTTCCAAACAGCTGACATTCAGAAGTGTGTGGAAAGTTGGAGAGAGCAAGCAGAGGCAAATTTCAATAAGCAAATTGTTAACTCAGACACATGTATGCAAGTAATGTGTGTGTTTAACGTTGCTCTGCAAAGCCAGTCAGGTTTATATTCCTATGTGCTCAGCCATATGATCCTGCAGAATGTATCTTTTGTCACTATCTCCTTGAAAAGGGATTCTGTGGAATATTTTGTTTTGATAAAATCCTGATACCAGCAACATCTTCAAAATATAAAATGTCACTGCTGTTGCTAAATTCTCATATTCACATGTACTTTCACGTCAATAGTATAAGAACTCAAGGATGGTGCTAACACTGATTTTAACAGTGTGAAGCCCAATGTGGTATATCAACGTACGATCATCAGGTGTAATTCTCATCTCTGAAGGAAGGTACAAAATGGACATTGAAGCATTGTTTAGCCATTATACACAATGCCTAATTCTTCTTTAAAGGAAGGGTGGGCAGGATGTAAAATGTACCGTCCAACTGATGTTCTGCCAGTAATTGAACATTTAAATTCTAGATTTCCAGCATCTCATCATATCATCATCATATCATATCATCATATATATACAGCCGGAAACAGGCCTTTTCGGCCCTCCAAGTCCGTGCCGCCCAGCGATCCCCGTACACTAACACTATCCTACACCCACTAGGGACAATTTTTACATTTACCCAGCCAATTAACCTACATACCTGTACGTCTTTGGAGTGTGGGAGGAAACCGAAGATCTCGGAGAAAACCCACGCAGGTCACGGGGAGAACGTACAAACTCCTTACAGTGCAGCACCCGTAGTCAGGATCGAACCTGAGTCTCCGGCGCTGCATTCGCTGTAAAGCAGCAACTCTACCGCTGCGCTACCGTGCTGGAAATATTCAGCAGATCAAGTCACATCTATCTATGCATACAAACTGACCTTCTGAGTATTTCCAGTTTAGTTTAGTTTTAAGGTACAGCATGGAAATAGTATACAATATCCAGAATACAATAGGTTTTCTACCTTTCTCTACTCTTCTAGCTTTCTTTCCCCCACCCCTGCAATCAGTCTGAAGAAGGGTCCCAACCCGAAACATCATCACTCCATGTTTTCCAGGTCTGCTGACTGACCAGCTGAGTTACTCCAGCACTTTGTTCCTTCCCTTGGTAAACAGCATCCGCAATTCGTGCTTCTACTGTTTATACAATATTTTCTATTTATATTAATGTTCTACCAGCAGTTTTATGTTGTTTCTGTCATGTTGAATTCTATTTCCAAATGTGTTTCTGATTTTTTAAATATGTATTTGTTGATGTAGTTTTAAAATGAAAGATTGCTTTATAGAATGAATATTGTAACAATTTCAAACTTTAAAACATTATGTCAGAACTATTTTTTGCCATCTTTGATTGATGGGCTTGTAGTGGATATTTGTTGACCAATCTGAGATGGTGATAAAAAGGACAAGAAAGGGAAATGAAGAACCAAATGGACTGTCAATCTCCACCCTTCTCTCACTTAAGCACACAATTTATATACATATAAACATAGAAAATAGGTGCAGGAGTAGGCGATTTGGCCCTCGAGCTAGTATCGCCATTCAAAATGATCACGGCTGATCATCCAGAATCAGTACCCCGTTCATGCTTTCTCCCCATATCCCTTGATTCCATTAGCCCTAAGAACTATATCAAACTGTCTCTTGAATACATCCAGTGAATTGGCCTCCACTGCCTTCTGTGGCAGAGAATTCCACAGATTCACAACTTTCTGGGTGAAAACGTTTTTCTTCATCTCAGTCCTAAATGACCTACCCCTTATCTTAAACTGACCCCTGGTTCCGGACTCCCCCAACATGGGGAACATTTTTCCCGCATGTAGCCTGCCCAATCCGTTAAGAATTTTATGTTTCTATATGATCCCCTTTCATCCTTCTAAATTCCTGTGAATATAAGCCTTATACGCTCTTATATACAACCATTTAAAGCCACAATGTGGTTCATTATTATTGATGGGGTCAATGCCTTGCATGGCTTCTCCACCCTTCATGTGTCCCTGGATGCAGGTTATTAGGCATTATACATAATTTATAATGTTACAAAGGACTTCTTCCAAATAAATGCTTCATTTTATTCAATCTTCCAATCTCCTTCCCTCCCACTGGTCTATTCCCAGTGTGTTGGAGATTACTTGATTTGTGCTACTTCCTGCATTCACATCATTACTTTTGCTGCTAATTGCCATCCAGCTATCACTCTCATATGGTCCTTGCCTGGCTCTTAACCTTTCTTGCTTGACCTCCTTCTTGATCTCAGGCAATAGGCTTGTGACCAATATTCATTGTACATCCACTGTCTCCCACAGCGATCTTGATTATACTTCTTGCACCCTGCTTCTTCAATGGAATTCAATCTCTTCTCAATTATCTTTCTCTACCCTGAAGATGATACTTCCCACATCTGTGTTTCTGAGATTTTTCCTTTCACCAGAACTGTGGCTATGCCTCAGCAATAGCAGTCAGAGTTCTCACCCATTTCCTTTATTTCTACGTTTATGATCACCCCTCTCCTCACAGCCAGAACAAGGTGGAAGTTTCAACTTGTCCTTTGCTTTTTCCATATTCAAAGGAACATCATCTCCAATTTCTGCCACCTTCAATGAGTGTCCACCTAAACTCACTCCACTCACTTTCAGCATTCCTGTGCAACTATTTGCTTTATGGATCCATGGATTCGTTTTCCATCTCCACTGTCACTCCCCTTCACATTACACTTTGTTATAAAACTATGGGATTCAGCAATTCCTGACCTTTTACCTTTCTTTTTCCAACCATCTATTAGACTATAAGAGTCCATCCAGGTGTAGTAGTCATTCACTTTCAATCTAGATGCGCGGAGTCTCTTGCCCAGAGTTGGTGAATCGTGGACCAGAGGACATCGGTTTAAGCTGAAAGGGAAAAGTTTTAATGGGAATCGGAGGAGGTTTTTCACACTAAGGGTGGTGGGTGTATGGAACAAGCTGCCAGAGGAGGTAGTTGAGGCTGGGACTATCCCAACGTTTTAGAAACAGACATGTACATGGATAGGAGGGATATGGACAAAACGCGGGCGGGTAGGACTAGTGTAGATAGGACATGTTGGCCGGTGTGGGCAAGTTGGGCCAAAGGACCTGTTTCCACACTGTACCACTCTATGACTCTAGTGTACTGCTTTCAGTATCCGTATTGTGACCTCCTCTACACTGAGAAACTGATACCACCGTTAAGTCGGCTGGAGTGGCCATGAGTGTCATGGCTTCTGTCACTTTAATTCTGTTCTTTCAGTCTACAGCTAGCTTCATTGCTCCAATGTTAACACAGCAACGTCTTTTTTTTAGACTTGTTGCACCCTTCAGTTATCAGTATTGATTTCAATCATTTTGTAATCACCAGTTACTCCTGTTTTTGTCAGAACTGACATTTTGTAATGTGAAATCACTTACCCTAACTCAGCTTTTTTTTCTCCACTGATGTTGCCTGATCTGCTGGGTATTTCCTACAAGTTCAGGTCCAGCACATCTTTAGTGTTTTCTTTAGTTTCTCACGTATTACTAACGTATTTACTTAGCAGTTCTGCAATCATTATCACCTGGGCAACCTTGGTCTTCACTCTATAAAGATACAGCCTTTTCTTCCTCCACTCCTTTCCTCAACCTCTAATCAAACCTTGCAATGTAAAATATACTTGTTTTCTCACTTCACTTTTAATGGTTTGTTTATAAAACATATTACATTGTTTCTTTCCTTAGAGATGCCAGCTCACTTGCTGAGTATGTTCAACATTTTCTGGGTTTATTTTTGATTTTCAGTCCTAAATTGTGACTTTCTCCTTCAATGGTCTGTTGTGACATTATTCAAGAGCCTTTCATCTGGGACTCTCGTGATATGTTGTAATTGACCTTTTTCTCAATTCCCATTCCTGAAGAATCACAAGACCAGTTTGCCTTCACTTGGGAAGGGAGGCAGTGCATCTTTTATCTTTTACCACAGGAGTACGTGCACAGTCCACACTGTGTCACGGTAGAGTGGCCAGAGATCTGGCCAGATGTTAATCTACCATCTGATGTTAAACTACTCGGCTACTGGAGGCGTCAGGTACCCCATTTGACATCCCTGTTACAACCCTTACTCGAAAGAAAGCTTATTTTGAACGAGGCCCTAAATAACAAGCCCCTAGCTTGCCACAGCCCCAAGCCTGCCACAGCCCCTAGTCTGCCACAGCCCCATGCCTGCCACAGCCCCTAGCCTGCCACAGCCCCTAGCTGAGGGAGAGGGAGAGGGAGAGGGAGAGGGAGAGGGAGAGGGAGAGGGAGAGGGAGAGGGAGAGGGAGAGGGAGAGGGAGAGGGAGAGGGAGAACCTGTGGTGTGTGCCAGTGTCAACCAGTGCAGAAAAGAGACTTGAATATACTGTTATTTTGTATTGTTACTTTATTGATAGTTTTTCTGTATTTTGTAATTTGCTTTAATAAGTAGTTATCCGTGCTCTTCAGGATGTACTTTCTTTATTCATTGATCCGAATCCTTGATTCCTGCATTTATTTTGTTACTTGCTTTTAGGTTGCTGGGATTTATGATGTTCTGGTATCTCTTTTTTTTATTTTCCAAAAAATATTACATTGCAAATGTTTTTAAAGCCCATATTATATAATTCACATTGGACTCAATCAACTACTCCCTGGGACCTTTCTCTTCACAACAAAAAAACAAATTAAAGTAATTATTTACTTAAGAAGATACAAGATAGAATGAGGACATTCAACTAATTAGGTCCAACCTCAGAGGAGAAACATTAGTTTCCATTCCATCTCTCCTTATATTTATTTATTTCTCTCCTATAATCCCAATAGCTTTTTCCACCCATTAGATTTGGTGTACTTTACAGCAGCCAATTAACCAACCATCTCATCTTTGAGGTTTGGGAAGAAACCAGAGCATCCAGTGAAAGCCCATGTGGTTATATGTTATTTGGATATTAGGTGTTTTATTATGTGTTTTATTAGGTAGAGACCTGAAATGGTAATTAGCTTACAGTTTCAAACTTGGCCAGACCACATTTTGAATACTGATCTAATTTTCAAATTGTAGAAAATAGGATATAAAGGCATTGAATAGAGGCTTGCTCATGTCTAGCCAATCCAACTTAATTCCACCTTTTCCAGTTACAATTTTAAGCCAGTCACAAATTTGATTAATAGTTATTATTGATGCATTAAAAAAACACGAGTATTTAGAATTTCTGTGCTTTCCATGTGGAATCAAGTATCTTACGATGTCACAAATTCCCTGGACCACTTTTGCCAACTGTGTTGTAGATGTCTGGTCCAATGGAACACGATAGATACGAGAGACTACTTGGACACCTGCCTGCCATGCGGGAAAAGTGTTTCTTATTCATCTTTCCACTGCTAAGTCTGAAGAAGGGCCTGATCTCTGATAACGATGAGAAGGCCTACCGGGAGGAGGTGGCTGATCTGGCACTCTGGTGTCAGGATAGCAGCCTCCTCTTGAATGTCACAAAAACTAAGGAGCTGATTGTAGACTTTAGAAGGGCTCAACATCCGAGGACGTACACGCCACTGGAGTTAAATGGGATTACTGTGGATAGGGTGAGCAGCTTTAAATACCTGGGAGTCCACATAACAGAGGATCTGACATGGACAACACACATTGCCGTACTGGTGAATAAGGCAAGGCAGTGCCTTTACCACCTCAGACAGCTGAGGAAATTCAGAGTCTCTCTGAGGATCCTTCAGTGCTTCTACTCTGGGGCTGTAGAAAGCATCTTGTCCGGGAACGTCACAATCTGGTTTGGGAACAGCTCTGCCCAGGACAGGAAGGCTCTGCAGAGAGTGGTGCATTGAGCTGAACGCACCATGGGAACTACACTCGCCCCCCAGCAGGACCTATACATCAAGAGGTGCAGATCCAGAGCCAGCAACATTATGGGGAACCCCTGCCACCCCAGCAACGGACTGTTCCAGCTGCTATGGTCAGGCAAATGCTTCCACTGTCACGCTGTGAAAACAGAGAGGATGAGACGGAGTGTCTTCCCACAGGCCATCAGGACTGTTAACTCTCATATCACCAGGGACTAATTTAATTTACTGTATTAATTTATTTTTTGTGTTAATCTTTTTTTTTCTATTCTGTTTTGTAGTTTAGCACAATCCGCAGGCGTTGCCACTTTCATTTCACTGTACATCTTGTATATGTATGTGACAAATAGACTTGACTTGACTTGACCCGAAACGTCACCCAATCCTTCTCTCCAGAGATGCTGCCTGTCCTGCTGAGTTACTCCGGCATTTTGTGTCTATCTCCACTACTAACCATGGGTTCATCTGCTATACTCTTAAAAGTGGCTAGTCATTTAAAAAAAAATGTGTCACCATGGTTCAAAACTCATGGTTTTGAGTCCATTCTCCGAGATAAAACCAATGGTGAGGGCAGCACAGTTAGACTCAGGCAGATTCTTCTGCCTCCACTCTTTTGATACTATTTATTTTGTAAGGTTGGTGCTGTTAACCGCAGAAGGGTCGACAGGATGTTCTGTCCTATACAACTAAATCCTCAGTACATTCCAAATCTTGCAGAGTTTTGCAAGGAATGTGCCAATATCACACCATGTTAATGGCAGGAGATCGCCAAAACTCTCTGAAGAATACTACTTCTGACATTGCTGAATTAACATAGAAACATAGAAACAAAGAAAATAGGTGCAGGAGGGGGTCATTTGGCTCTTCGAGCCAGCACCGTCATTCATTGTGATCATGGTTGATCATTTACAATCAGTAACCTGTGCCCGCCTTCCCCATATATCCCTTGATTCCACTAGCCCCTAGAGCTCTATCTAACTCTCTCTTAAATTCATCCAGTGAATTGACCTCCACTGCCTTCTGTGGCAGAGAATTCCACAAATTCACAACTCTCTGGGTGAAAAAACCAACCTTGCAAGAAACAAAATATTTAGGGTTACACCACTGTGACCACCACAATGCTCATTATACTTTCAAGAAAATATGCTGTCAACAGTTTGAAGTGAGTTCAAATGATAGTGTTGCTCCTAAATGTCTATACAATTACAAATTTCATAGTGTGTAATTCTGATTATTGCAATACGGGATCTCTCTGAACAACATCAACAAAAATCATTTCCATAAGCCAATCCATATTCCTTCGGGAGTGAAACATGTGACTTGAAAACTGTCTTCTTTACCATAATTCATCCTTGAGACTCCATTGGTTCTCTACCCTCTTCTCCTTAATGTAGAAAATGTGCCTATGTTGAATTTACTTGCAAAGAATTACTCGTAAACAAAAGAACTGAGGAATTGACTAAACCATGCTCAACGTACAACTGCTAATCCCTTCCAAATAAGAATAATGCCTTTTCTTAATGGCTTTTCCAAAATCCTTTTACTGAATCTCTAAGGACATATTAAATGTGTTCCTTGAGGACATCAGGATTGAAAAGATGAAATATTAACCAAATTATTTTCTGCTAGCCAGAAAATCACATTATAAATCTGAACATTCCAGCTTGTCTCCATGTTCGTGTTTAGCAGCAAAATCAACGCTTTCACTAGTGCCTCTATCAAATTCCTTAATAATATCTCCCGAGCTGCCTGGATTTTCCAAAGTTTGCCCCTAAATGCTGTGCAATTTCTAATGACACAAAAATGCACTCCTGCTGTTAACAGCTTCAAAACATTTTGCTTTGGCTGGACTAAAGATAGATCGCACTCTCCAAGGCCGAATAATGTGAACAATGCTTCCCAGACAGCCGGTGACATCATCAAGGCATGTAATTCAGGGGCAGTTTTCCCCAGTATTGACTGGGAGATTATAAGCTTACTGTGAGAAGCAGTGATCTTACTGCAATGTTTCAGGAGTGTTCGGAATCTTACTGAATTATCTTGAACAAGCGATGGAATGTGGGATTAAGCTGAGTTGCTCTTTTTCCCACTGGTGCAGACTTGTTGGATTGAATGTTGTCTGGATTGTAAATGTTCTATGGTTCTATGAACATGTTGTTATGTGGGGCAGTTAACCTCAAGGGGGTTGAACAAAGCTGGCAGCCATAAATAG
Source organism: Rhinoraja longicauda (assembly GCF_053455715.1). NCBI lineage: Eukaryota > Metazoa > Chordata > Chondrichthyes > Rajiformes > Arhynchobatidae > Rhinoraja > Rhinoraja longicauda. The sequence continues at coordinate 78,525,142 of NC_135953.1, read as the reverse complement.
AAAGCTGTTCCAAATATATGGATAAAGTGGGGTAGGAACCATCAGCAGAGACTTTCTTTTTTAAATTAATTAATTCACAGGATCTGGTCATTACTAACAAGTACCAATTTTATTTTCTGTGCCTAATTGCTTATCATCATCTTGATGGATCTGGAGTCAAGTGCAGGTCTGACCAGGTAATTTCCTTTTGTACAGACCATTTTGGAATAAAATGTGTTTGTACATCAATTTATTCACCAATAAATAATCCAAATAATATAATTTAAAAATAAATAGATAATTCGGTGGACAGAATTAACATTTCCCATGTATTCTGGTGGGATTTATACTTGAATAAACTTATACTTAAATATGATTGAATTTGACCCGTTAAATGGTGGCCGACCTTTCTTCTAAATAAAAACAATTCTTGTCAATTTGCACATTACATTGTGCACATTAGAAATAGTAGTTTCCTTTCATGCAGCCTGAGCTGTTTAGGTGACATTTTCAATTCTCCACCTGACAGCTGTATCTAAAAATAAATGAATTGTTCAGATGTTGTCCTTCTTCTCTTGGGGTGGACAGACCTGGAACAGTTGATGTCAGGCAAAGTACAGAAAAAACACATACAAAAAGAAAAAAAGCTGGAATCTAAAATTGTAAAGGAATAGTAATTACACAGGTTTAACCCGGTGGAACTTAGCATCCGCTTTGTCATTCTGAATGTGTTCAGTAAAAAACACAATTATGAAATGCCTGACAGTTCTCAGCTCATTTTAGCTGCAAATTTTAACTTGATGTATCTCAACTGAAAGCTCAAAGGCACTTCATATATAAATAGACTGCAAATAAAAAGATGGGTTAGCCCTTTTGATCATAAATTAAATTGTTATTTCCTTGACATTGACAGTTCTGCATCTATAAATGAAAACTCTCATTGTTTGTTTGTTTGTTCCTGGACTACAGCCAAAACGGTACACGATAGCCCATCAATTTTAAACCCACCTTACTCACTGTCGTCCCTTTGGTGCTAATGGAAGATGTTTCATTGAAATTGGTGTTATATTTTTTAAGTTATTCACATTTTAAAATTTAAATCTATCTCCTAGGGAGGGTGGAGGGAGGGAGGGAGGGAGGGGGGAGTATAAGGGGGTTGAGGGGGATGGAGTGAAGGGGGAATTGAGGGGAGGGGAGGGAGGGGGAGGGGAGGGGGAAGGGGAGGGGAGCAGGGGTGGGCGGAGGGGAGGGGGAGAGCAGGGGGGGAGGAGGGGGGAGGGAGGGGAGGGAGGAGGGGAGGGGAGGAGGGGGGATAAGGGGGGTAGGGGAGGGGAGAGGAGAGGGTGTTGCACCAATGCAGGAGAGGTTTGGGCCCAATGGGTCCATTTGGTCTATTGATTTCCTAAATTTCATAAAATAAAAATATATACCTCACTGGAAAATGAGGCCCAAACCCAACAGAGACATTCAGACTGTTGATCTATAGTAAGAACGGTTTGTTGCTTTTGAAAGTCACCAAATTCTGTCCTCCCCGGTCTTTTGATCAGGATAGGTGAAGCTTATTAATAAGTTAATATTAACTAAAGTGACTCATAGTGGAATATCCTCACTTGTCTTCCCACTGATTGACGAACTTTTACAGAAACCCAAAGCACATTCCAGGCCCCAAAACAATCTATAAGCTACATATTCACAAAATGCTGGAGTAACTCAGCAGGTCAGGCAGCATCTCAGGAGAGAAGGAATGGGTGACGTTTCGGGTCGAGACCCTTCTTCAGACTGATGTCAGGGGGGCGGGACAAAGGAAGGATATAGGTGGAGACAGGAAGACAGTGGGAGATCTGGGAAGGGGGAGGGGAAGAGAGAGACAGAGGAACTATCTAAAGTTGGAGAAGTCAATGTTCATACCGCTGGGCTGCAAGCTGCCCAGGCGAAATATGAGGTGCTGTTCCTCCAATTTCCGGTGGGCCTCACTATGGCACTGGAGGAGGCCCAAGACAGAAAGGTCAGACTGGGAGTGGGAGGGGGAGTTAAAGTGCTCAGCCACCGGGAGATCAGGTTGGTTAAGGCGGACTGAGCGAAGGTGTTGAGCGAAGTGATCGCCGAGCCTGCGTTTGGTTTCGCCGATGTAAAGAAGTTGACATCTAGAGCAGCGGATGCAATAGATGAGGTTGGAGGAGGTGCAGGTGAACCTCTGTCTCACCTGGAAAGACTGTTTGGGTCCTTGGATGGAGTTGAGGGGGGGGCTACAAATTGTCTGCAGATAATAGTAATCTCCGAGTATATCAATCAAGAAAGACTAAAAATCTCTGACAGGAATCTCACAAAAAAGATTGCAACTATAAGGAGCTCATTGGAATTTATATTAAACAAAGCACAAATCAATCATAAGGCAAGTAGACACATTCCTCTCACCACAACATGAACATCCACTTTTCCAAATCAAACAGTTGAAAATGAAGTTCCTCAGCAGCAGATGTTTGGTTCTCTGCAAGACAATCATGTAAGCGAGCTCTGAATCAATGAGCATATGTTCTCACACCTAGCCAACTTGTAAACGCCATTGTGCTAATTCTCAAAAGCTCAACAGCTTTATAGTAGTGCGCTTTCAGCACGATGTGAGAATCTATTCAGGCAGCTGGCATCATGTTCACCATGTTAATGTTGTAAATATGCACAGTGCTGCTTGCCATCAATCTGTCTTCTGTTGCACACCAAGATGCCCTGAGCCTGAGAAAAGAACTATCTGCATATAAATACAAATAGTGCAGTTTTTAATAACTTTACCTGTTTGAGACAATTTAGTTCACTATTCTTATGGTACTCTCAGACCTTGCTAAGATTGAAATTGTCAAGGCCTATGTTATGTGCAGAAAGTGGATTGGTGACTAGCACAAAAGTGACTAAGCACAGAGTGCTGGTGTCCGCTGTGGCCATTCCTCTTGACAACAGGTATGCCGTGTTGGGTTCTATTGGGGGGCAGTGACCGATCAGGTGAGGGCAGCAGCAGTAATGGTCTGGTCTGCAGTGCCAGACCGGCTCTGAGGCACATTAGAGAAGGAAAAAGGCAGACAGACCCATAGTGACAGGAGACTCATCAATTAGGGGGCACAGACAGGAAATTATGCAGCAACAAACGAGACCCCAGGGTGCCAGGGTCCAGTATGTCTCTGAGCAGCTGCTTACCATTCTCAAGGGGATGGACAAGCAGCCTGAAGTCATTGTGCTCATTGATACAAATGACATAGATAGAAAAGCTGATGAGGTCTTGAACATGTTGTAATCTACCAATCCATGAAAGTCCTCAACTTGACTGGGCCTCCTCAGGTCACTGCTGTTTGGCTAATTATCCCAAATAAAACCCAAGAATATCACACCTATAACTTCTTCATGTAACAATTATTAAAACTCCAGCAAGGAAAGGAACATAATGTATATACATATTCCCTGAGTTTTTGGTTGCTCTGTAGTCAAAAGTAAAACTGGAACTTAATCTACAAATTCCTCATGAAAACTTTAGAATCCCATGGTTTTTTGGTCATCTAATATTTATGGGTTGTCATCTTCAAAAAACCACTTGAAAGAAATTTCTTGGTAACTCTTGTTCTTAAAAGAAACAAAGCTGCAACTAGAATTTGATGATCTTTGTATCTCAAAACAAATTTGTTCTCTTCAGCCTCAGATGGTCAGTGCAAAGAAAACTGAGAAGTTCCACAAAAAACAATGAAGTTCAATTTACAGTTCAGTCAGTCGCCTCACAAAGCTGCATTGTGTCACATTTTAAAATTATTAAAGGTGCACAGTATATTAAAATGATACGTTCCAGCAAGCCCTGACAGTTCTGACAGAATTGTTTTGGCTGACTCCCTCTTGCCTCTTTTATTCCCTCTTATTTCTATTAGATTCCTCATTAAAATGAATGGAATTATAACACCAATAATGCAAGAATGTTATCTTGTCTTATCTGCTAAATTTCAAGGTATTCATTCAGTTGGTTCATTATTGGTTTAAAAAATGGACTCACACCCTTAAATTTTTTCCCATTCAATTATATAGCTACTAATAAAAATGGGGCTGAAATTATAAAACAGATTTTAACCAACGTTTTATAAATTAGGAACAGCAGAATTATTGGTCCAGTTTCACAAAGTTCAGGCTACCAATGAACAGAATTAACACATTTGACCTCTCTTCAATGGATATAATAATTGTAGGAAATAACCATGTCAACATCAGGGGTTTCCGAGTTAATCTTATCTGTTATAATTTGTCATTTTCTCAATTTTTTTAAAGCTTCCCAAATATCTAAGTGGAAAAGGATTATATATTAGAAAAAATTCAAGAACAAGCATTGCTGCTTAAGTTTATAAGGTTAGGTTTCAGGTCAGGAAAGATAATTCTCTAGTCATTTACGATCCGTAAAATATGAATATTAGACATAATTAATGTGTTTTTTAATGACAAACATTGAATCTAAGTTCCATTAAACCTTCAATTAAACCTTACAGATAATCAGGTAGTAATTATGTGCCAATCTCAAGAAGTAATTTTAATCTTTTATAAGAATTAATCAAATTTAATTAAATACTCAAAGTGTGATTTAGTCAACAAAATAAAATGGATTGAGTATAACCACATTAAAACTAGGATGAAATATAAGGCAAGAAAATAAATATCCAGATATGCCAATTTTAAGGATATCATAAAATTGGAAACCAAATAATGCAACCCTATTCAGTGTGAGCAATGGGTTGGCAACAATTCTCCAAAGTGTAAATGACTGATGGTATCTGGGCAGGGGAGGGAGTATTCCTGGTGTGGAATGGATCTGGTCAACACCGTTCTTTCCCAAATGATAATATTTGAAAGGACTTTTGTAATATTTTTAGTTTTAGTTTAGTTTAGTTTAGCTTAGTTTAGAGATACTGCACAGAAACAGGCCCTTTCCGCCACCGGGTCCGTGCTGACCAGTGATCCCCGCACATAAACACTATCCTATACCCACTCGGAACAATGCATTTGCTGTAAGGCAGCAACTCGACCGCTGCACTACCATTTTATGATGAAAATAAAGCTACTCTCAATAACTGTCTACTGTACGTCACACGTTAGCTGAAACAATTAGAGCTATACTGGAGAACGAACAATGTCTATTGGCATCAATGTTTAAAAAAGACCATTTGATAGTTAATTTATATTTAAAAATTTTTAGACAGTAGGTCTAAAATTGTTATCCCCACTCAAAATAAAACAAATGATTTCCAACTCAATAATCACATATGTCGTGTGCTCAATGACATTTATCCGACTTATGTCTGATCTTTCAGACAGTAGAGCCAGAAGGGATGGAGAAGGAGGGGACAATAAGAAAATAGGAAAAACATCTTTGAAGTTGGAAACTATCATAGACAAACTACAGAGGTTAATTATAGCTCATTTAATCAATTGATTATTGGATTGTGATATCATGTTTTATGGTGAAGCAAGAAGAGCTGAACTGAACTAACTTGCCAGCTTACTGACAAACATACTGCATCATAGTCAGTGGAGACAGTTGTTTAGGAGGGTTCATGTGGAATGTCACATTGGATTAGAATGAAAAGAATAATTGGGAAATGTTACTGAGATGCTACACAAGGTCACTTTAGGTGCAATGTATATTTACCACTAGTTCTAAAACTGTGATTGTAGTAATATTTAATTCAACCAGGACTTAGTAAAAGTTCAAGGAATAATTTAAAAGAAGACTTTAAAATTTGAGATCATAATAAGCAGTTGAAATACACGTTTGAGGTGACTAACTTTCTGTGAGGGTGGCAGTGGGGCAAGTGAAGATTGCCACCGAACTGTTTTATAATTACCATTATAACATTTCCTAAATATTAACAGAACACGGTTGCATAAACAAGCTTTCCTACAGCAGTGTTCAAATTATGAAACTGATAACCTTGAACTTTGTAGGTTGAAATGTTTATTATAAAGTATGTTGTATATTAAAATAACACCTTCTTTAACTTATTGTCATTTTGTTACATAAGGATTATGGCAATAGCTTCAGAATGCAAAATGACAGACTCGTAAATCTTCATAGTCTAATGAATGCCACCAAAATGTACCTATGTAGCCAAGATCTACCATGACAACTATCTTGACAACCCCCTGCAATGGCTGTGAGTTAAGGACCATCCAAAGAACAGTTGGATCTCAATCATCAGTTTGTGCAATCTTTCTTACTTAATCAAGCTGCTACAATGTACATATCATTATCATCTAAATTAGATATTTTTAAATAACGGGGACCATAATCGTTCAAAGGATGCACAACAGTTTCTGTCTGCAAATTGTGTATGCCTTCGACATGTTAATCTTGTGAGTGCTTCATCTTTCCACTGTTTGTACTTTATTTATTACCAGCACTCTGGTACTTAATCTCCTGCAGCTGTCGATATTAATGCTTCACCAGACATCTTGTTGAGCTTCAATTTGGGAAATGACAGCCTGAACAGATCATTGCCAAGTCACCCGCCTCACTCAAATAGATACTCGGAAGGTAGAATTTAAACCTTTTGAACTGTCATGTTGAAAATGAATTGAATTCCTTTGGTAAGCTATATAACTTCACTACAATGAGCAAGAAGGGTTTGGTCTAATCTTTTATGGAATCTTTTGTGAACAAGCCTTCCAATTATAAACATATATTGGCATATCCCCTGTGGTATTCATCAGATGTAATCAGGAACCTATGTAGCTGAGGATGTGACCATGGGGTCATGATTCACGGTGTGATTGCAGACCAGGACGGGAAGAAGTGCAGGGGCGTGTAGGTTAGCAGTTTGAAAGTGGAGTGAACAGTGGCCCAACGTGGAGAAAATGGAAGTTAGGTCTAGGAAAGTGGGCTCAGGCTTTGTGGTTGATTGGGATGTGATGGCCACTATTAGATTGCAGGTTTACAATAAGCAAGTAAAAATGCACTATTGAAAGTATCCTGTCAAGGTGCATCTCAGCTTGATTTGGCAACAGCTCTGGCCGAGATTACAAGAAATTGCAGAGTTGTGGATATAGCCCAGTCCATCATACAAACCAGTTTCAGGAAAGCTGTTAACATAATCAAGGACCAATTTCAACCCAGTCATTCTCTCTTCTCTCCATTTCCATCAGGCAGATAAATACAAAAGCTTGAGAACACGTACCACCAGATTCAGGAATAGTGCCTTCCCTGCTGTTAGCAGACTTCTGAATGGTCCTCCCGTAAGCTAGGGTGTAGGCCTGATCTCCCTTTCTACCTCTTTGTTATTTCTTTTATCTGCACATTCTCTGCAAATGTAATACTATAATGCTGCAACACTATATTTAGCATTTGGTATTTTTCTCTTTGCACTACCTGTTGTGCTTGTGTATGGCTTGATTATACTTGTGCATAGTATGATTTAACTGGATGGTACATCACATTCTTTCACTGTATCGCGGTACACATGACAATAATGCCCAGGACAGGATGGCCCTGCAGAGAATAGTGCGTTCGGCAGAACGCACCATGGGAACTACACTCGTCCCCCTGCAGGACCTATACATCAGGAGGTGCAGATCCAGAGCAAGCAAGATCATGAGGGACCCCTGCCACCCCAGTAACGGACTGTTCCAGATGCTACGGTCAGGCAAACGCCTCCGCTGTCACGCTGTGAAAACGGAGAGGATGAGACGGAGCTTCTTCCCACAGGCCATCAGGACTGTCAACTTTGATAACCCCAGAGACTAAATTTTTGTCGACACTTTTTGTGCTATGTTTAGTAACTTATTAACTTTATTTATATGCTGTAACTGTAATTATTTTTGTGCACAACCCGCAGGCATTGCCACTTTCATTTCACTGCACATCGAGTATGTGTATGTGACAAATAAATTTGACTTGACTTGACTTGACTAATGAACCAAAACTAATACCAAGTTCTTCTTTACCTGCAGGCAATCTTTAAGCTGGGCTATACCAGTGCAAACTAATATGGAAGCGCATTTCTAGTCTCTTACTTTTTGATGCAAAGAGCCTAATGCCTACTTCAGGCATGGGTAAATAAAGGTTTTTGTGTTTACCCTCATCCAAGAGAGCAGGCATGTACAGCTGGTAAGAAGAATGCACTCACTTGCTGTCCACTACTTTGGAAAGTAGGAGTCTGGATGCACATTTCTGCAGTCACTGCTAGAGATGAACAACATGTTGTCGTAGTTTTGATTTTTTTAAACGTTAATCAATTGCACAATTATATTTTGATTTAATCAAACTGCTATATTAATGCATATATTGTCACATTGTATGTTTTGGACATTTTTACACAGCAGGTATTGCTGGTACATCACAACTCTGGAGTTCCAGGTTCAATATCGAGTTCTGGTGCTCTCTGTGTGGAGTTTCCACATTCTCTCAGTGACTGTGTGGTTTACGCCTTGGTGCTCTGGTTTTCTCCCACATGTTAAATAATATGCGCTGATTGAATGACTGATTGACTTCTGTAAATTATACCTGCTGTAGTTTAAGGAAAATTGGGGGTGAGGGGAACTTGATGGGCATGTATGAGAGAATGGGGTACAGGGTAAAAGTGCAGGAATGGGATTGATGGGAATGCTCTGAGAGCTGGCATAGAGTGAGTGGCCTGATGGTGACCTTGTGCATCATAAGAAAACATAAAAACATAACATTGTTTTTCAAAAGGTGCAGTTATTTCTGTGTGTAGAATCACTTGTGCTTTGATCAATCACATATCAACATATAGAATAGTATATTTTCATAATAAAAATTATTGATGCCAAATTTGTGAATGGGATGGGAATTGCATTCATTGACGTTAAAATGGCAGTTTTTGTGTGGTTTGAAGGAAAACCCATCAAAGACTATGAATGTCAATTTTAATGTATTCCATATTTCACGTATAGGTGTGTGCTATCATATATTGATGGGACAGATGTGCATTTGCCTGATATGTATGAATATATCTTCCACTACAATGAGATCGAACCATCTGGGAAATCCTGGAAATCACCAGAGTGCATCGCAATCTGAAATCTCAGTTGAAATGGACCAGTTAATTTAGGCTTCTGGGTTTCATGTCTCCAAGCTACATAACAATTGTAATGGACAAGAGTATGATGTCATTTCAACTATACTTAAAGGGACAGTGTGCAATTAGAATTTGGAGATTAAACCAGAAAATGTGGGAAACATTGCTGACATCCGTGTAAAATAGAAATAAAGTTAATATTTCAAATAAGAATGCAGTCTTGGATCTGAAACATTAACCCCGTGTCACTTTTCACATATACTGCCTCAACCGACTTATATTCCAGTGATACAGTATCTTCTGTTTTTGTGTTTATGTTTATTTTTATTGCCTGTTGAATTTGAAGTGCTTAGGGTGAGTGTTGGACATAGAGTAAGGGCAGTTTCCTGACTTAATAAGACACTGATGTTATTCTTGTACAGGTGTGGATGATCAAGAGTTGGTAAAGAAGGGTGGGGTAGCGGAAGGGTTAGGGAGACATGTGTTCCCCAGGAACGTGAGAAAACTTGCTGCTCCCACCACCTGACATTGGCGGCAGATGCTGAGGAGGTGAGCAGGAGGAGTGTGGTGTCTGAGCAATGTGGATAAGTTGAAATTGGACCTGCAGTAGCTAATGTAGTTCGGTTACAACCTCCTGAGATAAAGGGGATGCCTGAGTTACTACTTCTCACCTAAGTTGTGTCAGGATGCTCAATATACAGAATTATTTCCATTGCATATCCAAACCTGCATGACAACCGCTTTGAAGTTTTTTTCAAGAATATTTATTGCTGTTAAGTAGAAAATTGCAGTTGCAAATTTACAGTATCTACTCACAAGCTGTAATGACCAGACTATTTTTAATATGAATGTGAAAAAAATAGTGGGGAATTGATACATTGCTGCCCTGGCTACAGCTAGTAACCAAAGCTTATCTTCACCTGTTTTAAAAATAATTTCCCACTTCAGTGAAATTTCAGCAGCATCAAGGCTTCATTATGAGATGTTTCTAGCTCTTGATCACCGACATCAAATTTACTGGATCTGTTCGGTGAGTAATTCAACATCACTCACTCTGGAAGAAGAGAGCGCAAAATGCATGGCCGAGGGGAAGGTGGAAGGTGGGCTGCAACAAATATCGCAGTTCACTGATCAGATAAGAACGTCTGAGAGATATCAGGCACATCTGCAACCCAATGGGCCATAGTTAAGGAATAAATGGAAGGTGCTGGTTGCAGGTCACAGACGTGCAAATATTACTGTCAACACTTCAGAAAGAACAAATGAAGAGAGCACTACGTGTGGTGATTGTCAGAATTCTGACTGCGACTGTAAATCAGATTTTTTTTCCGGTTAGCTTCCAGTGCCTTCAGGCACAGAGCAAGTGTAGCTCAGCATGAGAGAGAGGATGATTCCTCTGAGGATTTCATTGCTTCTCAGGGTGCACTGTCACAGGATGTACAGCTATGCACCAGCGCACATCAGTGGGTTGAGTTAAAGAGCCAGATTGTTTTTTTACCTGATGATTTACAATGCACAAATGAGCAGGAGCTGACACTGATGGCAGGGACAGCTGTGGGGAGTTCGCATCAGGCGAAACAATTATCTTAAACTTTGCACAGTTGGACACGGATGCTGAACACTTTGGGGGGGTATGGTTGGGAACGAGAATGCTAGAGGTGTATCAGATGCTATGTCAGGTGTGCAGTCATACCACATGCTTGCTCATCATTTATCATATCATATCATATCATATATATACAGCTGGAAACAGACCTTTTCGGCCCACCAAGTCCGTGCCGCCCTGCGATCCCCGCACATTAACACTATCCTACACCCACTAGGGACAATTTTTACATTTACCCAGCCAATTAACCTACATACCTGTACGTCTTTGGAGTGTGGGAGGAAACCGAAGATCTCGGAGAAAACCCACGCAGGTCACGGGGAGAACGTACAAACTCCTTACAGTGCAGCACCCGTAGTCAGGATCGAACCTGAGTCTCCGGCGCTGCATTCGCTGTAAAGCAGCAACTCTACCGCTGCGCTACCGTGCCGCGTTTATGTTTAAGAGTATAACTGTCACCAGTGATTGGTGGCACAGGGAGGGCTTATTATTTATCACAAGATAGAAGGCAGCCATTCGGCCCATTAGGTTCATGTCATCACCCAAAAGAACAATTCTATCAGTCTTTTCTTGGTGATGGAAGAACATTTCTTCCATCGAACGTGTCCAAAGACAGGCAGCTCGTTTTGTTACAAATATCTATGAGAGAGAAGCGAGTGTTACCGAACTTCTAAATTCATTGGGGTGGAACACTCTCCAAGACAGACGTAAAGCCCACCATTTGACCTGTTTTTACAAAATGTTAAATGGTCAGCTTGACATAGATTACCACATCTACACCAAACCCAAACCTATCAGGGGCAGACGAGGGCATTCGATTCAATTTGAGATACCAGCTATCAAGACAGATGTGTATAGCAACTAATTCTTCCCTTGCACAATTAAAGCATAGAATAGTCTTCACCCTACTACAGTTATTCAACCAGACGCAACCAACTTTAAGGCAGCTCTTCTCCAAGAAGCCCCTCTTGCTTAAGTCCACACTCCGCCACCTCCAGTTTAAATTCCATTTGGAATATTTTGGAGGACCAAGAACCAAGAAGAACCAAGTCCCATTCTTTGTCTCCTAATTGTCCTAAATGTTTGCAATGTATTCTCTCTCACATGCCCTTCTTCTCCTCTTTGGGACATGGGAGGAAACCAGAGCACCAAGTGGAATCCCATGCAATCACAGGGAGAATGTGCAAACTCCACACAGACAGCACCCCAGGTCAGGATCAAACCTGAATTGTTGAGCTGTGAGAAAGCAGTACGAACAATTGCACTGCCTTGCTGACCAGAATTGAGGGTGGCAAGGTGGGTGGCACATCAGCTGGTTCAAAGGGGAGGGGAGAGTGGGGGAGGAAAGGGTGCTGTACCAATATGGGAGAGGTTTGGGCCCAACGGATCCAATCGGTCTAGTTTCTCCTATTTCTCACCCATTGGTCATTCTCCCACTGCCTCGGTCAAAATCCTACATGTGGCCTTTGTAGCCAAGTGGGGTATCTGCAAAAATGCAGCCACAGCAGTATTTGACAAGGCACTCAGATACTGTAGGAGTCAGAATGCTCAATCCAAATCCATCTCAGTATAGATCATAAGATCATAAGTGATAGGATTAGAATTAGGCAATTCGATCCATCAAGTCTACTCCGCCATTCAATCATGGCTGATCTATCTCTTCCTCCCTCTGGAGGCCAATTCACTGGATGTTTTCAAGAGAGAGTTAGATTTAGCTCTTAGGGATAATGGAATCAGGAGATATAGGGAGAAAGCAGGAGCGGGGTACTGATTTTGGGTGATTAGCCATGATCATATTGAATGGTTCAAAGGGCCGAATGGAACTATTTTCTATGTTTCTATGTTTAACACCATTCTCTTGCCTTCTCCCCATAACCTCTGACACCCGTATTAATCAATAATCTATCTCTGCCTTAAATATATTCACTGACTTTGCCTCCACAGCCTTATGTGGCAAAGAATTCCACAGATTCACCACCCTCTGATTAAAGAAATTCCTCCTCATCTCCTTCCTAAAAGAATGTTCTTTAATTCTGAGGCTATGACCTCCAGTGCTAGACTCTCCCACTAGTGGAAACATCCTCTCCACATCCACTCTATCCAAGCCTTTCACTATTCTGTACATTTCAATGAGGTCCCCCCTCATTCTTCTAAACTCCAGCGAATATAAAATCAACAAGGTAAACAAGAAATGTGAATATAGCAAGAGTATGCTGAATTAATGATGGGACACATAGGGGAGATATACAATGACTTGATGAGTGATTGAAAGACAATTTCATACCGGGTTTCACGCTAAGATTGAATTGGTGCTGATGTGGAAATAATATTAGGGCATTTATGGTATTTTGGTGTGTCATAGTTATATGGCATAGAATATCCTTTAGCCACCACATCAATGCTGACAATCGAGTACCTATCTACATCAAGTGTGTAGGAAGGAACTGCAGATGCTGGTTTATACCGAAGTTAGAGTAAACCACCTATTCCTTTTCTCCAGAGATGTTGCCTGGCCCGCTGAGTTACTCCATTAATTTGTATCTAGGATCGACACAAAAAGCTGGAGTAACTCAGCGCGACAGACACCATCTCTGGAGAAAATGAATGGGTGACATTTTGGGTCGAGACTCTGAAGAAGGATCTCAACCTGAAACGACACCTATTCCTTCTTTCCAGAAATGCTGCCTGTCCTGCTGAATTACTCCAGCTTTTTGTGTCTATCTTCGGTTTAAATCAGCATCTACAGTTCATTCCTACACATTTTGTATCTACCTATCTACATCAATTTCATTTATCCATAGCCTTCTTTACCTTGGCGATTGGAGCCCCTGTGGTCCTTAAACCTCATCTAATGCCCATGCCCTTTCGTTTTAGAATCCTCCATCCTGGAAAATAGATTATGTGCATTCACTTTATCCATGACCCTCATGATCTTGAACACTTCATTAAGGTCACCCTTAAGCCTTCTATGTTGCAAAGTAAAAAATTCCAGCCTGTCCAACCTCTCCCTGTAATTCAAGCTCACAAGCCCAGGTAACATCATGGTGAATCCTTTCTGCACCCTTTCCAATTTAATGTCATCTTCTTGTTCCATCTTTTTCCATTTAATGTCATGCTTCCTATAGCTGGTCGATGTGAATGGCAGACAGTACTCGAAGTGTGATCTCACCAATGACTTGCACTCATACGCCAACATTCGTACTGAATAACCTTCCCAATGAAAGCAAGCACGCCAAAGGGTTTAAGATCATAAGGTCATAAGGAATAGTAGAATTAGGCCATTCGTCCCATCAAGTCTACTCCGGCATTCAATCATGGCTGATCTATCTCTCCCTCCCAACCCAGTTCTCCTGCCTTCTCCTCATAACCTCTGACACCTGTGCTAATTAAGAATCTATCTATCGCTGCCTTAAAAATATCCACTGACTTGGCGTCTGCAGCCTTCTGTGGCAAAGAATTGCATAGATTCACCACCCTCTCACTAAATAAATTTCTCCTCATCTCCTTCCTAAAAGAACGTCCTTTAATTCTGAGGTTATGACCTCTAGTTCTGGACTCTCCCACTAATGGAAACATCCATGGGGTCTTCTTCCCCATAATGCCCACCTGACATGCCACTTACCTGTACTCCCAGAGCTCTCTGTTCAGCAACTGTCTCCTGAGATTTACCATTTACAGTACAAGTCCTGCCTTGGTTTGACATACCAAAGTGTGACACCTCACACTTGTCAGAATTAAATTTCATTGAGTTCCTAACAGATCTAGGGCCTGTTTTAAACTTCAATATCCTTCCTCACAATCCACCATCGCATCAATTTTGGTGTCATCTGCAAATTTACTAACAATGTTAACTACTTTGTCATCCAAATCATTAATGTAGATTGCAAACAGTAGACCCAACACCAATCACAGCAGCATTTTCTGGTTGGAGGCCTCCTAGGAAACATACTCCAACATTTTTGCACAATTCTCTCATTTCTGAGTGTTAAAATTAATTCCCTCATTCCCTTCACCACAGTGTTGAGCGAGGGAGTGAAGATCAGATTCCTACCAAAATGCGCAAATATATAAAAATTGCATCATTTTGTTCACAATAGAGATAGAAGATATCACACAAAGAAAACATTCTGAAACTTCTGAGTTCCATTCTTCATTGATATACAACAACATTTCCATAAACAATTTTCCCAAATACCATGATTTTTGAAATAGGACTTCAAAACTACCAGGGGGCGCCGCACGATGGCTGCCTCGCCTACAGACTGTCTGTCTTTTACAAACTCTTTTTGTTATTTTTGGTAAGTTTTAAAAGTTGTGTAAATGTTCTCTGGTTTGTTTTATGTTGGGGGTGGGGGAGGGGGTCAGGGGAAACTTTTTTTCAATCTCTTGCCTTGCCGGAGATGCGACTGCTTTCCGGATCGCATCTCCGATCACTCTGCAGCAGAACATCATGGAGCTGGAGGCCTTGCCTGGGACTGACTTTGAGCACCCGCGACCGTGGACTCACCATCTGGAAGCTCCAAAAGCCGCACGAGGATCGATTGGCCCGACCCGGGGTCCGATCGCCTGGCACAGGGGAGCTAAAATCCCCTCCCCCCCGATGCAGGAGCTGGATGGCTCCGACGAGGAAGGCCCGCCGCCGGCTACGGGAGTCAAGATCGTCCCGTAAACAGAAGATTAGAGGCCCCCGATCGCTGGAGGACAAAAAAAGGAGAGATTGAACTTTTTTTTCGCCTTCCATCACAGTGAGGAATGTGGAGGAGTCACTGTGGTGGATGCTCATGTTAAAATGTATTTTGTGTGTCCTGTTGCTTTTTATTGTTATGACTGTATGGCAAATGAAGTTCCTCGTATGTTGCAAAACATATTTGGCTAATAAAGTATTATTGTGGTTGTGATCGTGATAACAAAAGGAAGTACTGCAGATTAATGTGGAAATGGTATTTGTATTGGTTTATTATTGTCACGTGTACCTGCAGTGAAAACTTTGTGTGCTATGTAGTCCAATCATACAATGTTTGAGCACAATCAAGTACAACAGGTAGTGCAAAGAGAAGAATTACTACCTGAATGCAGAATATAAAGTGACAGCATTATGGCATTACAGTTATAGAGTACAGATTTTTAAAAATTGCAGTGTTGACAATGAGATAGTTTGGGTTCGGGATTATCAAACTTGAAGAACTTGAAGAAATAGCATATTCTTGCTATTGAGGGCGTGCAGCGTAGGTTTACAATTCCCGGAATGGCGGGAGTGTCATATGTTGAAAGACTGGAGCGACTAGGCTTGTATACACTGGAATTTAGAAGGATGAGAGGAGACCTTATCGAAACGTATAAGATTATTAAGGGGTTGGACACGTTAGAGGCAGGAAACATGTTCCCAATGTTGGGGGAGTCCAGAACAAGGGGCCACAGTTTAAGAATAAGGGGTAGGCCATTTAGAACTGAGATGAGGAAAAACTTTTTCAGTCAGAGAGTTGTGAATCTGTGGAATTCTCTGTCTCAGAAGGCAGTGGAGGCCAATACTCTGAATGCATTCAAGAGAGAGCTAGATAGAGCTCTTAAGGATAGCGGAGTCAGGGGGTATGGGGAGAAGGCAGGAACGGGGTACTGATTGAGAATGATCAGCCATGATCACACTGAATGGCGGTGCTGGCTCGAAGGGCCGAATGGCCTCCTCCTGCACCTATCGTCTATAAGAAGGTCCCAAGTTGGATTCCTCTTTGTATTTTTTGCATCTGTGAGGAACCAATTCATACAAATGACAGGTAATAGATAGTGAGGTGTTTTAATGTTTTTTTGTAATATAATAATCCATGAATGCCAATCTAAGTTGTGCCGGTACAATTTCATTTTAACAACTGTCAAATGAAGATATCCTGAAGGGGGTAATCTTCACATTTTTATCAGTCTCATCCAAACAGATGACAGCATGTAGAATGAACAATGCAGGAGTCACTGCAGCTTCTATTAATAACTCTTTATAATAAGCGAAGCTGCCTCCTGTAGAGATAAATGACAATCCAATTCAAATATTTTTTCTCAAGCAACTGAATCATGGGATATTAATTTTATTTGAACAATTGAGTCTTGAAAACCAGATATAGTTATTAGGAATACCCTTTCAAATGGGTCAATATAACTCCTTGGAAATAGAACCTCATTTAGGCTATGCACTGATTGAAATAATTGAACACATACATTGCTAAAAGGTGTCAGGGGACGCAATTGATAACAACAAGTTGAAGCTATTACCAGAAATATGATGGAACATATATGCTCTCCATATTAACATTTTCAAATTATTTTCATGTAACTGTGAGGAAATCTCCTGACATCAAACTCAAGTACCCAACCTTTATGAGTAAATAGTTTCTTGCAATCCACTGCACGATGGCTACGTTTCAGGAGCACCATTCCCAAGTAGAAGAACTAAGCAGAGCGGTAATTCACTTGGCAACAATCTTATGAATTTGCAAATATAATTAGCAACAAGAACTATTGGGGACTGTCATGTTTCACTACCTGGGAATGACACCAAGACGATGGTCACACTCACTGAAAGGTGAGGGAAATACTTTATAAAGTGGTTTTTTAAAAATAATTTGCTAAAAGGGATGTAAAAAAAGAAACATTTTGAAATATGGTACTTTCCCCACTAATACTCATCACTATATTGAGAAAGCATCTGGACAGAATGACAAAAGCAAGCCCAGATGGGGATGGACCTGCATTGGGTTCTCTATCAATTCTATAACTCTCCCTATTTACTTCTCCAACCTGGCTGACTTTCAATTGACTGGATTTTTCTTACTAATGCTGATGGTTCCAATCAGTTCCTGTTCTTCCCTTTAAACTGCAATAAGTCCCAGAGCACTGACAACATACAAACTTGACGATGGATTGAGAAGACCTAACCCGTCTCTGCTCTCGACTCCCATGGAATCCTGCAGGGAAGCCGATTGTGATGAGATTCCCCAGCATTACACTGAATTAGTCCTGGAGCAAATCCAAGACCACACTGGTTTCAATAAGGACAACAACACAAAAGATTAGGAACCAAAAGCATTAGATACTTTATTAAATTATTCCTTTTCACTTTAACATTGTGGGAAACGAGAGGGGAAATTGCGGGTGCCCAGGTTGAAACTTACGAGTCGCCCTAAAATATGATGAGAGAGGTGCCGGAAGACTGGAGGGTGGCAAATGTTGTACCTCTTTTCAAGAAGGGTGCAGGGAAAATGCTGGGAATTATAGGTCGGTAAGCTTAACATCTGTAATTGGAAAGTTACTAGAGAGTATTCTGAGGGATAGGTTATACAGACATTTGGATGGGCACAGGCTGATTAGAGATAGTCAGCATGGTTTTGTATGTGGGAGGTTGTTTCTCACAAACCTGATTGATTTTTTGAAGACATGACCAAAATGGTCAATGAGAGCAGAGTTGTAGTTGTTGTGTACATGGATTTCAATAAGACATTCGACAAGCATCCGCATGGTAGGATGCACTGGAAGCTTAGATCGCATGGGATCCAAGGAGCGATAGCTGAATAGATAGCAAATTGGCTCCATGGAAGGAAGCAGAGGGTGATGGTGGAAGGTTGCTTCTCAGACTGGAAGCCTGTGACTAGTGGTGTGCCTCAGGGTTCGGTGCTGGGCCCGTTATTGTTTGTCATCTACATCAATGATTTGGATGAGAACATACAGGGCAAGATTAGCAAGTTTGCTGATAATACAAAAGTTAATGGTTTTGCATATAGTGAAGATGGTTGTGAACGATTGCAGCAAGATCTGGATCGATTGGCCAGGTGGGCTGAGGAATCATTGATGGCATTTAATACAGAGAAGTGTGAGATGTTGCATTTTGGGATGTCTATCAAGGGCAGAACCTACACAGTAAATGGTAGGTGTTTGGGGAGTGTTGTAGAGCAGAGGGATCTAGGAGTGCAGGTGCATGGTTCCTTAAAGGTCAAGTCACACGTAGATAAGGTGGTCAAAAATGCTTATGCCACATTGGCCTTCATCAGTCAGAGTATTGAGTATAAAAGTTGGGAGGTCATGTTGCAATTGTATGAGATGTTGGTGAGACGCATTTAGAATATTGTGTTCAATTCTGGGCACCATGTTATAGGAAAGATATTGTCAAGCTTGAAAGGGTTCAGAAAAGATTTACGAGGATGTTGCCAGGACTAGAGGAAGTGAGCGAAAGGGAGAGGTTAAGTATGCTGGGTCTCTATTCCTTGGAGCGCAGGAGAATGAGGGGTGATCTTATAGAGGTGTACAAAATCATGAGAGGAATAGATCGGGTAGATGCACAGTCTCTTGCCCAGAGTAGGGGAATCGAGGACCAGAGGACATAGGTTCAAGGTGAGGGGGAAAAGATTTAATAGGAATCTGAGGGGTAACCTTTTCACACAAAGGGTGGTGGGAACAAAGGGTATGGAACAAGCTGCCAGAGGAGGTAGTTGAGGCTGGGACTATCCCATTGTTTAAGAACAGGTGCATGGATAGGACAGATTTGGAGGGAAATGGACCAAGCGCAGGCAGGTGGGATTATTGTAGCTGGGACATGTTGGCCAGTGTGGGCAAGTTGGGCTGAAGGACCAGTTTCCACACTGTATCACTCTATGACTCTATGACCTGCAATGCTGATACATACACCACTTCACACATCATGTATGGGAGGCTAATCTGGAACCAGAGCATGAGTGTCTTTGCATGAATTTCTGGGCAACTATTCAGGACCATTCCTTTGCTATTTGATAACGATTGGGACAAATTCAATATTTTGGTTCATATTCTTAATTGGTTTTATTCTGCTTATTGGTAGAAGCAGCAAAACTACCACAAGTGTGTGGGAAATACATGACAAAAACTTAAATTGAAAATTATGCAGATAATGCCTGGACAACACTTGTCTTTAAGATTGCCCCAAATGTCCCTGGCAACAATTTTGTAAAGAGTATTTACCTTCTTTAACTTGACATTCAGTGGTATTATGTGACCGGAAGTGGAGGCGCTGCCCTGCAGCTGCGGCTCGCCGGCAGTCTGTTTGTCTTTCTGCTTTCTTTGTCTATTTGTTAGTGTTAGATGTATGAAATAGCCTATCTTTAGCTGTGTATATGTGGGGGGTGGTGGGGGGGGTGGAGGAGACCTTTAAAAAAATCTCTTCCTAAACGGAGATGCGACCCTTTCCGAGTCGTATCTCCGTTTGCGCTAAAAAAAAAATTTAAAAATTTAAAAATTAAAACGCGGGGCCTTCCATCGCCCGCGGGGCCTTCCATCGCCCACGGGGCCTTCCATCGCCCGGTGCGGCTCGGCCGCTGGACTTAACAGTGCCCGGTGCGGTTCGGCCACGAGGCCTTCCATCGCCCAGAACGGCCACGGGACGGTTCAGCGCCAGGTGCGGCTCGGCCGCGGGGCCTTCCATCGCCCGGCGCGGCTCGGCCGCGGGACTTTACATCACTGGTGCGGCTCGGCCGCGGGGCCTTCCATTGCCCGGCGCGGCTCGGCCACGGGGCCTTCCATCGCCCGGCGCGACTCGGCCGCGGGACTTTACATCGCTGGTGCGGCTCGGCCGCGGGACCTTACATCGCTGGTGCGGCTCGGCCGCGGGGCCTTCCATCGCCCGGCGCGGCTCGGCCGCGGGACTTAGCTGCGCACGGTACGGCCGCGTGGCCTTCCATCGCCCGGCTCGGCCGCGGGATGTTTCAGCGCCCGGTGCGGCTCGGCCGCGGGGACTTGGGCGTGGGGAAGAGAGCAGAAGTTTTGTTACCTCCATCACAGTGAGGGGGTGTTTGGAGTCACTGTGATGGATGTTTGTGTTGGGGTTATGTTGCTTGTGTTTCTTTTTTTTGTGTGACTGCTGGTAACATAATTTCATTCGGTACCTCGGTACCGAATGACAAATAAAGGCTCTGTATTCTGTATTCTGTATTCTGTATTAGCATTATTACACTCCCCATCAACTTCATCCTTAAGCTAAAGATGTGAGCTCACCCAAGTTCTGCATTTCACATTCTCAGATTGTTTTATGAGGCCATAGTAAATTGATAAGAAACTCAACCAGATCAGCCACATACATGTGCTACCTGCAGGACCAGGTTAAATAATATGCATCTAGTAAAAAAACAAAACACAAGTGCTGGAGTAATTAACTGGGTCTGGCTGCCTCTCTGGAGAACATGGATAGGTGATGTTTCAGGTTAGGATCCTTCTTCAGACTAGATTGGAGTCTGAAGAAGTGTCTTGACCCAAAATGTCACCTATCCAAGTGCTCCCATGATGCTGCCTGTCCTGCTAAGTTATTTCAAAAGTTTGTGTCTTTTTTTTTGTAAACCAGCATCTGCAGTTCCTTGCTTCTACATGTATTCAGTAATATTGATTCACCTCCTGATACCGCAAAGCCCCTTAACCACTTTAAAGAACAAGCATGTCATGGAATATTCTGTACTTGGGCGGATGGGTGATACAATAAGTTCACTCAATTTCAATATGATCTGGAATAAAATAGCCATCCTCATGTTAAATATCCACCCTCACAAACTCAGCAAACCTGTGGCTGCAATGATGAAATGCTACAACTCACATGTGTTTCTTTTGCAGTTTAGATTCTAAGTTGCAGCTTTCACCATTGAGAAGGTAGAGGGGCAGTTTGCATGTGAAAACTCTGTCACAAGCCTGTGGGAAATATAAAACAAAAACTTAAATTGAAAATTCCTCAGATAATGATGTAATCAATGGTTCCATGCAAAAGGCCCTGACTAACCTTACTTTTAAGAGTGCGCCAAATGTCCTTGGAAACAATTTCCCTAGTTTGTAAGTACCATTCTGACCAACATGTTCTTCCAAATAGCAACATGGAAGCATCTTCAGAGCTTGAATTACAGTTCTCAAAGGTAGGTCACCTACACCTTCTCAGGGGAAACTGAAGATGAAAAGTTAATGATAGGCTTGCCTCTATTCCTGAAAAATGTTGAAACCAGGAACCTAGCACTTTGTCTAATTATTACCAAGCCCATTAATATTATTAATTTATTATCTTCAACCTACGTTTTAAAGAATTGATTTGATGCCAGGACTCCCAAGTTCTGCATTTCATTTTCTCAGAATATTTTATGAGGTCATAGGAAATATAATAAAAGTGAGTTGCATTAAAAAAATATCACATCCTTTTCCACTTTCCTGAGGTCAAAATGCAATTATTTTTAATAAACGAGAGAAAAGTATTTTGTTCAAACATAGATTACTCAGCAAGAATCCAAACCCATGACAGATGATCCATTTGGAACTAAGCCCAGTTTTTACTTTGGTTTAATAATTTTAACTCAGCACTCTGCCTGATTGGTTCAGTTTGGGCTCATGTCTAATAACCTGGGATAAAATGGAGGGAATCAAGAATGAATTTGTGAACCAAACTTATTCTATTCAGTGCAAATACCTTGCACCTAATGTTTATTTCTAACAAGAATTAATGAACAATATTAAGGCAACAATTTTTTTTCATTATTTCATAATGTGACTGCACAGCGTGTAAACAACAAAGTATTTAGTGTGTTTTCTGGTCCCCAGTGCAACCTGCTGAACAAAACTGCAGCAGTTACATTTTGTTCTGGAGAAGGCAACTCAGAAATCATTGGTATTCGTGCTCTGGGTGGATTAGTGCCACACCACAGATCTCTTTGACCCATTAATCTATGCATTTTTTTTCATATTCAGTTGATTCATATTTTTTCCGTGTTACATATGTTTGATTAATGTTTACTTTGGTTGGTCACTGTTACCATTAATGCAGGTGTGACTGATTTGGGACTGTGACATAATCTAACAAATACTCTAGTGCTATCTGTAATGTTTCCAATAATCACCAGGGTGCCATAGGATCATATTGCACTAAAAAGACCAATTGGCCTATCAAGTCCATGTCAACCATCAAGTAGCCATTTATACAATTCCCATTTATCAGTCTTCCATGCATTGGTGATTTAAGTGCTTGTAGAGATGCCTTTTAAATGATGTGAAAATACTTGCCTCCAGCACCCACTAAGATACCAAACACCATCTGAATGAAAAAAAATCAATTCTTTATACCTGCCATGCATTTCCCTCTTTTCCTGAACAAATCCTCATTTCCTTGACATCCAGGATTCCTTGGATTTTTTGTCTGTATCTGTCGCTTACAGAGAGCACATCAGCCCTGAACTTTCATTGCTTCACTTTTGAATGGCTCCCTCACGTCAGATGTAGACCTACTTGCAGGCGGCGATCCCAGTCTACTTTAGCCAAGTCCCGTCTTACGATATTGAAATTGGCCTTTCCCAAATTCAACCTTAATTTCCATACTATCCTTATCTCTTTCCATGACCACCTCAGAATTTACAGGGTTATGGTCTCTATCTCTAAACTACTCTCACAGCTGTATCTTCAATTATTTGTTCAGGGAACAAAATTGTCACAGTCTGTCCTGTTCACTCACCTGCCAGCCATGCCTACCACGTTAAGCCAACTCCCCTCACCTGTTCACTCACCTGCTCCAGATCACCAATCAAGCCGGCATATAAACCCTTCCTGCACACACACTCTTTGCCAGTTTGTTCTTAGCCCTCATGCAAGACTCTCCAGCATTCTCTCTTGGACTGATTTCCCGTTGCTGACCCTGCCTGCACCCAACCTTCATGCCTCGTCGTAGCTCTGGTGAATGCCTCAGTCTTCTGTCCCCGACCACGAGCAGGTAGAAATAAAGCTTATTCTAAACTACTTCCTTGGTTCTGTGTGCTGCATTTGGGTCTACCTGCAGTCCGTTACAAAAATTCCCTCAGATTAGATGCAGTCCTGTCCCTAGAATCATCAACATACGGTAGATGTACTGGACACAGTTTACAAATTCCTCTTCCTCAACTCTTTTCACACTTAAGCAATTCTATCTATTATTAGGAAAGTTGAAATCACCCACTACTCTAATTCTATTACTCTTGCGTTCCTCACTGCAATTTCTCTGACAATCTACTCCTCCGCCTCCTGCTGAGACCCAGAGTGTGCCTTCAGCAAAAGTGTTCTCCTTTTGGTGAGTAATTGTGGTGCATTTCATGGATGGTATACACTACAGCCATAGTACACTAATGATAGTGGGAGCAGATGTTTAAAGTGAGGGATGAAGTTCCAATCAAACAGGGTCTTTTATTATTGCTGATCAGTCTGAAGAAGGGTCTCGACCTGAAGCGTCACCCATTCCTTCTCTCCAGAGATGCTGCCTGTCCCGCTGAGCTACTCTAACATTTTGTGTCTATCTTCGATTTAAACCAGCATCTGCAGTTCCTTCCTACACACAGGGTCATTTATTAAACTAGGTTTCGAGCACAAACAAATGCTGTCACCAAAATCACTGATTTTTTTAAAGCCAAATAGGATGAGAAGAGGCTAGTCAATAGTGTCCCTATGTAAACTACAGATGAACGGTGAAAGATGGTGAGGTGTTAATTAATTCTATTGCAGGACATGTACACCTCAAATAACCATTTGTTTTCTGCACATATGAACCATATGGTGAATCTGTGGAATTCTGCCACAGAAGGCTGTGGAGGCAAAGTCAGTGATTATATTTAAGGCAGCGATAGATAGATTCTTGATTAGTACAGGTGTCAGTGGTTATGGGGAGAAAGAAGGAGAATGGGGTTCGGAGGGAGAGATAGATCAGCCATGATTGAATGGCAGAGTAGACTTGATGGGTCAAATGGCCTAATTCCACTATCATTTATGATCTTATGATATGAGATAACTAAAATAAAAGAGAAAGATATGCAAAGAGTGGCATAGGTGTGTATACCTGTAGAAGTATAGCAGATAGAGGAGGACACATAAGATGTATATCACATAATAGCTCTGGCAAATAAAATTAAAGAGAATACAGATATTTTATAAATACATTAAGGGAAATAGGGTAACCAGAGAACAAATAGTGCCCTCAGAAACCAAAGTGTGGAAGTACAAGAAATTGGCAAGGTTCTTAATTAATATTTTTTCTGTATTTTTTAGCATGGAGAAAGACTTAAAGGCTAGGGAACTTGGGAAAGTTAATGGTGATGCCTTGTAGATAATCCAGGAGATATTGAGTTGAGGAAATGCTGATGTCCTGAAATGTATGAAGATACAACAATGCCCTAAGATCAGGCATATTCAAGGCCACCGTGGGAAACTAGAGAAGCAAGAGAAGAAATTCCTGGTGTACTGGCTGAGATATATGAATCATTGTGAGACACAGATAATGTGCCAATGGACTGGAGGGGGATTAATGTTGTGCCTGCAAAGAAAAATATACAAATTATTGGCCAGTAAGCTTAATGTCTGTGATTGGAAACTTACTGAAAGGGATTTTAAGGGAGGAGATATCGGTGCATTTGGAAATCCAGTGGTTGATTAAGCATGGCTTTGAGGGTGGGAGATCATATTGGTTCGCGATCTGAAACATCACACATCCATGCTCTCCAAATGCTACCCGACCTGTTGAGTTACTCCAGCACTTTGTAACTTTTTTCTAAACCATCATCTGCAGTTCCTTGTTTCCACAACTTAAAGGGCCTGTCCCACTTAGGCGATTTTTTTGGCGACTGCCGGCCACTGTCAAAGTCGTAGCAGATCGGCAAAATTTTCTTTTACCCGATGACAATGACCACGACAAAGCCGAGTCAGGTCGAGATTAAGCCGTTTTCGGAAACATTGCGAAAATTCCCACGCTGTCAATGCTTCTCCGGCGTCCTAATTTTCGCTGAAATCACCGGCAAGTCAGTAAGTTCTTGAGAGTTTTGATATAAAAAAAACTTGCCCGGGTTACTTAAAAACCAAGCTTCACTGTAACAAGGAATAAATTGGATTTACTTCTAGTTTACTAATAGCTGTATTTAAAAAAATATTTTTAAAGTGGTTAAGTGGATTTTTGTGAAAAGTGTGTGGGCATTCTTTGAAAATGTAAGGGAGATGCATATTTGGTTTCTGGGTTGCATATCTGGGTTTGGAGCCCACTTTAAATGTAATGGCTGATGATCATAAACATCGTGAAAATTCCCACGCTTACCTGACTGTCAAACTGTCCCCTCCAATCTCCCTGTCAAATGTCCTGACGGTAAATAAATTGGTTAACCACAAGCATTTTATGGTATTTTGAAATGACTTTACTTATTTTAATATTATGTGCTTCTAAATGCATCTAAGAGAACCTATCAAACCTGGGGACAGCATGCGACAGCGCCCGCAATAAGCAACGATACCTGGCGACAAGCCAGTTGTCGCCGAGAAATTTCAAACTGGATGATTTCTCAGCGATGCGCCGAGATCCACTATGATTTTTGGAAGACTCCTCATGATCATGCCCGCGACACCCCGGCGAACTGTGTACGGCAGCCTCGTCGCCGGCAGTCACCTTGAAATTGCCTCAGTGGGACAGGCCCTTAAGTGATTGTTGTGGGAATGTCCATGTTAATATTATATGGACTGGCAAGGCCACGTGATAAGTATCCACATAGGAAACTATTTACTAAAATTTATACTTTACTTTAATTATAACTCAGGATATAGAAAGTAAAACATTGAATTAGTTACAAAATTGAATGTCAATATGAGCAGAAAATGAGAAATAGTTTCTCTCTCTGATACCTTTGACATTAGTTTGCTGCCTGACCTATTAGCATTTACATATTTTAGATTTCCAGCACTCATACCATTATAGAGTCATAAAGTCACAGAATCATAGTGTGGAAACAGGCACTTCGGCCCAACTTGCCCACACCAACCAATATGTCCCATCTACATTGGTCCCACATGCCTGCATTTGGCCCATATCCCTCCGAACCTGTCTTATTCCTGTACCTGTCTGATTGTTTCTTAAACATTGCAATAGCCCTTGCCTCAATTACCTCTTCTGGCAGCTCGTTCCATACACCCACTATCCTTTTTATGAAAAAGGTACGCCTCAGATTCCTATTAAATCTTTCCCCCTTCATCTTAAACCTATGTCCTCGAATTCTCTATTCCCCTACTCTGGGCAGGAGGCTCTCTGTGTTGACCTGATCTATTCCTCTCATGATTTTATACATCTCTGTAGGATCACACCTCATCCTCCTGCGCTCCAAGGAATAGATTCCCAGCCAGCTCAACCTCTCCCTAGAGCTCAGACCCTCGAGTCCTGGCAACATCCTTGTAAATCTTCTCTGAACCCGTACCAGCTTGACAACATATTTTCTATAACAAGGTGCCCAGAACAGAACACAATACTCTAATTGTGGCCTTACCAATGTCTTACATAATTGTAACATGACCTCCCAACTTCTATACTCGATACTTTGGTATGAACGTGATTTGGAAGTCAGTGACTAGAAGTGTAGCCCCAACCCCTGACAACTTCCCATGGAAGCATCTGTACTGTTGCTTTAGATCTGAAGATCAAGAGAGAGTTAGATACAGCTCTTAGGGCTAATCGAATTAAGGAATATGGGGAGAAAGCAGGAAGGGGGTACTGATTTTGGATGATCAGCCATGATCATATTGAATGTCGGTGCTGGTGCAACGGGCCTAATGGCCTACTCCTACTTTCTATTTTTCTATGTTTAACCATTTGTTATTTACATTAATTTAAACAGTTGTCAGCCATGTGTTCCAGTTTGGAGCATTGTAAGCTGTGCACATAAAATTCAATGAAGCAAAGATGCGTGAAACCATTGAAGGATACTCTCTTCAAAACTGAAACGCTAGAAACAACATCAAAAGAAGATTTAGAAGTTAATGGATGGAAATATCCAAGTCATTTTCAGCACTCAATTCTATACATCCACTAACTCACTGGAGAAAATCAGAATATTCAGTTATTACTCCATGGCTAAGGAATTCTGTTGTGCAGCAAAAAATTACATGTGCTAAGAGATTGAACTTTTAAAATTCAGCTTCTTGGAAGAATCACAAAGTGGGTTATTTCTCTTCTGTGGCTTCTGTTTACCTGACATACATATTTCATTTGCATATGCCTGCCCATGGGACAACATGGATCACATGTGGAGAGTCAATCCTTCATAACACACAGGCCACTCCAGTGCACGTTGAAGAGAACCCATCTGAGCAGGTCCCAGGCTGAGGAGTAAGTACAGAAATGGGCTTCAGGTAGTTACTCATTAACATCCTAATAATTCGTCTGGTTTTGTTGGCCTAATCTCATCTCAATTTACGCTCCAACTCCTCTTTTCCACCAGCCTCTCTCTCTGCTTGACCATTTACTTCCTTACTTACTCATTTTCCTTTTCATGTTCAGCACTTTAATTACAAAAATGACCTGTTGCATACTAGGTCTTGGGCCTGATGTGCCACAGAACTTTACCGCCAGAAGTTCACAAAAGAAACACATATTAGTCTGTTCATCATCACTAACTTAAACTGGACTTTCAAGGCACTAAAGTATTTCCAGACCCAGATCACAACTTGACAGTACTTTTTTGGAGGAGTTCTATATTTTGGGATGCGCAGTGATCACTTATGGTATCATGCATTATAATAATCTCCACTACGGGGTCACACCACATCCTTTTTTTTTAAATGATGGGCTTTGCACCAGTCATCATGGACAGCTATACTTCCTAAATATTTTCCGGAGCCTTACATTTACAACCTAATTTTCTGGAAAAACTGATTAGTGCATCTTATCCAAGATGGTTATTCATTTCATTCATTAGATTTCTTTTCATCACCCGGCTCTCGGGTTAGAGATTCCTGAAATAGAATTAATAGATTACAAACAAACCAAAAAGTCCTTTGGTTGGTGAGACCAGTTACTCAATTTCCTTTTTATTGCACCATCTTAATTGCACTTTTTCTTAAAGAATCTAGACTCTAGATCTATCACAGCTTATCATAAATGGATAAATGGATAATGCTGAATCACAAGCCATCTGGCTTGCTGTTTGATTTCTGAAATTGATATATTTTATAACTTCAATTAAATGTTAATATGGTTCTCACTATGGTTTCTTATTATATTCATAGATTGTAGAATAACCATGAATTTGCTACATAAACATTGTGGCCAAAGTTTTGCTACCTGGACTATCACCAGTAAATACCAACGCTAGTCTTTGCGACAATTACTGACATTTCCTTCAATGTCTTCCACTTATGTTCAGTTCACTTGAAGTTCCTCAGCTTTGATATTCATCTTTTCACCAACTGATCTTTAAAAGCAACAGTTTGTGAATCACGATTAGCCATTCAAATAGAACAGATGTTCTGTGACCGAATTGAAGATTAGTCTTTAATCCCACATTAAAATTCTGTAGATGATTCTCAAGAACTATGTTTACTTTAGAAAAACTGCAAATGTTTGACAAACCTATTCAGCAACATAATATATAAGCGCATTAGTTTATTTTAATTTGCATATATTCTCATTTTGTTGTATTATGTAAATGCTTATTATGTGTATATAATGTTAATTATGTTGAAATAGCTATTAATTTTGAAGATCTAGTTTCCCCTTATGAGCAATTAAATGGAGTTGCAAGACATCAGCAGTATATCAAAACAGTTCTGTTAGAAGTGCACTACTGCTGACCTACAAGGAAGTTAGGCATCGGTACTTTTCATTTAGACAAAGAAATTAAGTGTACTTTTTTAAAGTTTATTCTCACCTGAACATTTACATATTTTAGCAAAATATTACTGGGTTTCTTCTAGATTTATTATTAAATGTTTGATATACTGTTAGAAGACAGAAAGAAGTTATGTACATCAATCCCATTCCAGATAGCAGTTTGACGAAGAAGAAAAAGCCCTGTCCCAGTGAGGCATTTTTTAAGGCGACTGCCGGCGACTGTCATAGTCGTAGCAGGTCACCGAAAAACCGGCGACTGGACCCCCCCCCCCCATGACAATGTCTACGACAAGCTACAACAACCTACCACCTAGTCGACCTCAAGCTACAGCAAGCTACCGAAAACCGGCAACCCAATCGTCGCAAGTAGAACGGCCACCTACGACCGCACCTACGACAACCTATCACCACAGAGGCATCAACCTACGTCCACCCGCGACAAGCTACAACAAGCTATGACCCTGAAGGCTGAGGACAACTGAAGACAATTCACGTTTCACCCACTTTCCCTATAAAAGGTAGGGTTTCCAATCATTCTGCATCATGACTATTTGAAAGTGATGAGAAACTACTCTGAAATACAATAACTTCATACATCAATTTTCCATCAAAATGTCAAGAATTTCCTTTATTAATATTCAAACAAATTTTTTTTAAAGGTTGATTAGAACATACAACAGTGCATACAAAAATATTGTAATAAACATCAATAAATTTCAATAAACTTCAAACTTCAATCTTTAAAATTCAAACTTTAAACAGAATACAAGTGCAAAAACATACAAAACCTAACATCATTTATGGACACATTGCACTGATGGATGATCAGATCAAGTCCACACTTGGAATTTGCCGAAGTCAGCACCGGCGACAACCTACGTCACCTGGCGACAACCTTGCAACAACCTATGACAGCGCCCACATCAGGAGACGTCAAGCTACGCTCATTGGCATCAAACCAACAGTCGGCAAAAATTTTCAAACCTTCACAAAATCCAGCGGCGACCAGAAAAACGCTACGACTCTTTGGAGACTACTCACAACCATGCCTGCGACACCCCGGCGACCGCGTGGTGACAGCCTAGTCGCTTGTAGTCGCCTAAAAAAATCGTCGAACTGGGACTTTGTGACTTCTAAAAAGCCATCCTATCGTTTCCTTTACTTGTACAATGACGACCTGCATAACCTTTCAGCTTAGGTCAAAATGGTTAAGGGGACCCAATTGGATAGTTCATTTCACAAATGGATGTATGGATCACGATGAGCAATTAACCTCTACCCCTTATGTGGAAAGCAAACAGCAGGCCAGCCTTATTTAGCTGCTCATTTCAATTGCTTCACTGCCCAGTTTACATTAATGGTGTTATTGATGAGTTGGATAGTTTAGTTTATTGTCGCAAGGTACAGTGAAAAGCTTTTATTGTGTGCTAACCAGTCAGCAGAAATGCAATACATGACTGCAATCAAGCCATTTACAGTGTATAGATACATGATAAGGGAATAACGTTTAATGCAAGGTAAAGCCAGCAATGTCTGATCAAGTATAATCTGAGAGTCACAAAGAGATAGATAGTAGTTCTGCACTGCTCTCTGGTTGTGGTAGGATGATTTAGTATCAACAGGGGTTGAATTATGTGAATGGATTGGTCCAGTCAAATTTTGTTAGCCTTGCCAAAATCCATTCTAAATCACTTGATGGGGAGGAATACTGAGACTACAGCAGACAAGGCCAGTTGCACAAAATGTGAACATGAGTAAGCAACAGTGAGAATTAGGGAGCCTGGATTTCTTTGCACATTGCATTGTGCCGCAGGACTTGGTGAAGTAGGCATATATTAGAGATAATACCTCATTTCATCAGGGTCATGTAGACTCATATTCAGAAAGTAATGATAATCTTACAATCTCTAATCCTCAAGGTCATTTGACCTGATAACGGATGATGCATCACAAAAGGTTCAATCACCTTAGACATTTGGTAAAATTCAGTGGCTGCATCAAAGGGTCTATCATTCCATCTGCACTGCTTGCCTTAAGTGCTACTCAGTTCATCAGACACCATCACTCAGCTCTCCACGATCACTATTAACCAGGACTTCTGCCCAATAGCCAGCACCCACTCAATTAGTGCTTTTGCAAACGTCATACCTGTAATTCACAAAAACTACCATTGATTCAACCATGACAGTCATCTCACCCAATCATATCCTTCAAAACTCATTGCCTCGCTTGCCTCTCTTTAAGGAAATAAAGCAGGACATAACTGGAGACCTTTAGCTATGGAGGTAGTTGTGGTGTGAATTTGAGTATCTTCACCATCAGCACCTTCTTGCCATTCCTTCACTGCCTGGTCAGATTATGAGCCAGAAAAGTGAAAAGAAAGCAGAAGAGAGTTGCTGAATAAGGAAGTGATGTGAGAAGGTGGATTAACATGACAATAACTTATTCTGCTCTGGTTTCTTTCCCATTACTGGCCATGGTCGGAGCATAACAAATAACTGCCAGTGTTATTACCAGCTTATGAGCAGGGCAAGAAAGGCAATGCATACACATACCTATCACTATATGCTGTATATGCACCATAAAGTATACATATGTGTGTGAAGTTCTGTATAGAATTAAAAATGGATCTTATCATTATATATTTCCTTGACTTCAATCTATTTCCTGAACCTACTCTGTAGAAAGGCTGTTTAAATCCACTCAGTCTCGGCTGTTAATTCATCACATTAAATGCCAATACACTACTAGTACAAATAATTATTTTGTCTCATCTTCAGACATTCCATGCAGAGAACACATCTGGTACATTTCTTCACCTGAAGGAATTTTTAGTTGTTATGTTTTAAATGGTGGAGTTGCTATCAGCTTCAATTCCTTGAAAGAGATATATTCTGGATCAGCATCAACAGGCACACTGTTGCTTTTGGTTTGTTTATTGTTGTCAAATGTTTAAGACTGTGAAGCACGCAATGCAGAATTTTGCAATTTTTTTAAAATTCACACTGAGATATAAATTATTTGGATTTTGGAAAGAAAAAGACAAGAACATCTAATTAATAGGGTTGTGTGCATTGTAATTTTCTGTTCAATTCCAAAATGTTTTTTTTTTAATGGGAACTAAAATGATGTAGCATACATATGTGTGACTTGTTTGTTTCTTGGCATCTCAGCTGGCTGAATACAAACCTTGTTAATGTGCTCAGTGTGAGACTAGAATGTCTCACGTTCAAAACGCAAACAGCAGCCATTCCTGATGGTCTCGGTTCATTGGATAGAGCAGAATATAATCTCTTGTTTATTCTGAGTAACAGAATTGCCGACATCCCTGTGGGACATATAATTCCCAACATGAACTATGTAATGCCTTTCTCTAAGTAGAAAATCACAGGAAATCAAAATTACTTTTAGAGAAAATTTTATTTTGTTTCTATGACTAATGGATACATTTTGACTTATTACTGAATGCGACTAAGGTTCTTGAGGAACAGTTCTATTTTGCATAACTTTGTAATATATATTTCATTTAAGTAAAAAAAATCAATCTGTTTTAATTCAGCAATTTCTGATGTGCTGAATAGTGCATCAAAAATATAATCAGCTTACTTTACGTGTGACTAACACCAAAGCAGTCCTATAACACAGCTGTTTCACAAATGGTAAATTACATTTATTCCAAAATGTCAAATAACATAATTTAGTTTTATAAATCCAAAGTGGAGCTGTCGGATTTAATCCTGGTCCTATTGATAAATGGAGCGTAATTTAAATTAAGCAGCTACACATGAGACGTGTTATTGGGTGACACTTATAAATCACTGACATTCCTCAACTTGTACCAAGTGCATGTTGAAGATCTCCTGAGAGATGTATATCCTGAACATTAACCTGAATAACAAAAAAAATCATCAGATCTGTGAGTAGATCAGTAAAGGGATAATTGAGCCATTGCTCCATGTCTCTGACTTAGATAATGTGACCACAAAGGGAAATTCAAAGTGCCAGTGTAAACCTTTGATGCTGGATGCAGCAATGCTAACAATCCTGGTATACACAGTCTGGATGAAAATATATCCAAAATATCCAAAACAAATCCCGAAGCAATTAATAACTTCTTCCTTCTGCAATTCGCAACTAGTTTATTTTTAAAAGAGGCAGGTCTCCTTTCAAATAAATAGAGGAAATTATATCAGAAACAATGCAAGCTTAGTAAAATTATTTTACATCTGGTGATGTTCAGCATTGGTTAAGTGGATTAAGCACTCCTTTAAGTGCTGTTGTACCGGCAGTAGCCAACAAGTTGATATTCCCTGATTTTCTAACACTAGGTCTCACAGAACTGTTAGCAAAATTACTTTTTGCTAAACTTAATTTTGACAGGTTGAATGAGTGGGAAAATGACTGCCAATGTAGCATATAACATGATAACATTAGATTTTCCATCTTCCATAGAATGGTAGGAATAGCAACAAAGCAAGTAGGTTCGGTTCATAGGTTAATTGGTTTGAATAAAATAGTAAATTGTCCCTCGTGTGTGGGATAGTGTAAGTGTATGGGGTGATTGCTGGTCGGTGTGGACCTGGTAGGCCAAAGGGCCTGTTTCAATGCTGCATTTCTAAAATCTTAAGTAAAGTGTAAAGTTTTATTTAAATTATAACAGATCAGGAGATATTGGTGGACAAAGGGGAGCCGAGTATGATTGTACACCAGTCACCAAAAGCAAACGTACAGTTTTTTCAAAAAGTAAGAATGCGAATGTTATACGCGTCTATATTCAAAGTGATTTACATACAAGAAAAAAGACATCTTACTATTGTTATATAGGTCTTTAGAGCAACCATATTTGGAGTTTGTGTGCAATTTCAAAAGAAAGGATGTGTACCAAAGGTTCACCGGACTAATTCCTCGGATTGCAGGGTGGTTGTATGAGGAGAGATTGAGTTGATTCGATCTAGAGTTTAGAAGAATGCCAGGGGTTCTCATTGAAACATACAAAATTCTGACATCATGGACACAGGGAGGATGTTTTCCTTGGGTGGGGGTTGCGTGGGAGTGACTTGAATGAGAGGTCACAGATTCAGGATGTGGGATCAAATATTAAGGATTGTGATGGGGAGAATTTTTTTTACTCGGAGAATGGTGAACCTGGAGAATTTTCTACTACATAAGGCTGTGGAGGCCAAGCAACTGAATACATTTGATAAAGATGTAGATAGATTTCGAAGCACAAAAGTTGTCAAAAAGTGAATATTGGTATTGAGATAAACGATCAATCATTCTGATATTGAACAGAGGCTTGGGGTGGCAAATCAACTACTCCTGCTCCTATTTTCAATGTTTCAAAGTAACAGGAATTCTAGGACCAATTGGGATAAGGAGCCAAGAGTTTGCATACTATGGTAAATGTGATGAAATAAAATAGTTATTTCACTTCAGTTAGCATCCATCAACTTGAGATGCATAATATCGACAAAATATGAACAAAGACAGTAATTTCAGCACCATTAACAGATAAAGCAACAGTCAGAATAGAGTGAGGTAAATATTGAGCTAACCTTGAGATTCCCAGTTAATGCCCAGCTGCAAGAAGGAAGTTCAACTGGTCTGCAAACATTGTCGCTGTCTTGAAGTAATATAGAGATATAAAACATGTGCAAGATGTTGGTGAGGATGCATTTAGAGTACTGTGTTCAGTTTTGGTCATCCTCTTATAGGAAGGATGGTGTTAAGCTGGAAAAAGTGTAAAGAAGATTTTTATGAGGACTTCAGGAGCCTGAGGGCTTGAGCTATGGGGAGAGTTTGGGCAGACTGGGACTTCATTCATTTGAATGGAGGAGTTAAGGGGGTGGGGGTTATCTTATAGAATTGTATGTTTATGAGGGGAATATATAGGGCGAATACACAGAACCTTTTCACCAGAGTAGGGTAATCAAGAACTAGATATAGGTTTAAGGAGAAACATTTAATAGGAACCTGAGGTGCAAATTTTTCCACACAGAGGGTGGGTATGTGGAACGAACTGCCAGAGAAATACTTGAGGCAGGTACAATATCACCATTTAAAAGACATTTGGACAGGTATTTAGGGGTATTTAGATAGGAAAGGTTTAAAGGGATATGGGCCAAACGCCAGCATAAGGGACGTAGATGGGGTACTTTGGTTGGCATACCAAGTTGGGCCAAAGGGCCTGTTTCCATGCTGTATGACTATGACTCTGCAGTAGCTTTGTTTGCATTTATAATTGTTGCATTGAAAATGGTCCATTGCCTTCAAATACCCCACCACCATGGTGATGGGGAAATTTAGTTGCTAGTATGCAGTGAACAATATTATTCAAAAATAAATGCACAATAAATCCATAATACAAATGAATAACAACATCTTGGGTATTATCAAAGCTACAATGCACAATAACCTGAGAGAAACCAAATATTTCAATAGACAATAGCCAATAGACAATAGGTGCAGGAGGAGGCCATTCGGCCCTTCGAGCCAGCACCGCCATTCAATATGATCATGGCTGATTATTCTCAATCAGTACCCCGTTCCTGCCTTCTCCCCATACCCCCTGACTCCGCTATCCTTAAGAGCTCTATCCAGCTCTCTCTTGAATGGATTCAGAGAATTGGCCTCCAATGCCACTCATCTTATGCTAAAAAAAAATAGCTTACTGATTGTGTTACAATTATTTGAGCCCATCAACATTTGCATTAAATATTGATTTCAATATAGGCTAGATTCGAAAAAATACTTCAATATTTCACAAGGTGTCAAAGGATATGCAAAATGAGCTTGTACAGAAATGATTCACACAAAAAGGACAAAATATTTATTTTGTGTAAATTTACCATGTTTATTCTTTGATAAAAATAAATGATTAGAATTCAACAGATTTACTGAGCTGGCCAGGTTTCAAAATTAAAATAATATGTGACACATATAAATATTGTTTTCTTAAGAATATAAACAATAGGAAATTGTATGCTCAGAAAATTATTTCAATGTCTCACTGTTTTGATCTCTCATGGGGGTATACATCCTGGCTTAAACACCCTAACTTAAGACAGCAACTAACCTTTTTGTCTGATATAAAATATTGTAGCTGCCAGTCCCTAGGATTAGAAAGGCATTTGCTCAAAACTAGGGCTGCCAGCTGTAAATCATTTAGATTTCGCATTATTTTCTAAAAATAAACCCCTAGAATAAAATAACCTGCTGGTGTCACCTCGGCTCAAATGTCAGAAAAGGCTGGTGAGAACATTAGAGCACTGAAGCTTCGCTATCTTCCAGGCTAGAAAAGTCTATACAACTACTCACATCAATGCCCATGTCTAAACCTATTCCTCACAATTATTAATAATCCTCTTCTTAGTCACAGAGCCATGGAGAGAGATACAGCACAGAAGCAGCCTACCGAGTCCACTTCATCTGCCAACCACCCAGTTACATTCTTCCGACATTCTCATCCACTCCACTAGATTCAAACACGCAACTGCACACTGGAGGGAATGAACAGCGGCCAATTATCCGACTGGCCTGCACATGTGGGATGTGGGAGGAAACCGGAGCACTCACAGGAAACCACCTGGTCAACTCCACACAAGCAGCATCCAAGGTTAAGATTGAAGCCCAGTCTCTGGCTCTGTGGTACAGTGGTTCTACTTGCTGCATCACCGTGCTGCACCTAGTTTCAAACATCCCTTTAAATCTTTCAATCAAATCATATCATATAGCAGAATATTCTATAGTTTAATCACAAACGATGTAAACACATTAGTCTAGAAATCTCAGCACAAGATTTAGACTGCCACAAGAGCCATTGGTGAATAGCTGTTGAAGATCTGTCATCAGGTCTCAACTTACAGGTGCAGGAGTGGGCTGTTCTGCCCTTTGAACCAGCACGCCATTCAATATGATCATGGTTGATCATCCAAAATCAGTACCCTGTTCCGGCTTTTTCCCCATATCCCTTGATTTCCTTAGCCCTACGAGCTAAATCTAACTCCCTTTTGAAAACATCCAGTGAATGGGCCTCTACTGCCTTCTGTGGCAGAGAATTGCAGATTCACAACTCTCTGGGTGAATTTTATTTTCCTCATCTCATTCCTAAATGGCCTACCCCTCATTCTTAAACTGTGACCCCTGGTTCTGGCCTCCCCCAACATTTTTCCTGCATCTACCCTGTCCAATCCTCTAAGAATTTTATATGTTTCTATAAGACCCCCTCTCATCCTAAATTCCAGCGAATACAAGCCCAGTCAACCCATTCTTTCATCATACGTCAGTCCCGCCATCCCGGGAATTAACCTGGTGAACCTATGCTGCACTCCCTCAATAGCAAGAATGTCCTTCCTCAAATTAGGAGACCAAAATTGCACACAATACTCTAGGTGTGGTCTCACCATGGCCCTGTACAACTGCAGTAGGACCTCCTTGCTCCTAAACTCAAATCCTCTTGCAATGAAGGCCAACATGTCATTGGCTTTCTTCACTGCCAGCTATACCTGCATGCTTACTTTCAGTGACTGATGTACAAGCACACCCAGGTCTCGTTGCACCTCCCTTCTAATCTGTCACCATTCAGATTATAATCTGCCTTCCTGTTCTTGCCACCAAAGTGGATAACCTCACAATTTATCTTTGTCCCAGGTCCAGAAAGCAGGCTCAATTAATGGTGGCATCTGCATCACCAGCTTGCCACCCATTTGTTGCAAAGCAAAGGTGAAGTGGAGTGCAATTAGTTTGACCAAATATCTCAAAGGCATACTAATGTATTCTTAGGTTGCTTCTTCATTTGTGGGCCCAATATTTAAATGATTGATACTCTCTGATCGAAAAACAAAGTACTGGAGGGATTCAGCGGGCCAGGCAGCTTCGATGGAGGGAATGGACAGGCATCTTTCAGGCTGGGATCCGTCTTCAAACTGGATCTGAAGTTTCGAATCTGAGTTGAAATTTAAAAAGTAATAAAAGGAACTGCCGGTGCTGGTTTATACCAAAGATAGACATAAAATGCTTGAGTAAGTCAGTGGGTCAGGCAGCATCTCTGAAGAAAATGGGAAGGTGGCGTTTTGGGTAGGGACACTTTTTCAGACCCCTGATCTGAAATGTTGTCTGTTCATCGCCTCCAAAGATGCTACCTGACCCACTGAGATCCTCCAGCACTTTGTGCTTTGCTGAAGATTCTAGCATTTGCTGTTTCTTGTGTCCCCAGGCAATCTCTGATTTCAGGATAATAATACAACACCTTTATACGACTTAGCATTGCAAAAGTGCTGCTTTACTGACCCACACCGACTGCAGGTTATAACCATAAAAATTTCCATTAGAATTTTGGATATTGATTCCCAAAATATACTAGTAGGATGAAGGGTGGCTGGCAAAGAGAAGTGCCACTTTCAACTTGAATTTTGTCCCAGAAACGGAAAAGGGCAGAAGGTGAATTTCATGGCACTTATTACAACACTTCAATAAAAAAAATGTTTAGGTTTTCATAAACTCTTAGACAAATGAAACATACAGAATAAGAGTTTTCCACCTGCTCCATCATTTAACATGTTCATGGTTGATCATCTACTTCATAACCCCGTTCCTGCCTTTTCCTATGTCTCTTGGTACTTTTGGCATTAGGAAATGCATGTATCTACTACCTTCGTGATTAGTATCCATGAATTGTCAGCCCGTCTAGTACATAATTCCCCAATCCTTCAAAGCACATTGGTGCCTCATTCCCTCATAGTTTCTGTTGTTCATATTTAGTTTCTGATTGTACTACTTCATTCTCCACTTCATTGAAGAATTCTAACATACTATTCTAACATATTGAAATATATTCTAACACAAGGATTCACAATCTGGTAAATTTGTTGATTGTGGATTTGACATATTGACTGACTATGTTTCATTCTGGTATACCGATATTTGTTGTCGGTTGCTTTATTATGGTAGAAGTGTAAACTCAAATTACTAAAAAATACAGGGTGGGGGTAAATTTACTTTTGAAAAGTTGCAAAGGGGTAAATGGGACAAAAAAGGTTGGGAACCCCTGCTCTAACATAACTTCAGTAAGAGGACAATGATGAGCAGGATTGTTAATTATTCCTTTGACATTGCACAATACTCAGCTCATGATATATTGCTCTCTAGACAATTTTTTTAATCTATTGATCCAAAACAGCCTTCACTAGGTACCCTAGAGATACCCTCTCCACAGCAATGTCGGATAACTTTCGATTGCTTTAAATTTATTCTAACTTCTTACTAATCATGGTCTATTACATTTTGTCTTAAACAGGCCTTCCAAAACGTTGGTCATATCACTATTTGGACATTTTAACTTGTGAACAAGATAAACTTTCCTGAACATTTTCATATTTTCTCAATCAAATGAGAATGTGCTGTAAAATTTCACCTTTTTAAAACCCTTTCAATAAATGTCAGTTTACCCTCCTTTCTCTTCTTTATTATTTGTCATACTCTTTGCTCTTCACATTGGGTACAGGGAGGAGATACAGGAAGGAAACTTCGTAACATTGTGTCAGGAAAACAATCTCTCCCTCATTGTCAGTAAGATCAAGGAGCTAGTTATCGACTTTGGGAAGCATAGGCGATTACATGCCCCAAACAGCATCAATGATGCCAAAGTGGAAATAGAACAGAGAAAATAAAACATTACAACACAAGAACGGGCTCTTCAGCAAACAATGTCTGCGTCGAACATGATTGCAAGACCAACTTTTATCTGCTTGCACATAATCCATACCCCATTTTCACACTTTGCCCACGCCACTTTATGCCCTCAAGTATTTGATTTTTTTCCATCATGGGAAAAAGGTTCAGACTGTCTACCCTATCAATACCTCTTATAATTTAATATATTTCTATCAGGTCTCCCCACAACCTCCGGTGTTCCAGAGAATATAATCTAATCCTGTCCAATCTTCAGCTAATATCCCCTAATCCAGGCATCATTCTGGAAAATCTCCTGTACATCCTTTCAAAAGCCAGCACATCCCTCCTGTAATGGGGTGATCAGACTGCACATAATACTCCAAATGCGGCCTAGCTGAAGTCCTATGAAGCTGTCTCATGATTTCTGGACCATGTGCTTTAGATAGACACAAGATGCTGGAGTAACTCAGTGGGACAAGCATAGAAACATAGAAACATAGAAAATAGGTGCAGGAGTAGGCCATTCGGCCCTTCGAGCCTGCACCGCCATTCAATATGATCATGGCTGATCATCCAGCTCATTAACCTGTACCTGCCTTCTCTCCATACCCCCTGATCCCTTTAGCCACAAGGGCCACATCTAACTCCCTCTTAAATATAGCCAATGAACTGGCCTCAACTACCTTCTGTGGCAGAGAATTCCACAGACTCACCACTCTGTGTGAAGAAATGTTTTCTCATCTCGGTCCTAAAAGACTTCCCCCTTATACCTTAAGCTGTGACCCCTGGTTCTGGATCATTTCTGGAGAGAAGGAATGGGTGATATTTTGGGTCGAGACCCTTCTTCAGACTAGTCTGGGGAAAGGGAAATGAGAGATAGAGACAGTGATGTAGAGAGATCTAAAACAGATGAATGAAAAATATACAAAAATGTAATGAACTTTATAGAACAGTATAGCACAAGAACAGGCCCTATGGCCCACAGTGTTTGTGCTGAATGTGATGCCAAGGCCATTACATATCAACCTCCACATAACCCATATCCCTCCATTGCCTGCATATCCATATGCCTATCCTAAAGTCTTTTAAATGCCACTATTTTATTTGTTTCAACCACTACCACTGGCAGCAAGTTCAAGTCACTTACCACCCTGCCACATTGCAGTTGGCAGGTCCCACATTGACCCTTCTTTTCATTTAAATCATGCAGAGTGTTTTACAGGAACATCACTTCCTGATCAAAATCCATGTAAGAATAATCCACAGGAATAGATTTATACTTTCATTATAAAGTCATTAATTCCTATCTGGTTTGCCCAGATGTTGGCACAAGTTAGCACCTCATTCAGAAGCATCTAAAATGGAAAACCGTTACAGCTGAGGCCAAACTAAAATGTTCTTCGCTTCTTATTGGTGATTCACACATATAAAAGGCGCAAAATCTTTTTTTTTTGTAGCACTGTTTCTAAATTGCCATTATCATTGTGTTAATTGGTTTCAAAGCAGAAACCAGAAATAAAGTTTGAAAATATGTTAGTTGTAAAAATAAACTTGCAGATGAGAATCCTTTTACAATTTGAGACGACCAAGTTGCTTGCATGTACTCCTCAGGAAGGCAAACTTGCCTCTTCTATGTGGTCACAGTTATGTATCATTACTGTTATGTGATTCATGTAATGTTCTGTATTTCTGTTGACAAAACAATATCTGCCAGTTGTAAAAGCTACAATGCATATGTGCAGAGTGATTGTGTTCTTGTATTGAAAAAAAATCACTTTGGGATTATCTGCTATTTTGTCTCATTTATAGGAACCAATATAACATGATCTGAACATACTTGTCAGCAGGCAAGATCAGATTGAGAACTGGATATTCTCATTTCTATCGAAGTTGATAAATTTCTGTACTGTTGCAGTGGTGGAAATTATTGGTCACTTCATAACAAAACCTGGCTATTTTCAATTTCCAGGCTCTGAGAAATAACAACTTAAACTGCGATTTCTCCTTGTCCCCATCTTCCATTTTAACAGTCTCTAAAATCAATAGATAAGTCTTCGTAATTGTCATCACTTTCAAAGTTAATTTTATTAACAGATATGCCTCCGCTTTCCCTTTCAGTATTGCAAAGAGAGTATTCTCTCCAGTTTATCTGCTCCACTCTTCTAACTTAGTTTCATTCCAGCCTTGTGACTCACATTTCTAGCTTTCAGGTTTATTTATTTTTCTTGTCTTTTGGTATTTCAGAAAAAGATAGGAAAATTTGAGAAATACATACAATTTAGTGGAATGGCACACTGGCATAGGTAGTGCAGTTGCTGTTTCATGGCTCAAGTGGCCGGGGTTTATTTTTGACCACCAGTGGTGTCAGTGTGGAGTTTGCATGATCTTCTTGTAAACACATGGTTTTCCTCTAGCTGTTTCAGTCTCCTCCCACATTCCAAAGAGATGCAGGGTTGTAGGTTAATTGGCCCTGGTGCATAGGGGAATGGTAGAGTCTTAGGATGGCATAGAAACATAGAAAATAGGTGCAGGAGTAGGCCACTTAGCCTTTCGAGCCAGCACCGCCATTCAATATGATCATGGCTGATCATCCAAAATGAGTACCCCATTCTGGCTTTTTCCCCATGTTACTTGATTCCTTTAGCCCTAAGAGCTAAGCGGATGGGAGTTAATGGGAAT
This sequence comes from Rhinoraja longicauda, assembly GCF_053455715.1. Classification (NCBI taxonomy): domain Eukaryota; kingdom Metazoa; phylum Chordata; class Chondrichthyes; order Rajiformes; family Arhynchobatidae; genus Rhinoraja; species Rhinoraja longicauda. The sequence goes on along the minus strand of NC_135953.1, from coordinate 78,482,532 downwards.
GTGGGAAGAATAAAATGGGATCAGTGTAAATAAGTGATTGATGTTTGGCATGGACTCGATGGGTCGAGCACCCTGTTTCTGTGCACCCTATATACTCTAAAATAATCAAAAGGATGATGTCTGGACAGAGAAATATAGCAATGCATTAATAACAGCATTAACCCAATAATCCTGGCTTGAGCTGTCTACATTTTTACCTCCTGCCGATGATCAATCTAGTGACGTTTGATTTTTGATTTTACTTTTATTATTTGTATTTTATAGGTAATGACTATATTTAGTTATTCCATTCCTGCAATTTCTTCTCACTTTGTCAGTGGGTGCAAATGCATTTCAAAGATAAATTAGCTTAGCCTGTCAAGCTAAACCTGTTGAACTTAACCCAAAATTAATAAACCCCAAGCCCCAATCTCATTTGAATAGTTCCAGAGGAATTTGATCCTGCCATCTACACAAGAATAAATTGTGTGAAGAAATGATTCCTGTTATTATCCTTGAACATGCCTATCGTCGTTTTTTACTGATTTGTCTGTGTCAAATGGACCTGCTTCATTGATGAGGTATCTTGGAGCAAAAATCCTGAAGTACCTTTCTCCATAAATACAGGGATGTGGAACCTTCCAGTGCTCTGTCAACATTTCCACCCAGTTACCTTTCTTTATCCAGTCTATGTACTTGTCAGCATCTAGACTTCATTTTCTGACATGAATATGAACAGGGTGACACAGTGATACAGCTGATACAGAGGTACTGCCTCACAGCTGCAGCAACCTAGGATCAATTATGACTTCCGGAGCTATCGACGTGGAGTTTACACATTCTTCCTGTGATCTCATAGGTTTCCTCCAGGTGTACCAGTTTCTTCTCAAATCCCAAAAGATTGCAGGTTTGTAGGTTAACTGACCACTGTAAGTTGTTCCTAGAGCCTGGCTAAATGATAGCATTTGGAGGAAGTTGTGCGTGCGTGCATGTGTTGGGGGTTGGTTGGAATGTGGGGAAGATTAAAACTAGCATCTATGTGAATGGGTGCCTGATTGTTGCTGTGAACTCAGTGAGCTGGAAGGCCTGGTTCTGTAGATGTAATTTGTCTCTAGTTGAAGAATCCTTCATGTGGTTACCACAGCTGAGCTTGTTCTTTTGCAGGGGGACATCTTCAAGGACCTGCATAGTTCATAAGATTATAAGTGATAGGAGAGGAATTAGGCCATTCTGTGGCTGATCTATCTCTCCCTCCTAACCCCATCCTCCTGCCTTCTCCCTATAACCTTGTTATGTTGTCAGTTGTAGAAATCTTAATCCATTTCTTCGCTGCCATGCCATGAGATGGTGTCTTATATCGTAACTTTTATCATTGGCAACTCACTGGTCACGACTGAAAACTTGAAAGGTTTCAAACAGTTTCAGAATGGTGGAGAAATTCACTTGGATGCGGGTATAAAATAGACAACACCAGATGTCATCCTCCAGTTATGGATTCTCCTGAATTCTCCTCTTCAGTGGAGATACAAGGAATTGCAGATGCTGGAATCTTGAGCAAAACACAAAGTGCTGGATGAACTCAATGGATCAGGCAGCATCTATGGAGGGAATAGAAACGTCTCTTGTCCATTCCTTCCACAGATGTTTCCTTACCCAGTGACTTTGGGTTGTCATTATCTAACTGCTGCTTACAGTATCATCATCATAATTATAATCATAATCGTAATTTATTAACCCAGTATGTTTTGCAACTTAAGAGGAATTTGATTTGCCAGATAGTTATACCAAAAAAGCAAAAAGACACACAACTACATAAAATTTGACATAAACATCCACCACAGTGGATTCCCCACATTCCTCACTGTGATGGAAGGCAATAAAGTCTTTCCTCCTTTTACTCCCGTGGTCTTTGCAGTCGAACCATCTGCAGTAGGGGTGATCGAAGCTCCCGCAGCCGACAATCAAAGCCCCCTTGTCAGGGCGATCGACGCTCCCTCATCAGGGCGATCGAAGCTCCCGCGTCGGGACGGTCGAAGCTCCTGCGGCTTGGAGCTCCCAAAGTCGTTCCCTAACCAGGGACTGAAAGCTCCACGATGTTTAAATCCGCAGGCCCCCGCGGTTGGAACTCCGAGGTCGATCCCTGGCAAAGGGATCGCCAGCTCCATGATGTTAAGTCCTGCAGGCTCCCAGGGTTGGAGCTCCCTAAGTCGGTCCCCAGCAAGAGGCCGCCAACTCCACGATGTTAGGCCACAGTACGGATGGAGATAATGACACGGAAAACATCACATCTCCATCGAGGAAAGAGACAAAAAGAGTTTCCCCCACTCCCCCCCCCCACTACATAATAAAAAACTAAAAGTAAACTAAAACATACTTTTTACAACAAACTAAAAACAACAAAGAAGGAAAAAGATGAGACAGAGCATTGGCGAGGCAGCCATCATTGATGCCACTTGGTATATAGCTTGTATTCCATTCACATCGATAATTTGTCAATGGCATAACAAAGAGCTATGAAGAATTGAGCACCAACATGATGAGCAATGCTGCTCTGTGGAATTCAAACTGGAGCTGCTTTTTTTTGTAGAGGTACTAATCTTAATATTGATTAAATACAATGCCATGTTTGCAATCTGTGGGAAGTTTTTGTGAACTGAATTTTCATTTAAAAAATGCACAACAGTAATGTGATCATGACAGTGATTGCAACTGAGTCGTTGGATTAAAACAGTGGAACTTATGAAACTTCAAAGTGCTATCAATTACTGCTAAGATGTAATAAACAGATGGGCAACCTAATGACTTGCTAATTAAAAGAAACAAACCTCCAGTGCCTGTTGCTATTCATCAGAGCAGTGCAAAAATCAAGTTGGATCTGAATCAAAGTAGAACACGAAGCGTAAATAGATTCTTCCCTTGCTTTGTGATACAAGAATAACTTCCTTTAGTTATCTCATAAATTTAGAGAACTGGAGACGACAATATGAGCCTGTGTACCCATTGCCTTGTGTTATCAAATTACATTAAAGTTATATTGGGGCTGTAATTATGGGCTATTTAACAATGACACATAACTCATCGAGCAGCATGGACATCTGTTGCTTTGCATGTTGCATAGCAAACGAGTGACACCTTACAGAGACCAGCACCTATCTTTAGTGGCATGCAAAGTTCCACAATAAACTTCAATGATTCATTGATTCATTGATTCAATGACATTTTATTGTCACATGCACTTAAGTACTGTGAAATCCTTTGTTTTGCATACACCCCAGTAAAATCATACAGCAGATCTGTGTTTGAGCTTAGGGCTCAGTTAGAGATTGGCAGGCATGATGTTGTGGGAATTACAGAGACATGGCTACAAGAGGATCAGAGCTAGGAACTGAATATTCAGGGTTATACGTCCTATTGAAAAGACAGACGGGTGGGCAAAGGGGGGGGGGGGGGGTAAGCTCGGTTGGTAAGGAATTAAATTCAGTCCTTTGCGAGACCCTTCTTCAGACTGATGTCAGGGGAGAAGGAGATACATACATAAGGAAGTGTAAGGTGTGAACACAGGGCAAAGGGAATGGGGATCAAGGAAAATGTAGAACAGATCTTCATTAGCTCTGGAGAGAAGAAATGGGTGACGATTCAAGTCGAGACCCTTCTTCAGACTGCGAGTCAGGGGAGGGGAAGGGGGAGATGCAGAGATAAGGAAGTATAAGGTGTAAGAATGAGACATCAAAGGGGGCGGAGATCAAGGAAAATGTAGAATAGAATAGATCATTGTTAGCTAGGAGAAGGTAACAACAAAGCAAACAGAGATAAAATGTAATCAGGGACAGTCAGACTGGTTGGAGAACTGGGGAGGGGGAGGGATGTGGAGAGACGGTAGCAAGGGTTACTTGAAGTTAGAGAAGTCAATATTCACACTGCTAGTGTGTAAGCTGCCCAAGCAAAATATGAGTTGCTGTTCCTCCAATTTTCGCTGGGCCTCACTGACATTGGAGGAGGCTCAGGAGAGAAAGGTCAGTGTAGGAATGGGAGGGGGAGTTAAAGTGTTTAGCAACCGGGAAATCAGGTAGGTTTAGGCAGATTGGGCAGAGGTGTTCAGCGAAACGATCGCCGAGCCTGCGTTTGGTCTCGCCGATATATAGGAGTCCACAACTGGAACAGCAGATAAAGTAGATGAGGTTGGAGAAAGTGCAAGTAAACTTCTGCCTCATTGGAAAAGACTGTTGGAGTCCTTGGACGGAGTCGAGGAGGCGCGGCGGGACTGTCCCGGGGAGCCGCGTGGGGCCGGTCTACCCGCCGAACAACCGCGCTGCCACCGACCGACTCACCGGAGAAGCCGGCCGGCGAGGACTGTCTGGGCCGAAGGTGCGATGACAGCGAGGAGAGCCTCGGTTGCGGCGATGGGAGTCTCAGTGGCGGCGGTGGTACTCTCGGTGGCGGCAGAGAGTGCCGCGGCAGGAGCGTGAGCCTCGACGGCAGTGGGACCTCAGCGGCAACGGGAGCCTTGGCGGCGGGGTGAGGGGGGGGGACGACGACTATCAATCGACCCGCAATCAATGGTCGATGAGCGTGAGGGGGGAGGGGGGGGGAGGGGAAGAAAATGGGGACTCGGCATGGGGGGACTGCCGTGAAGAACAATGGACCCGGAGTGGGGGGACCGTCGCAAGGGAAGGTGGGAAAACAAAGGGGGACCCGATGTGGGGGAGAGGGAGGCACTAGTTTAGAATCCTCTGCCCAGGGGATAAGTCTGTGTTTGTATATTTATTCATTTGTTCCGGTGGAAGCGCCGTGTACACGGCAGCCAGACAACAGTCGCTTGTCTTTATCTTTTTGTTTTCACTTTTAATTTCAAGTTTTCGTGTACCTTGTGTGTTGTGACTGTTGGCAGACCAATTTCCCTCCGGGGATGAATAAAGTTTTATCGTATCGTATCGTCATAGGGACAGATGATGCCTCCTGCGGTTGCAGGGGAAATACCTGGGGAGGTGGTGTGCATCTCCTGCGATTGCAAGGGAAAGTTTAGTAGTTTAGTTTAGTGATACAGCATGGGAACAGGCCCTACGGCCCATGTCTTCCTGCTTTTGCTTCAACTTCCTACAGACTAAGAGCCAATTAACCTACAAACCTTTGGGAGGAAACTGGAGCCCTTGAAGGAAACCCACATGGTCACAGGGAGAACGTGCAAACTCCAAACAGACAGTACCTAAGTTAGGATCGAACCCAGGTCTCTGGCACTCTGAGGCAGCAGCTCCACAAGCTGAGCCACTGCGCCTCCCTTGTTGTGAATCAGCAGGAAAATTAGGATGGAGTTAATGGGCATTCGAAAGAGAATGGGTGAGATGGAAATAATTGGGGGGAACTGGAATGCTCTGAGAGCCAGCAAATAATTTAGGGGGCAAAGATTTTCCTGCCGCATCATAAATCACATAGAGCATCAAATACCGATGCATAATTGATGACACTTACCTCAGATGCTATAATTTGTAATAGTATCAGAATTCACAATTACATATCAATAATTAATTTTAATGTTAGACATTTGCGGCTTCATTTACACAAACCTGAACGGCTGATCGCTGTATTTATATAAAAGTTCCTTTTTCTTAACCATGTTTTACTTATTTATATTATACTATTAAAGTCAAATAGATTTCTGGCAACCTGCATCAACAAAACCTTTTATTTAAAATGTTACATTAGAAAACAAAATATATCATGGTACTTTACAGGAGGGTAATCAGGCAAAATATAACTTCAAAAAAGCAGCTATTAGGGTAATTGATCAAATGTTTGGATAAAGAGGCAAGTTTTATGAAGGGTTTTGAAGCAAAAGAGATGTCTGCAGACTCTACCAAATTGTTCATAGACAAAGCAACCACAGTTAGTCCCTAATGCCCTGTAGTTTAATCTGATCTGGCCTGAATGTGACTGCAGTTCCACACCACCATAATGAACTGAAGGCTTCTCAGGCAACTAACAATGCAAACTATCTTGTCAATACCACTGACATCCAATTCACAGACCAACTTCGGTCAAAGTAAAAGGAAGATCACTTTTCCTTTTCACATTTTTTTGCAATATTCTGTAGCTCTCTTGGTTCTTGGTTCTAGGTTCTTGGCTCTTTGTCCTCCAAAATATTCCAAATGGAATTTAAACTGGAGGTGGCAGAGTATGGACTTAAGCAAGAAGGGCTTCTTGGAGAAGATCTGCCTTAAATTTAGTTGCGTCTGGTTGAATAACTATAGTAGGGTGAAGACGATTCCATGCTTTAATTGTGCGAGGGAAGAATGAATTGCTATACACATCTGTCTTGGTAGCTGGTATCTCAAATTGAATCGAATGCCCTCGTCTGCCCCTGATAGGTTTGGGTTTGGTGTAGATGTGGTCATCTATGTCGAGCTGACCATTTAACATTTTGCAAAAACAGGTCAAACGGTGGGCTTTACATCTGTCTTGGAGAGTGTTCCACCCCAATGAATTTAGAAGTTCGGTAACACTCGCTTCTCTCTCATAGTATTTGTAACAAAATGAGCTGCCTGTCTTTGGACACGTTCGATGGAAGAAATGTTTGTAATTGTGTATGGATCCCATGCTGCAACTGCAGAGTCTAAATGTGGTCAAACAAGGGTGAAGTATAACTTCTCCTTGATAGAAGTTGAACAATGATAAAAGTTGCGTCTCAGAAAATTTAGGACACCTGTTGCTTTCACCGTTGCATGATGAGTCTGACCATTCCAACATAGATCGTTCTGTAATTTGATGCCAAGATACTTGGTCTGTTTGGATTCTTCAATGGTGGCACCAATGATATTATATGATGTTTCGCCTGGTTTCCTCCTCCTGGTGACACACATGGTTTCACATTTGGAAGGATTGAACTGCATCCCCCATTGTTGTTACCACTCAACCATAGTATCGAGATCTTTTTGGAGAGCATCTTTATCATCAGCTGACTTAATTGGACAGTACAGCAAACAATCATCAGCGAATAGTCTGGTCGTGCTTGTGACTTTTTCATGGATGTCATTAATGTAAAGCAAAAACAGATGAGGGCCTTGTACTGTGTCCTGAGGTGTGCCACTTAACACTGGATGCCAATCAGAGTTTTTTCCATTCACACACACACACACGCTGAAGACGTTTTGTCAGAAAACTGGAAATCCATTGTTTCGTGTTGGAACGAACACCGTAGAAGTCAAGCTTCCGAAGCAGTCGCTGGTGTAGGATGACATCAAATGCTTTAGAAAAGTCTAGGACTACTAAATCTGTGACGACATAGCTGTCAAGGTTCTTGGCCAGGTCATTTGTTGTCAGGATAAGCTGAGACTTGCATGATCTATGCCTCCAAAATGCATGTTGGTTGTCAGCAAGTATGCTATGTTTGCTAAGGTGTCTCATCAGATTACTATCGATTATATGCTCCAGTAGTTTGCAGCAAGTGCTTGTTAATGAAACAGGACGATAATTAGCCAGGTTGGTGGTTGAACCCTTCTTAAAGAGAGGAGTGATGTTAGCCTTCCTCCAATCCAGCGGAACATCACCTGAGTCAAGTGACTGTTGGAAAATGAACTGCAAATCAGGAGCCAGTTCTTCAGCCGCGATCTTAAGAGCTTGATTCTGTATTTGGTCAGGTCCAATAACTTTTGTTGTATTGATGTTGAGCAGTAACTTCTTTACACCTTCAAGCTCAATTTTAAAAGCAGGCATATCAGCATATGGGCTGGGCGGTAGATCTGGGAATGATGAAGGCTCCGTATCTGCCCGGATGAAAACGTGTTGAAATTGGTTTGCAAGAGCTTCTGCCTTCGACTGGTCCCCAGTGATCAGACAGTTGTTCACTTTAAGCATCTGGACACCAGTGTTGTCTGTCCGTCTAGATTTCACATATCTCCAAAACGCCTTGGGTTGCTCCCCCTCAAGAATGGAAGAAACATGTTGTCTATGAGTGCTCCTAATAGCGCGATCAACTTGCTTTCATACTCTAGTAAAATTGTCCCAATCCAGTTTTGTACCCCTTTTTTGGGCATGGATATAAAACTTCTCTTTCTTACTGCAGAGACGTTTCAGTTTTGCCGAAAACCAAGGAGGGCACATACGGCCCGTAATGAGTTTTTGAGGAACATGATTAACAACAATGTCATTTAAAGAGTCTTTCAGCCACACCCAGTTGTCCTTTATGGTTCTTTTATCTGGATGCAGGTTAAAGAAATCTTTTGTCAGTTTTTCTGCCAAGTCTTTAAATTCTTCACTGTTCACTTTTCTCCAGAGGGAAATTTTACGCGGTGGTTTTGAAGGAACTTTAATCTTTGTGTGTAGTTTTGCTTGAATAATAAAGTGATCGCTGATTCCAGCACACGATGAAACCTCCGAAATTAAGTCTGGATGCGAAGTCAACAATAAATCTAAAGTATTTTCAGTGCCACTTGCATCATCTCGTCTGGTAGGGAAAGTAACTTTTTGGGACAGGTGATTTTCCAGAATAAGGTCAGCCAGGGCTTCCTGAAGAGTTCCCTTTGGTTTGCTTTGTGTGCCGTTAGACCAATCTACACCGGGGACATTGAAATCCCCCCCCCCCCCCCGGATGATAAGTGGAGAGCGTAACGAGGCGCTAATTTTGGAGATGTTTGATTTACGATGTAAAAGAGACACAGATTTCGTGTCAGGCAGTCGGTAAAAGCTTCCGATCTGTAACGACTGACCCTGGAGCGTAGTTTGACACCAGATTTGCTCAGAGTCGCTGTCTAAGTCAGTTCTTTCAAAACAAGAAATGGTATTGTTTACTTCGATGAATACATCACCTCCGTGCGAGTTTCTGTCCTTTCTAAAAATTTGGAAATGAGGAGGGAAAATCTCAGCAGATTTGATTGTTGGGTCTAGCCAAGATTCGGACCCGATAAGGATATCTGTTTTTTCAATTTCAATGAATGAATTTATAGCAGCAGATTTTCCTTTTATACTACGGCAATTTATAACAGCGATTTTGATACCATATTTATTGCTGATAGTTTTGCAACCCATTTCCACGAAACACATTTATGTATGTTTTCTGGGCACTGAGGTTTGGGAAAATTTTCAAGGTTAAAAAGTCCCGATAAAAGATGAAACTAAATAAGACTCAGAAGAGAAACAACCGCCACCACCGGTTCGTTTCCTTGCCTTGACATGTGTTGAAGACAGCTAAATACAGTTAAATACAGCTAAAAACAGGTAAATGCAGATAAATACAGCTAAATACTGCTAAAAACAGCTAAAAACAGGTAAAAACAGCAAATATTTTTAAGGGAAAAAAGGGAAAGGGTGGGAAGGCCAGGCGAGGCTGCTGCCGCGTGCCTTGAAAAGACTCGGCCTCGAAAAGACGGCCTCGAAAAGACGGCCTTGAAAAGCCGTAGACTGGTATCCGGAGTCCAACGCCCGCTCGTGTCGGGGCCTCGGGCCGAGTTGTCCGTTCTTGGGCATCACCTAGAGGCGTCGGCTGGAAGCCTGGGGCTCGCCTGGAGGTGTCGACTGGAGGCCTGGGGCTCGCCTGGAGGCGCGGCTGGAAGCCTGGGGCTCGCCTGGAGGCATCGGCTGGAAGCCTGGGGCTCGCCTGGAGGCGTCGGCTGGAAGCCTGAGGCTCGCCTGGAGGCGTCGGCTGGAAGCAAGAGCAGCAAGCAGGGTGGTGTGAGGAGAGACTGCCCCCGGTGAGAGGCTGTCGACGCGGCCACTGGTCACGGAAGAATGAGGCAGCTTCAGTCCCGATCTCTCTCTCTCTCTCTCTCTCTCTCTCCCCCTCTCCCCCTCTCCCCCTCTCCCCCTCTCCCCCTCTCCCCCTCTCCCCCTCTCCCCCCCTCCCTCCCTCCCTCCCTCCCTCTCTCCCTCTCTCCCTCTCTCCCTCTCTCTCTCTCTCTCTCTCTCTCTCTCTCTCTCTCTCTCTCTCTCTCTCTCTCTCTCTCTCTCTGTTTTAGATTCAGCGGATGGCTAACCCTAATTGGAGATAGCGAAGATATAGTAGTTTCTGCACTGTACACTTATATGACTCTATGATTCTATGAAATCCTATAAAAGACAGTGCAAATACTACCTTTGTAAATAACATTTGTATTCACAATATTATGCATAATGGAGGAAATTTTAAAAATGGGTTCTAAAGAAAATATACTTGGTATTGGTTTATTACCATCACAAGTATCGAGATACAGTGACAATTTTTGTTTGCGTGCTGTCCATATATACACCATATATGAACGAGTACGATCAAGTTATACTCAAGCACAACAGGTAGTGCAAGGAGAACATTACCAGAGTGTAGAATATAGCATTATGGCAATTACTGCTACAGAGAAAAGGCAGATAACAAATATTGCTGTCATGTGTCACATAAAATGACCAACTACCAAATCTTTATAGTCAATGAAGTCCTTTTCAAATGTAATTCATATGCATATTGCACATCCCAATAAGTAATAAGCAGATAATGGGCTCAATCGGTTCTGACGATGTGGCTGTCAGTATGCATTTACAGTCAGTAGCTGTCAGTATGCATTTACTGACAGACAGTGGCTGTCAGTATGCATTTACAATGTCACAATAAGAACTCCTGTACTCCTCTTTGAGTAGGACAGGTGGATCGTTTCAATCCATCTGAGAGTGAGTGGGGCATTGGTTTAAACTCCCTATTGGTCGGCATCACTTCCATCAGTGCAGTTATTCCTCAAACTTGATTTTGTGCTCCAGGTTGCCTGAATTGGACATGACCTTCCGACTCAGAGACTGAAGTGCAATCAATGACCTAAGGCTGACAGTTAGATAATGCACAAAACTCCAGAGCAAGGCTACATTTAAGTGATTTACACAAACTGTGGTGAGACTGGGGGTGAGAGGGAGCGGGGGGGGGGGGGGGGGGGGGGGATGTAACAGGGGAGAGCAGTTCCCCATGAGACGTCCAGTTCTCGGCCATACGGTTATAAATCAATTGTGCAGAAAATACAGTGGGTCAGCTATGAAATGCAGGTATAGAAACAGAAAAATAGATGCAGGAGTAGGCCATTCGACCCTTCGAGACAGCACCGCCATTCAATATGATCATGGCTGATCATCTAAAATCTGTACCCTATTCCTGCCTTTTCCCCGTATCCCTTGATTCCTTTAGCACCAAGTGCTAAATCCACTGCCTTCTGTGGCAGAGAATTCCACAGATTCACAACTCTCGGGGTGAAAACGTTTTTCCTCATCTCAGTCCTAAATGGCCCACTCCTTATTCTTAAACTGTGACCTCTGGTTCTGGACTCCTGCAACATCAGGAATTTTTTTCCTGCATCCAGCCTGTCCAATCCTTTAAGAAATTTAATATGTTTCTATAAGATCCCCTCACATCCTTCCAATGAATACAAGCCCAGTCAACTCCCTCAATAGCAAGGATGTCCTTCCTCAAATTAGGAGACCAAAACTGCACACAATACTCCAGTTGTGGTCTCACCAGGGCCTGTACGACTGCAGAAAGACCTCTTTGCTCCTGTACTCAAATCCTCTTGCAACAAAGGACAACATGCCATTAGCTTTCTGCCTGCTATACCTGCAGGCTTACTTTCAGTGACTGATATACAAGGACACCCAGGTCTTGTTGTACTTTCCCTTTTCCTAACCTGAGACCATTCAGATAATAATCTGCCTTCCTGTTCTTGCCACCAAAGTGGATAACATCACATTTATCCACATTATATGGCATCTGCCTCTTCACAGTTCACATTGTCACCCAGCTTTGTGTCATCTGGAAATTTGCTAATGTTACTTTTAATTCCTTCATCTAAATCATTAATGTACATTATAAATAGCTGCGGTCCAAGCACCGAGCCTTGCAGCATCCCACTAGTCATTGCCTGACATTCTGAAAGAGACCCGTTAAACCTTACTCTTTGTTTCCTGTCTGCCAACCAATTTTCTATTCATGTCAATACCCTACCCCAAATACCATGTGCTTTTATTTTGCCCACTAATCTCCTGTGTGGGATCTTATCAAAGACTTTCAAAAAGTCCAGGTACATGACATCCACTGGTTCTCCCTTGTCCATTTTGCTTTTTACAGCCTCAAAAGAAGATTAGTCAAGTAAGATTTTCCCTTCGTAAATCCATCTTCGTAAATCCATGCCATGCATCTGCCCACTCACCCAACCTATCCAAGTCACCCTGTAGTCTCGTAGCATCCTCCTTGCACCTCACACTGCCATCCAGCTTTGTGTCATCCGCAAACGTGGAGATGTATAAAATCCTAACAACATGTCAATGCAACTATTGGCAAACGAGACACAAACCATATACAAAGTAGTAATTAGAAGAATGAAAACGTGCCACCTGCATGTGCAGCAATACATTGAGAGTCAAGAGGTTATGCCTTGGAAATTTCAGTCCACCAAACGGTACGCTGGAAGGTCATGGTGGTGGCGCACAACTGAATTGGTATTGCAGGTTTTGGGGATTATTCATGTTCGGCCGAGTATTGTGTTTGAGGCTGGGTTTAGGAGTAGACTTTTCCAGGATGGTGCAGGAGTTAATGCCCAGTTGCATCCCAACATTTGCCTGCATGCAGGAAGTAGACTGGCTCTGGCCTGCCGGTGAGACAGCTAGGCAGCAGGTCAGAGGGTTTTAATTTGTTCTGCCCTTCTACTCCGCCAATGGGACTGAATCACAGTAGCCTGAGCATTTTTGTGCACAAATTTCTGTATTCCCCAGTGGATCTTCAATCGACTCTTCATTATCAGGTATAAATGGACCTGAAAATTGCAACCTGCGACCTGCAACTAACTTTAGTTCATGACTTGCAATTTTAAACCACCTACTCAATCAATTACTGATGGACCTGAAAAATTCCAACTGGTGCCTATAACAATATAGCTCAAATTGTCCCACCTTTCATTTCCTAGCAAGGAAAAAGGTGCTTGAAAATCTGCTGGAAGGTTAAGAATTAATTTGACTAAATATTCAATTATCTAATCACACACGCAGAACTGGAACACTCTAATCTGGTGTAATTTTTTTTGATTAAAAGTCTCCTGTCAGAAACGGCTTGTAAGTTTAGAGATCACTCCCACATGCTTCAATAGGAAAATCAGAAGCTTACAGAGGCTTAACACAGGAATTCATGTTTTATTATTAAAGAAACATAATAGAATGGTGCCGACGATTGATGACCGGAAGGCCCAGCTCACCCCACAGCCCCAGGGGACTGCCGTAAAGCCGGACGGCAAGGCCTGTCTGGGCCAAAGGAGCCTCAGCGGTTGCGGCGATGGGAGCCTCGGCCGGCGGCAGCAGCGGGAGGCTCGGCAGCGGCAGCAGGTGCGGGAGCCTCGGCGGGAACGTGGGCCTTGGCGGCAACGGGAGCCTCGGTGGTGGTGGGGCGTCGCGGTCGATGAGCGTGAGGAGGGAGGGGACCACTGGGGACCCGTCGTGGGGGGGCCATCGTGAGGGATGGTGGGAAAACAAAGGGGGATCCGGTGTAGGGGAGGAGGGGGGGGACACTTTAGTTTAGGATCCTCTGCCCAGGGGATAAGTCTGTGTTTGTTTGTTTGTTCATTTCTTCCGGTGAAGGCGCTGTGCACACGGCAACCAGACAACAGTCGCTTGACTTTCTCTTTTTGTTTTCACTTTTAATTTCAAGTTTTTGTGTATCTTGTGTGTTGTGACCGTTGGCAGACCAATTACCCTCTGGGGATGAATAAAGTTTTATCGTATTGTATCATAGAAACTGTGTAGAATCTACTGGGGAACATTTTGGAGCTTGGCAAATGATTTTGATTTATGATTAAACAAAATTATACCATTTGTACCTGAACTGCTGTTAAAGGGGCATGGACTTGTTGAAAAATGATTTCCTTTGTTGTGTCAGAAGTGCAAAATCAGACAATAGAACTGAATGTCTAAAGTTAGCTATGTTCTGACTTTAAGTTATAATTTTGTGTGCATGTAAAGCAACCCTTCCAAGCACTTTTTCATTAAACAATGATTCTAAAAAAACAATGACACTTTCTTAATTATTGACCAGAAAATTAATTATCAATGTGAAATGTTAGCTTGTTACAATTGCCTTGAAAGTTGAGTGACAAAGAATCAAATATGTGCTGAATACCTGAACACGATGAACATTTTTCATGTTCTAGTATATGACTGCGATTGGTTACATATCATTGTAACAAAATATGTGTATTATAAAAGTACTAGAATGTATATTCTAGAACTATAAAAGTACTAAATATGTCTTTTATAAATATAGATTTGTTCCATTAGGTACAGCATGAACCTCTCAAAAATGTTGCCAATCCCATTCATTATTAAATGACAGCAATGTTATTTGTTGAAACGTGTTCTTAATACAATTTCAGTTAGGTATTTTCCAACACAAGTTATTTTTGACAATTTGTACCATCGATTGGCCTCAGGTTTCACAAATGGTCTAAAGAAATTGTAATTATCAATTCAATGTTTCAGCTCTGTCGAGGTGACGTATTTCACAAAGTCAAAAAGATTGCAGCTGTGCTGCACAGAATAACATTTTACATTTCACATTTCCAACAGCGTTCTCACAATATATTCACTCAAAAGTGATCTGCAGTTTATAAAGGAACTCACTTTAATGTAAGCACACATGAAAGTTTGGACTGCCACTGTGTTTCTTCATGGAAATATTTTTTCTGGAAGGATTTCACTGCCATTCAGTCTACAAATACAGTTACTAAAAAGCAATATTGAATTATACAAGAATTGAAATAAAATTACACTGCTTATTACCATTCTATATTAGGTATTCCAAATCGAGTACTATGAGTCTGAAGAAAGGTCTCGACCCAAAACGCCACCCATTCGCTCTCTCCTAGATGCTGCCTGACCTGCTGAGTTACTCCAGCATTTTGTGATACCTTCGATTTGTACCCGTATCTGCAGTTATTTTCCTACATTAATTTGCGGAGTGTTGTCAAAGAGGCATTGCTTAACAATTGTTGGTGAATACATTTTGTTTGTTAAATCTAGAGATATGTAACTAACTATTTCAAAGTAGAAGTATCGTTTGTAATGTCTCAGGGTTGCCCTTCAGCTTATCATCTGTGATTCAATTCACATTGTGAGGAAGTTTTTGTGACCAGGCAACATGATTGTTCCAGACTGCTGCTGGCATGATGTGCAGTAATGATTATGAATTTCCAACCCACCATTGTGATGTCTGAGCAGACCTATACTAATCTTAGCTCTGTTTTCCAGCAGGCAAACACCCAAGGACGGAAAATGAAGTTATCATAATTCCAGTGAAACATAACAAAGTGTGGCAAACACAATCGGAATGAAGTCACATGGTTCAGCCGAACAACCTCCTAGTCCAGCAATGTTCAGATGGAGATACACCTTTCCCTTTTTGGGTGACCGTGGACAACAACAAACTATGAAATCAGTTCTATGCCAGTAATTGACTAATGAATAATATCATAAAGGTTAAACTAGATAATATATTACAGCATAACCTATTGAAATAAAATTCTGTAAATATTTATTAGAATTTACATAAATTGTACTAGCTTTGTGCGTATTTGTTTTGCCTAGATTTTTTTCCCCTGAATTAGCTGAAGTTCTGAGAGCACTTTAGAAGAGCTACGATGAACAATGAAAATCCTGTGATAACAAATAAGTGATACATACACGCAGCTGGGCGCTATTTATCCACTGACGGATTTTGTAGCTCACTTTGCTTGATTAATAATAACCAGATGTCAAAATTCACAGTACAGACCATGTAAAGGTTTCCACACAATACATCCTCATAACATTCAATACGTATCTGTCTGAACAGACATCTGAACAAAACACTTTCCACACAAATAACACTATCATCTTATTACACTGGAGTATGTATAATTGCCATAATAATAGCCCTTCTTTGTAGAAAACAAAAATAAAAATTCAGTTTTCTTATGAATAGCATGGAAATTTTAAATGTTATAAAAAAAACTGTGTTTAATATAAACTGTGAGTAATATTTTTAATTGTTTGACTTTAATGATTCAAAGCCCATGGTAATGGAGCACAAGAAAGAACTTGAAGACAGTGTCAAAGGCTAGTATTAGCCTGAAAATAGGTTTTGCATGATCATGTCCAGGAGAAAGCATGCCATGTAAACTAGTCTTTGTCTTTGCAACATTTGCTATTTGCTTTTAAATAAGCATGAAGCAGGTAACCTACAGGTGACAGAAAGGCTGGTTTTGTTACACTGTTTTGACTGTTTTGTTACCTACAACACAGTTTCAACAAAAATGATTCATAAAATACAATGATTTTATTTTTACTTTACTTTCTCAGGAACGAAAGGAAGAAAGTGCACAAAGCAAAGTATTACAAAATCACTAAGGGAAAAAAAGTTGTCCCAGTTAAATTTTCACTGCATTAATTATCACGACAAAACTCAGTGATCTAACACTGGGATTCAGAGAAATTAAATGCTCTCATACAACAGCCACACATTCACTGCAAAGTTTGCTGCGGCATCTTCTCAAATAAACGTAGCAATTCCAAGACAATATGTCTCTTACCTTCAACAGTTGCTTCCAGCAGACCAAACCGTTCCAATACTTTAACAAATAGCACAATCACCACTAAAACTGCTATCATCTCAAGCCCTTCGAAGTTCATGGTGATCAGGTCATTGTCTCACTGGTACTGCTAGGATTTTTTTTTCCAGCTGGGTTCTGTTTGTGTGACCATCAAACTATGTTAAAGCCACAGTTCAGAGAGTGAACACATCCTGTATATACCAAGGCAGAGCAGGAGTGGCAGACAGATAAGTCAGGCCTGCCAGGATTATCTACTCTCTCGTTATCTCTGTAACACAGAAAAACAACTGTGCATGAATAAGCGCATGGATCACCTAAAGATTTAGGAGGTCATCCACTAAAACGCCCTGGAATGATTGTGGAGCAGCTGTGATAGCTAGACTTCTGAGGTTTCTCATCTTTTTTATGCCAATGCTGCTGGGTGGCATTGTTGTGGATGATCAGTTGCCTTGGAAACAGGAAAGAGCAATTGAGTGTGGATTCACATTGGATGCCGATAAAAATAAAACTGAGTATCCAAAGAGAAGTATGCTGAAACAGAGTGGCACGATGAAGCAGCTTTCAATGCATTCATTTCCCATTGATTGTGAGCATTGCATTACTGCTCACAATCTTTAAAGAGGCTTTTTTTTAAACAGCTGAAGCTTACTTTTCTGGAATATCCACCTATCATTTGTTTCCTTCCATGTGAACGCCTGTTGAATGTTACTGCATCCAGATTTTGAAAGGTAAATGCATCGCGGAGCAATGTCAATTAATTCATTAATTGTAAATTATATATGTACTTGTGGCGGATCAGGCCACTCCTTGGGTCAGCCCCCTCGTTACGTGACGGACAGGCGAAAGGGGTTAAAAGCCAGACCAAGGGAAGGCGTATCTTATCCCTAGGAGAACTACGCTGTGGGCAGGAGCTCACAGCCTAATAAAAGAATCTTACTAAACACTGCCTGGCGTCTTGCCTTTTCTCTGGCCTCCGCCAGGCCACTACATTGGTGACCTCGACGGACATCACACGTAGTGATGTCAAACGATAATGTGCAACCCGGTCCTGCCGACCTCGTGCAACCCGGTCCTGCCACCCTCGGTCCTGCCGACCTCGAGGCCGTCTCCCTCAAACTCCCGACCCTGTGGACCGAAGAGCCTGAGGTCTGGTTTCAGCAGGCAGAGGCACAGTTTGCTGTGCGAGGGGTAACCGTCGACTTGACGAAGTACTTTTATGTCGTCGGCGCCCTGGACCAGGCGACAGCAAGGCGAGTAAAGCCTTACCTTAATGACCCCCCCGCGGATGACAAATATAAGGGCCTTAAAGAACTCCTTATCAGGAGGTTCGGCCTCAGCGACGCCGAGAGGGCAACTCGCATTATGAGCCAGGGGGGGCTCGGGGACCGACGGCCGTCGGCCCTTCTGGAGGACATGCTTGCCCTTATGGGCAACCACCCGCCCTGTTTCTTATTCAAGCAGGCCTACCTGCGGCAGCTCCCGGTCGACCTCCGTTCTCAGTTCGCTGAGGACCCCTTCACCGACACGCAGCGGCTGGGCGAGCGCACTGATCAAATCTGGATGTCCCGTCGGGAGGACCTGGCAGCCCTAGCCGTCTTTTCCGCGGCGTCGGAAGGCCAACAGCAAGCTGGGGCCGCCGTCGACCCCGTTTCAGGGCGACCCCCGCGGCGAAATCCGGCCGCCATCGGGCACCCCGGTGCCGGCACGCCCTTCTCGCACGGCCCGCCGACAATTCAGCCAGACGCCACCAGAGGTCGCTGGTGGTCGGCCCAAGCAGCACCACCTCCAATACCGCTGGAGACCACCGGAGGTCGCTGGTGGGCATCCCAGTCTGCACCACCACCGGACACCAGCAAAGGCGGCTGGTGCTATTATCACCGTCGTTGGGGACCGAACGCCAAGCAATGTCGCCTACCCTGTGCCTTTCCGGGAAACGCAAGGGCCGGCCGTCAGTGATCCCTTCGGCGGCCGGCCAGATCCATCGTGTGTTCGCCCGGGATCGCCGCACCGGGGGTCGGTTCCTCGTCGACACTGGAGCAGAGGTGAGCGTCCTACCTCCTTCCACCGCCGATATCCATACGGGCAAACGCGGCCCCCTCCTCACTGCGGCGAACGGTAGCCCCATCAACACTTACGGGGTCTGCCAGCTCGCCCTTAACTTCGGCGACAGCTGGTTCACGTGGCGGTTCATCATTGCCGATGTTTCCCAGCCGCTGCTGGGCGCCGACTTCCTGCGGGCGCATTCCATGCTCGTGGATGTCAGGCGGCAGCGCCTGGTGCACTCCAGCACGCTGAGGCCGGTCTCCCCCAACGTCGAACACCTATCGTCCGTGGATGCGACGTACGCGCGCATCCTGGCGGACTTCCCGGACATTGTGGAAACTCACTTCTCCTCCGCTCTCAAGCACGGGGTGCAACATCACATCCCCACCACCGGGCCACCCGTGCATGCCCGAGCGCGGCGTCTCGCTCCAGACAAGCTCCGTCTAGCTCGAGAGGAGTTTCGTCAGATGGAGTCAATGGGCATCGTGCGCCCTTCCGATAGCCCGTGGGCGTCACCACTCCACTTGGTCCCCAAGGCGGACGGGGGTTGGCGACCGTGCGGGGACTATCGGCGCTTAAATGACGCACATCCAGGACTTTAATGCCCACCTGGCCGGAGCATCCGTGTTCTCCAAGGTGGACCTTGTGCGTGGATATAATCAAATCCCGGTCCACCCCGATGACATCCCCAAGACTGCCATCATCACCCCTTTCAGCCTATTCGAGTTCCTACGGATGCCGTTCGGGTTGAAGAACGCCGCACAGGCCTTCCAACGGCTTATGGACTGTGTGTGCCGTGGCCTGGAATTCGTCTTTGTGTACTTGGACGACGTACTCGTGGCCAGCCGCTCGAGGCAGGAGCACTGCACCCACCTCCGCCAGCTGTGTAAACGCCTCAGCGAGTACGGGTTGTCAATCAATACTTCCAAGTGCCGTTTTGGGGTGACGGCCATCAATTTCCTCGGCCATCGGGTGACCCCACAAGGGGTGGTACCTCTTCCGGACAGGGTCGAAGCTGTCCGCCGTTTCCCCCGACCGACCACTGTCAAGGGCCTGCAGGAATTCGTTGGGATGGTCTCGTTCTATCACCGCTTCCTGCCGTCGGTGGCCAGAACTATGCGCCCACTCTTCCACCTCATGGCTGGTCGCCGCAAGGAGGTCGAGTGGGACGACGAAGCAGGAGCAGCGTTTGAGCAGGCTAAGGAGGCCCTTGCCAGGGCCACGATGCTCGTCCATCCTAAGGAGGATGCCCCAACCGCCCTGACCGTGGACGCTTCTGAGGTGGCGGTCGGCGCGGTGCTAGAGCAGCACATCGATGGGTGTTGGCGGCCACTCGCCTTCTTTAGCAGGCACCTCAGCGGGGCCCAACGGCATTACAGCGCGTTCGACCGGGAGCTCCTCGCCCTCTACCTCGCGGTACGCCACTTTCGGTACTTCCTAGAGGGGAGACCCTTCACCGCGTTCACAGACCACAAGCCACTCACCTTTGCGTTCGCCAAGGTTTCGGATCCGTGGTCTGCGCGGCAACAGAGACAATTGGCTTATGTGTCGGAATACACCACCTCAATTCGGTTCGTGGAGGGAAAAAACAACAGGGTGGCCGACGCCCTGTCTAGACCCGCGATCCACGCCGTCCTACAAATGGCCGGGGGGATCGACTATTCCGCCCTAGCAGCCGCACAGCTGGGGGACGAGGAGATGGCCGCCTATCGTACAGCCGTGTCCGGCCTGCAGCTGGAGGACATTGTCTGTGGCCCCGGGGATACAACACTGTTGTGCGACACCTCCACTGGCCTGCCGCGGCCCATCGTCCCTGTCGTCTGGCGTCGCAGGGTATTCGAGGTGCTCCATGGGCTGTCTCACCCCTCCATTCAGGCGACGGTGGCCCTTGTATCCTCCCGTTTCATGTGGCACGGGCTGCGTAAGCAGGTCGCACACTGGGCACGCACCTGCATCCCGTGCCAAACTTCAAAAATCCAGCGACACGTGCGTGCGCCTCTGCAAGAGTTTCGTGTCCCTCGGCAGCGCTTCGACCACATTCATGTGGACATCGTGGGGCCGCTGCCGCCGTCCCGGGGCATGACCCACCTCTTCACTGTGGTAGATCGCTTCACGCGGTGGCCGGAGGCCATTCCGCTGGCAGACACCTCGACGGCCACCTGCGCGCGGGCCTTGGCGGCGCACTGGATCGCCCGGTTCGGGGTGCCACTGGACATTACATCCGACCGGGGGCCACAGTTCACTTCGGAACTGTGGTCGGCCATGGCAAGACTCTTGGGTGTCAGCCTACACCACACTACGGCGTACCATCCACAGTCGAACGGGTTGGTGGAACGCTTTCACCGCCAGCTGAAAGCTGCCCTGAAGGCTCGGCTCACGGGCCCAGACTGGGTGGACGCCCTGCCGTGGGTTTTGCTGGGGATCCGCACCGCACCCAAGGAGGACTTGGCCTCCTCCTCCGCCGAGTTGGTGTACGGGGCCCCCTTGACGGTTCCCGGGGAGTTCATCCCACCAGCGCAGGGTCGAGTGGAGCAGCCTTCTGACGCCCTGCAACGTCTTCGGCAGACGGTGGGCAGGCTGGCACCTGTGCCCACGTCACGTCATGGGACATTCCAGCCACACGTCCCTGCCGCTCTGGAGGACTGCCAGTTTGTGTTCCTGCGCAGGGACGCACACCGATCACTTCTCCAGCGGCCGTACGAGGGCCCCTTCCGGGTCCTGCAACACGGCTCGGCCACATTCGTTCTGGACATGGGGGGTCGCAGAGAGACTGTTTCGGTCGCACGGCTGAAGCCGGCACACGTGGACATTGATCGGCCAGTGCCGGTTGCACAGCCCCGCCCGCGCGGTCGCCCCCCGTCCAAGCTACCCCCTCCAGTGTCTGCTACGACCCCTCCACCTGTCGGTCAGTCGCCGGTCCCTGCGCCGGTCATGGTGCGCACCCGGGCTGGTCGCCTCGTGCGCCCTCCTGTCCGTTTTGTACCTCCAGTTCTTGGGGGGGGTCCTGTGGCGGATCAGGCCACTCCTTGGGTCAGCCCCCTCGTTACGTGACGGACAGGCGAAAGGGGTTAAAAGCCAGACCAAGGGAAGGCGTATCTTATCCCTAGGAGAACTACGCTGTGGGCAGGAGCTCACAGCCTAATAAAAGAATCTTACTAAACACTGCCTGGCGCCTTGCCTTTTCTCTGGCCTCCGCCAGGCCACTACATACTGATACTTAATAAATTTGGTGCCAGAAAAAAAGTGTTTTCTGTGTTTATCGTGTGAAACTAACTGCATGAGCGTCAGACAGATGTTATGCAGAGTCAGAAATTATTAATGGTAATTGCACACTTTATCTCCAGGAAGCAGAATATTTAGAATGCCATCAGTGCATTTGAAATCCTTCACTGTATGAGTGGTTGAAGTCAAATTACTGCAATGTGCTAAAACAAGGAGAAACAGCAGGTCAAAAGCTGAAGTGTCAGAAACCATACAACAGATAGAGAACTTTAATTACGCATAGCAAACACAATTATTAGTGTTGTGCAGTTCATTGATCAACAGTTAATAGATGTATATATTATGATTACAATGCTGAATACAATTAAAATATTTTACTAGAAAAATGAATAATATTTCCATTTCCACAAATCAGGTCAAGAATACCTGAAAACAGATGGTATTTCTTTGAAGTGATAAGATTACTCAAAATGATTCCAAGGTTCAAGAGTTTAGGTGCATAGACACATTTGATTTCAATTATTTTATGAAAACTATGTGATATGAAGCCTTTTATATCATTGAAATTCACTTCATGGCATATTTATTCTACGGCACGGTAATATGATCAACTATTTTTGGACTATATTTAAAATACATTTGATTCTGATTGTGCCTATTTGCAGATAATTCTGTAAACATAATCACACAACTTTTATGGTAATCTTTCTTATACGGTTTGCATGCAATTCCAATAAATCAATGCAATCCATGAATATTAAGTGAAATTAGTTTAGTTCTAGCATTGTGTGATTAAGTATGAATACTGTATAAGTTATGCCACATTAAATCAATGCTATAAATGGACGTTATTGTTTTGTGGAAATATGTACAAAAATAAATGTCAAACTACAAAAAAAGTATTGTAAAAATAAATTTCTGCAAAACAATTTATCTGACGGTCTGCAAATGAGAGTGTAACATGGGCAGGGTTGACTGTGGTGGAGGCTCTTTAATTTAAAGCGAAAAGGCAAGACCTTGTACAATAGAAGTGGTTCTGCTGCACTTGCCCCCCTCATGGGGGTTGAGTACTACAGCTATAATAGCCAGCAGTAACTGCTGCTGGAAATCCCAGCACTTGGCCTTGGCACCATTTCCTTATATGTTTCTGTGCTTGTTAAAGATGAGCAGAGGCCTTGCTTCTTACAGCTTTTACAAGAATTCTAACATCAGGTTGAGCCTCAGAATATCTGAGTCCTGGCTGGATTTCAACCCACCAGTGTCAAAGTCACAGTAAGAATAGAAAGTTTATAGTCATTGAAATCTAAATAGGGAAACAAACCCTTCAGCCCACCAAGTCTGCACCAGCTGCCAATCACTCATTTGCATTAATCCTATATTAATTCCATCTTTTCCCCCTACATTCTATCAATCCTTCCGAGATTCTACCAATCAGATGCACACCCGGGCCAATTAAGCTACCAACCAGCATATCTGGGGTGTAGAAGAGAAACCAGAGCACCTGGAAGAAACTCATGCATTCACTAGGATAACATGTAAACTCCACACAGATAATATCCGAGGACAGGTTTGCATCCAAGGTCAGGATTGAACCCAGGTGTCGAGTGCAGTGAGGCAGTGGCTCTACTTGCAATGATGCAAAATATGTTAATTGGTTGGAGCTTTTTAGAACGATTAGACCCCTTGTGGTTGTTATGTAATATAACTCATTATCAAGCTCCTCTGTATTTTCTTAACATTCACAGAGAACATCACAGACCATTAATCATCCTTGTATGGGACAACCTCCAAATGTCTGTTAAAGCTGAACAAACTGCCCATTTCTCTTTACTGTGATTTTTTTAATCTTCTACACTGTACCGCAATCCCTTTGTTTCAATACCCATAAGTTCATAAGTCATAGGAGCAGAATGAGGCTATTCTACCCATCGGGTCGTCTCCACCATTCAATCATGACTGATCCATTTTTTCTACTTAACCCCATTCACCTCTTTCTCCCCATAACCGTTGACACTCTTACTAATCAAGAATCTGTCAATCTTTGCTTTAAAGATACCTAATGACTTGGCCACCACAGCTGTCTATGGCAATGAATTCCACAGATTCACCCCACTCTGACTCCTCGTCTACTGTCTAAAGGCACGTGCTTTTATTCTGAGGCTGTGTCCATTGGTCCTAGACTCTCCCACTAGTCGAAGCATTCTTTCTACAGCCACTCTATCCAGGCTTTCACTATTTGGTAAGTTTCAATGAGGTTCCCCCTCATCCTTCCACACTCCAGCAAGTACTGGCCACCAAACGCTCATCATACGTTAACCCAATCATTCCCGGGATTATTCTCATAAATCTCCTCCGGATCCTCTCAAATCCAGCACCCAACTCCTCAGACATAGGGTCCCAAACTGCTCACAATGCTTCATATGCAGTCTGACCAGTGCATTATAAAGCCTCAGCAATACATGTCTGTTTTTATATTCTATATCTCTCGAAATAAATGCTAATATTGCATTTGCCTTCCTAATTACAGATTAAACTTGCAAATTAACCTTCGGGGAATCCAGCACCAGCACTCCCAAGTCCCTTTTTGCTTCCAGTTTCTGAATCTGTTTACATATTCTGTTGTGTTTACATATTCTGTTGTGCTGCTGCATGTAAGATTTTTATTGTTCTATTTGGAACAGATGACAATAAAACACTCTTGACTGTCCCAATTTAGAAGATAGTCTGTGGCTTTATTCCTATTACAAAGTGCATGACTGCACACTTTGCTACGCTGTGTTCCATCTGCCACTTCTTTGCCCACCCTCCTAATCTGTCCAAGTCCTTCTGCAGAGACCCTACTTCCTCTACACTACATGCCCCTCTACCTATCTTCGTATCATCCGCAAACTTGGCCACAAAGCCTTCAATTCCCTCCTCCTAAACATTGATAAACAACGTGAAGATAGTGGCCCCAACACTGACTCCTGCAGAACACCACTAGTCACTGGCAGCCAACCAGAAAAGGCCCCCTTTATTCCCACTCTTTGCCTTCTGCCATTCAACCAGCCTTCTATCCATGCTAGTATCTTCCTTCTAATACCATGGGCATTCATCTTCTTTAGCAGTTTCACATGCGGCACCTTATCAAAGGTCTTTTGAAAATCCAGGTAAAAAACATCAACACTCATTTGTCTACCCTGCTATTTACTTCCACAAAGAATTCAAACAGATTTGTCAGGCAAGATCTCCCCTTCAAAACACCATGCTGGCTTCAGCCTATTTTATCATATGCTTCTAAGTACTGAGAAACCTCATCCTTATTAATGGACTCTAAAATTTTACCAACCTCTGAAGTCAGGCTAACCGACCTATAGTTTCCCCTCTTTTGCGTTGCTCCCTTCTTGAACAGCAGAGTAACATTTGCAATTTTCCAGTCCTCTGGGACCACTCCCGACTCGCGTGAATCTTGAAAGATGACCATTAATGCCATTTGAAATCTTGCCAATGATGTTCAAGATTATGTTTTATTTCTGCATCAAAACATAATAATGACTTCTGTGATTTGTTTTGATAAGCACCTGATAAACTAACTATATCCTCCTGAATACTTTCATGATCTTTGACGTGAATTGGCTTTAACTTGTCACCACCACTTTGAAGATTTGAAGGTTTGCCCAGATGGCAGCTTTGTTGTTGTTGATTTGAAGTAATTAAGTAGAGACAAGATAGGTCTTGCAAAACATCAACAGTTACCTTTAGCAGCAAAGAATGTCATTGCTCCATTTCAGAACATATGACAATAAAACATTCTTGATTCTTGAATTCTTTGCCAATGTCACATTTAAACATTGTTTCCTCAATTCTTCAATTCAGATCACATGTTTATCATGTGCTCTAGATGAAAAAACTAGGAAATAGCAAAGAGGAGAATACAGGAAAGGAGGCTGGGAAGAATTTATTAGAGAAGGCAAAGGCTTATAAGGGATATTGATTTGCCCAGATAGCCAAATTTAGTGTTATTGATGTGAAGTAATTCAGTAGAGGCAAGGTAGGCCTTGGAAACTTCAGCAGTTACCTTCTGCAGCAAAGGAATCTAAAAAAATCTCCTCACAACACTTTGGTTATAAAAATATTTTTTTATATAGATGGAGTAACACATCCGCAGATTGGCATTGCATTGTGTTTATCTCTCACGACAAAGTAGTGATCACATTTCAAAAATAACATTTGGAACAAGCTTTGAAATACTAATTGATGCACTAAGCATATGCAGAAACATAAATTCTTCAGCTTAAGCTGGCCAATGTTAAAAAAAAGTTGATTTAAATTGCTATTTCTCTCTAACTGGCTTCTCTTTCAAGAGCTTTCTAAATATCTTGAATGGAAGGAATCAGCAAGCATTATTGGTATCGTAGCCCTTGTAAATTTAATCCCATAATCCACCCAAAACTTCATCCTCAACATTGATGGTCTCCCAGTATCCACCTCACCTCACATCCGGAATCTTGGAATCATCCTTGATCAAACCCTCTCCTTCGACAAACACATCAAACACATCACAAAAACAGCCTTCTTCCACCTCAAAAATATTGCCCGTCTCCGTCCATCCCTCTCCTCCACAGCTGCAGAAACCCTCATCCACGCCTTCATCACCTCCCGTCTGGACTACTGCAACAGCCTCCTCTATGGCGCACCCTCAAAAATCATCAATAAACTTCAATACATTCAAAACTCCGCTGCCCGTCTACTCACACACACCTCGATCCGTGACCATATCACCCCCGTCCTTTATAAACTCCACTGGCTCCCCATCCCCCAGAGAATCCAGTACAAAATCCTCCTCATAACCTACAAAGCCCTCCATAACCTGGCCCCATCCTACCTGACCGACCTCCTCCACAGGCACACTCCCACCTGCACCCTCCGCTCTGCCGCTGCCAATCTCCTATCCCCCCACATCCGGACTAAACTCAGATCATGGGGGGACAGGGCTTTCTCCATCGCTGCTCCCACCCTATGGAACTCACTACCCCAAACCGTTAGAGACTCCCCCACACTCACCACATTCAAAACATCGCTGAAGTCTCACCTGTTCAGTACTGCCTTCAACCACTGAAGGTCACCTCACCTACTGTCTCCTTTCTCTGTTCATTTATTTATTTACTTATTTATCTATTTATTAATTTCCCTATGTTCTCAAAATCTCTGTAAAGCGTCTTTGAGTATATGAAAAGCGCTATATAAATAAAATGAATTATTATTATTATTATTATAATTATTCATCTGTGGCACTTAATTGACAATCTCAATAAAGGAAGACTAGACAAGGGAAATACAAATTGCCAGGCAGAAAACATGTGATTAAGCTAGAGAGGGTGTAGAAAAGATTTGCAAGGAATTTACCTGCATTGGAGGGCCTGAATTCGAAGTATATATTGAAGGCATTGGTCTATTTTCTCAAGAGCAAAAAAGGCTGAGAGATGATATGACAGAAGAATATAAAATTATCAGAGGCATAGAAGACAGTGACAATTTGTTACAAAATTTATGAAAGAAGATGGAGGAAAGAGTTAGTTTATCAGGAGGTACAGGCAAATGTTATGGTTGAGTTGTCTAAATCAGGTGGGCACGGTTTAAGGTGAGCGGGAGGAAGTATAAATGAGATCCAAGGGGTAAATATTTCACACAAAGAGTAGTTGGTATCTGGGTTAACATGATGAGCATTTGATGGCTCTGGGGCTGTACTCGCTGGAGTTTAGAAGAATGAGAGGGGACCTCATTGAAATGTACCGAACAGTGAAATGCTTGGATAGGGTGGACGTGGAGAGGATGTTTCCACGAGTGGCAGATTCTAGGACTGGAGGATATAACCGCAGAATTAAAGGACATTCCTTTAGGAAGGATATGAGAAGGAATTTCTTTAGTCAGACGGTGATGAATCTGCGGAATTCTTTGCCACAGAAGGCTGTGGAGGCAAAGTCAATGGATATTTTTAAGGCAGAGATAGATAGATTCTTGATTAGTACAGATGTCAGGGGTTATGGGGAGAAGGCAAGACAATGGGGTTAGGAGGGAGAGATAGATCAGCCATGATTGAATGGTGTAGTAGACTTGATGGGCTGAATGGGCTAATTCTGCTCCTATTACTTATGACCTTATGACCTTATGAAGGGAATTGCCAGAGAAGATAGTGGGGGCACGAACAACAACAGCATTTAAGAGACATCTGGATAGGTATTTGCATGAATAAGGCACAGAGGGATGTGGAGTTAATGCAGGCAAGTGGGATTCGAATACACACACATGATGATTGGCTTGTATGCAGCAGAGTGAAAGGGCCTGTTACTATTCATTAAAAGTCTTTGACCCACTCTAAAGACATACAGGTTTGTAGGTTAAGCGGCTTTGGTAAAATTGTAAATTGTTCCTAGGGTGTAGGATAGTGAGAGTGTACTGGGTGATCGCTGGTCAGCGTGGACTCAGTGGGCCGAATGGCCTGTTTCCACATTGTATCTCCTGTTACAGCAGATGAGAAACAGCTTTACACCGTAACCCTTGCTTTCCCTCTCTCTCCATCCCTCCCCCTTCCTAGTTCTCCTACTAAAGAGGATATTTCCCTCTTTAGGAGTGTTGTGGTCTAGTTTCAGAATAAGGAGTCACCCAATTAACATTGGGGAAGTCCCGAATCTCTGGAATTTATATCCCATAGAGTTATGGACGTAAATTGAATATAGCTTAAAGATTGTATCTATTTTAGTCTACGGTATATAGATGGATGGACCATAGGGGAATCAAGAAGTAGAAGCCAACATCAAATTAAAGTCATTCGATGACTTTATTGAACAGAGAGCAGGCTTGAGTGGTCATTTGACTACTTAATTTTAGTTTCAGTTTTAGAGATACAGCGTGGAAACTGGCCCTTGAGCCTTCACCAACCAGCAATCACCCACACGCTAGTTCTACCCTACAGACCAGGGACAAACTACAGAAGTCGATTAACCTACAAACCTGCACATCTTTGGAATGTGGCAGGAAACAAGAGCACTTGGAGAAAGCCCATATGGTTACAGGGAGAACGTGCAAACTCTGTACAGACAGCACTCATAGTCAGGATCGAACACGGGTCTCTGGTGCTGTGAGGCAGCAACTTTGCTGCTGCGCCACTTCATGCAGCTTTTTCTAATGTTCTTATCTTCCACGTGACTGGCAGGTAATACAGACATGGAGAGATTGCACAAGCAATTGTGGGGAGGTTGGAGGCCACTTTGGTGAGAATATTTTAGCAATCTGAAGAAAACTAAAATCTGAGTAAACCCTTATCCTTAATTGCCTTGTTACTACTTTGAGGTTTTCTGGTTCACAATTTTCATGACATTGAGAGTTAATCTACTGGCTTCAGAACAAAGTTTTTGATGTAAAAAGGTAAAAGGATCAAGAATAAATGAACATTCTTGAACATCAAAGATTTTATCATCAAAATCCAGAAACCACATTGTCTTTATCCTTCCCATAATTTGAATGACCATTTAGAAACAAGAGGCATGTACACTTGTTTCATAACAATGTAACAATATCTCATTGAGATACATTGTCTCATAAAGCATAATTTAATATAGAGCCACTGTAATAAAATCAATAATAAAACATATTTTCCAAATTGCCATTATTGTTGTTAGGACATTGCTGATGTACAAGTAAAAATCAGATTCCACTTCAAAATAAAATCCCTCGCTGCAGAGTTCCATGGTTGCCAAGTTATATTTAAACTAAAACCAATTAGTCACACTGTGAACAACGGAACTAAATTCTGAAATTAATGTTTAAGTGAGCAGGTGGGGCTTTTGCAATCTGGGCAATATGACAGGCAATCAAAAAGTCACAGTGTCTGCAGTGAGATAATTTCACCGTAATGAAAGCAAAAGCTTGAGTTTTGGAATGTTTCACTACCCCAGTGAGTTTTACTGGGAGCTTCAACCTACACGGAATTTTCTGATCAAAAGCAGGGGGATAGAATATCAATCAACATAGCTAATCTTGGTACCCCTTCAGTGTTTTTCACAACACTTCATAATGCTCTCTCAAGCAATGTTTGCATTATATTAATCTGGTAAATCACGCTACCAAATTCAACCATCTTTGCCATGCTTGTATTCAATTAAATACATGGTAGGGATTATTTTGTTCATTTTTCTTCTACACACCATAGGAGGATAGGTTGGACTGATATACAATAATCAGATCTAGAATACCTACAGAAAGCTAAGGAGGAATTTCCTTAGCCAGACAGCAGTGAATCTGTGGATTGTTTTGCCACAGACATCTGTGGAGGCCATGTCATTGGGTAATTTTAAAGCGGAGATTGACAGGTTCTTGATTAGTAAGAGTGTCAAAGGTTATGGGGAGAAGGCAGGAGAAGGGTGTTGAGAGGGAAAGATAGATCAGCCATGATTGAATGGCGGAGTAGACACGATGGGCCGAATGGCCTAATTCTGCTCCTTTGACATGAATTTATGAAGAATATTTTCAAGAAGAGCAAAAGAATGGAAGCAAAGTACTATTGTATGTATTCAGCTCTCGAGTAGGCTACCATTGGAAACTTGGGCAAATATTTCCGAGACCCAATAGCAGAGATGGTGCCTCACACGCAGATTATCATAAAACCTAATGAATAATAAAAATAAAAATTAAATTGTCTATTACAGGAGGGTTAAAATGGTATATTTTAAGTTAAGATTGACATTACCCATGATCAAGGTCAGGGAGGGTAGTGTAGTTGCTCACTTGACTCTATACTATAATAGGGCATCTGCATGGATTCTCATGAATGGAAATTTCTTATGGCTGTCAGTAATGATTTTTCAGCACACTTTTAGAGGGAAGAGTTGTTAAGTGAATAAAATAAATGTGACTTATACATCAGTCTCACTGCTAAAATTCTAATCCACTCCTGTCACGCATACTCTACATCTCATCAACATCTATATTTGAAGCTGTCCTAACCATAGAAAATTGGGTGCAATTGAAAAATAAGTCTAAGTCTCTCTTAAAATCACCTCTCTATTTGACTCTAAAGTATGTCAGGACTCCAGTCTGGAATTTGTATTACCTTTTTCTATTTCAAAATAAAGGACGGGTGGAAGTAAAGTGCTTCCGCAATGTGAAGTAGGAAAACCTGCAGTGAAAATCATGAGAGCTGCTGCTCTGTAAAACACAATACACAGTGGCCTGAGACCAAATTCCTCTTTTACTGAAATGCACAGCAGAAAGAGCAGAAGGCAAAAGGCAATGACCAAGAACAACAACCGTGTAGAAATTAAAAAAAGAGAAAATGCTGTAAATACTCAACAAATAAAGCAGCAACTGTGGTGACAGAAACAGTCACAACATCTCAGGTCAGTGACCTTTCATCTGACAAAAGCAGCTGAGTGTTTTCAGCATTTTCTGTTTCATTTCAGATTTGTAACATCTGTGCGTTTGATGCATTTACATAAGGGTTGATGTGGGTTAAAGTTTCAAGCTAAGGAAAGGAGAGGTACAATAAATCTGCTGACGGTTTGGCGAGGAATCTGGTATTATGTGGGATGCAGCAGATGGAGTTCCAGGTGAATGAAGGTTTACTTATGAATCTGGAATCCTAGATGCTTGCTGAATTGGACAGCATCTGAACCTTTGCTTCCAAGATGGAAATGTAATTGAAATGTATGTACCAGAAAAGTTTTATGTTTCTTCTTTGAATTAAATGATCATAAATGGGATATGAAATGGAAATATTGCAATTGACCTTGAGCCTTGTTCCAAGAGTCTTTGCCCTACCATTAAGTAAGTTAGCGCTAAGTAAGCAGGTGAAGCAGTGTTGGATTCAGTAATGGTACTGATGAGGAGCTTGCTAATACTTGGATTTTTAGATTTAGATTTAGCGATACAGTGCGGAAACAGGCCCTTCGGCCCACCGAGACTACACCGACTAGTGATCCCCCCACACTAACATTATCCTACACTCACTAGGGACAATTTATTATTATACCAAGCCAATTAGCCTACAAACCTGTATGTCTTTTACGAATAAAACCCAGGCGGTCACGGAGAGAACGTACAAACTACATGCAGACAGCACCTGTTGACAAACCAGGGTCTCCGGCGCTGCGAGTGTGGTAAGGCAGCCACTCTACCACTGCGTCACTGTGCCCCCTCCATGTATACTCAACAGGAAAATGAATGAGCACTGCCATGACTAACAGCACCTTCAAACAGTCCTTCAACAGTCCTTACATTACACTAATTCAAGCTCTATTACACTTGTTCCTCTCTCCAAATTTATTAAAGGTAGTTCCTTGAAGACCAAACAATCTTATCAGTATTCTTAGAGAATCTAGCCTTTGTCAATTTCATGGCAATATGTATGAGGAGAAAAATAAATCAAAGTTCTGACAAAAACAAGTTCTACATTGCACCTAAAGTGGCAAACTACTTTAATCATCACAAATAATCTCAGCATGCTGATCAGGTTTGATCAGATGATACAATCTCAAATGTTATTCCAGCAAATGTATTCCAACTTTTTGTACCCCCTGTCGTCACTGTGATTAGATCATATCAAGGAAATGAAAGGCAGGATTTGATCTGACCTTGGCTACTGTGGAGAAAGATCACTGACAAACTGACTTTCCCATTAGGAAGATAGACACAAAATGCTGGAGTAACACAGCGGGCAGGCAGCATCTCTGGAGAGAAGGCTGATGTTTGTCGCAATCCTCTCACTCAACTTATCATTTTCTTAACTACTCTTACACAATGTCTGCTTCAAATAAAGTTTGATTTAACATTATTCTTTATACGCTTAATTAGCATTTCTATGATGATTATTACCCATGATTTATGACAATGAGATAAAACCCACATTTCTGCTCAAGCTAAGAATTATTTTAATTATATTCAGAAATTTGTGTCATGGCTAAAGGAAAAGGACTGATTGGATTAATTGAGAACAATAAATATTTTGTGCTACTAAGAAGTTTAGTTCTGATTTTGTCTGGCAATTTTATATATTTCAAAAAAATATTTATATATATGTACACATAAATGATATTTTTGTTCTGAAGTTTCTTGAAGCTAGTTGGGCCTGATCATAAATAGATCAACAATGAAAAGGGAGGCCTGAAATTGTGAAATAGCAGAGCACAGTTTGAGTTCAATAGCCCTCCAGCAATGTAAACAGTTAGTGGATGTAAATAGTTCAGGCAAGCTTTGGAAAAAAGAACAGAAAGCTAACTGTCCAACCATGGAGTGATGTAGGAAACAACTAGCATAAGTAATTGTTAAGCCTGATTTAGCTGGTGCTCAGGGTCAGAGTAAATGGCATTAGGAGGGATATTTGGAAGGATGATATGCCTTGAAATGAGAACTTCAAATTATTTCAGGTTGGTTTATGGATTTGGAATTATATATATTATAAGTTGAACCGGATGCCCCAAACAGACGATTGCAATTGTAAATGTCCTTGAGTCTTTGCAGAGGAACACATATTACATCTTGTACTTCTTTTACTTAGTTGAAGAGAAGCACTATTGTACAGGCTTTTGTTTCTAATTAATTTTGTGATGTGAATTTCTCCAGATGTATTAGATGATGTGGAATGGTCTTTTTTTTTGTTGAATTGACTTAGTTGTTTTTCTGGGTTTCCCCCACGTTAGTCCCATGTATCATTCAGTAGTCTGCCTGCTTTTGAAATATTCCACCCTTTAAACCATTCCACACAAGCTACTTATTGGCTTATCTATGTTGCAGTCATTTCGTAAGCCTGAAGAATATGACTGCAAGAAAACATAGCGGTGACCCAAGGATACTAATAAGTAATGAGTACAATTACAATAAAATTATTAAAGAAAACATTCTTTCTTGGCACAGCAGAATTTTCAACCCCAGGTACATTCTCCAACCTCTTTCGTAATAAATAAATTTCAAAATCTGTTTTCCATGAAAACACAAAATTGCCTGACGTGCCATTCATATCTATGCCTGTTATTTTCTGATATAATGGGCCACTGCATCACAAGGAAAATATGGTTCATGATGTTTTGTGAAGTTCTGACCTAATATCATTTAAAGATATGAATATCATGTTTCTGAAGTTTCAATGTATCACATTACATATTATTAAATCTTGCTGAAACAAATCTATTCATTATTTTACAATATTAAACAAAGTGAATGAGATAGGCGACATGATTTCAAGTGCAGATAATAAAATTAAGTAACAGTGTAATTTGTACTTTAATAGATAAAAATCCTTATTGACTACTAGTCATTGAAGTCTGCAAACTTGTGCTGCACTGTTACATTCATTAATTGGACCTTATATTGAACTCCAAAATGACAATTTTGATTAGAGATACAGCTTGGAGACAGGCCCTTTAGCTCACCGAGTCCACATCGACCAGTGATCATCTGTAAACTAGTTCAATCCTACATACTGGGGACAATTTACAGCAGCCAATTAGCCAACAAGCCTGCACGTCTCTGGAATGTGGGAGGAAATGGGAGCACCCACAGAAAACCCACGCAGTCACAGGGAGAATGTGTATGGAGAGCACTCATTGTCAGGATTGAACCTGGGTCTCTGGTGCTGTACCACAGTGCCAATTCAATAGGAACCTGAGGGGCAGCCTTTTCACTCAGAGGTTGGTGGATATATGGAACAAGCTGGAGGAGGAGATAGTAACTAGAGTAACTCAATGGATCAGGCAGCATCTCTGGGTGTTCAAGTTGGAACCCATGTTCAGACTGAGTGTAGGAGGGGGATGGAAGCTGTTAGAGAGGAGGGGCAGGAAAAAGCCAGATAGGTAATAGGTTGAAGGTAGACACAAAATGCTGGAGTAACTCAGCGGGTCAGGTAGCATCTCTCCAACCCATTCTATCCCTCCAGAGATGCTGCCTGACCTGCTGACTTACTCCAGCATTTTGTGTCCGCCTTCGATTAAAACCAGCATCTGCAGTTCTTTCCTACATTCTAGGTAAAACAGGTGAGGGGGAGGGAGGATTGATACGCAGATAGTGGACAAAGGACAGAGATGAAGAGATAGGTGTGAGACAAAAGGATTGAAGAGTTGAGAATTGTGAAGCTAGAAGAAAGAATGTAGGTGGAAGGGGAGGGAGGAGAGAGGAGAAATAGATGCAAGTACAGTTGGGGGACAGGAGGGGGGGGGGGGAGTTGGGGTGGGGGATGAAGAGATAGGGAGTTGGCTTTATAGTTACCTAAAATTGGAGAATTCGATGTTCATACCATTGGGTTGTAAACCACCCAAGTGAAATATAAGTTGTTCCTCCAGTTTGTGTGTTCCTCCATTACTCTCCCTAGCAATGAAAATGTCAGTATGGAAATGGGATGAGGAGTTAAAATGGGAGAAACGGTAGGCCTTGGCAAACCAAGTACAAGTTTACGGTGAGTCGCTGAGTCTACACTTGTTACACCTCTTCCCAGTCCCATTCCAGTACTCTGTATAATTGTTTCTCTCGAGGGCATCACCATTGACTGCCCCAGTGCCATTGCTAGCCATGACCCTGAGCAATGTTAGTCCTCACGATAAACAGCCCTGACTTCTTTGTACAGGATATGACAGGCATTCAGAGCTATTCTTTCCAGTTAGATTGTGCTGCCTCTAGTTATGAGTCACTTTATGCTGCAAAAGGGCAGTAAGTGTCTCAGTGTGTCTATTTGAATGATGCGGCTGTCACAATTGAATAGTTGGCAGTGCGCGAAAGCTGTGAAATGTGGGAGTGAAGCTTGCAGCAATGTTAATTGTCTGAGGGGGTAGAGCAGCAAGTCAACATTTGACAGGAGTCCTGCCTGATGGAGGCTGCTGGTTGGCAAGGATGATTGATCAGTGCCTGAGATGATTGCTATAGTTGATACGATTCAGTATTTGAAATCACAGTCACGGATCTTTAACACTCCCTGAGATATTGGAACATCT
The DNA here is from genome assembly GCF_053455715.1 of Rhinoraja longicauda. Lineage (NCBI taxonomy): Eukaryota > Metazoa > Chordata > Chondrichthyes > Rajiformes > Arhynchobatidae > Rhinoraja > Rhinoraja longicauda. The sequence continues at coordinate 78,446,771 of NC_135953.1, read as the reverse complement.
TCTGGTATTGCATTCAAGTTTGTGGAGCTCCAGGGTATCTTCTCCTAATGTCTTCTGGAAAGTTAAAACAATACATTTCTCCTACTTTCTAAGTTTACACTTTGAAGCACACTCTCTTCAATTTTTTTTATTTTCCACTCTTCCCAGATCAAATTTATTTTCTGCATGAATTCCCGCACATTACTCTCCTATAATGTACTGTTACATAAACTAGTCCATCCTAAGGCAGAGCAAGCTGGCTTTAACTAAAGCTAGGCACTGACAGTGCAAGATGTTTCAGTGGAATGCGTTTTGAGACCTTAGTTCTATAAATTCTAGGGTAGTTATGGAGAAGGATAAGAATGATCCTTGGGCAAAAGTGCTAAATTGGGGGGGGAGGCTAATTACAACAGATTTAGTCAGGAACAGGCATGAGTAGATTGGGAGTGGCTAGAGTAATTGAGTCTTACATCGTGGAAACAGGGCCTTTGGCCCAACTTGCCCACACCGGCCAACACGTCCCATCTACATTTGTCCCATCTGCCTGCGTTTGGCCCATATCCCTCCAAGCTGTCCTATCCATATATTTGAGGGTAAATCCACATCTAACATGTTGGAGTCTTTTAAATACTAATTGATTAGATTTCAGATCCAGCACTTTCATGTGAGGATGGTAAGGTTCAGGAACCTTTGACAACAAGATATATTGTTGTTTAATCAAGAAAAGGGAAGGGAAGCACATAAGTGAGTCACAGTCCATGAGGAATATAAAGGAAGCAGAAAATAAGTTATACAGGCAATACTACAAGAAAGATATGATTAAGGTAGAGTGGGTGCAGAAATTAATCACACGATTTGGAGATCTTGAGTCACAAGAAGAGATTGGCTAATCTAGGTTTGTTTTTCATGTAGAAAAGGGAGCAGAGAGGTGACATGATAGAGGGGTAACATAATGGGAGGCATAGACAGGGTAGAGGACACAAAGTACTAGACTAACTCAGCTGGTCAGCCTCTCCAGAGGACATGGATAAAGCGATATTTCGTGTTGGGACTCTTCAGATTGAATTATGCCAGCATTTTGTGTTCTACACCAAATTCCAACACCAGAAGTTGTGTTTGTGTTTGCATAGAAAGGCTAGACGGCCATGTAGGAGTTTCCCATGGAGGAGTTTCTAAAACTAGAGGACATCGTTTAAGATGAGAGGAAGGGGATGTTAAGGGAATAAAGAGTAAACCTTTCACACAATGATAGTTGGTATCTCCCAGAGGTGGGGATGGAGGCATGAACAGTAATGACATTTAAGCTTTTTTTTATTATTTATTTAAAATTTAAGGTTATGAATGAGTAGGGATTAGAGGGGTAAGGGACTAAGACTAGCAAATGTAGACACAAAAAGCTGGAGTGACTCAGCAGGACAGGAAGCATCTCTGGAGAGAAGGAATGAGTGATGTGATGAACTGAGTTACTCCAGTCTTTTGTGTCCATCTTCGATTTAAACCAGAATCTGCAGTTCCTTCCTACACACTAGCAAATGTGATTAGTACTGACAGGCATGGTGGTTGGAAAACACTTGGTGGGCTGAAGGACCTATTTCAATGACCCTAAAGCTAGAGATCCATGAAACGTCATTGGCAAGTATGATTAATGAGAATCTCAAGGCATTTTATGTATTTTAGGAGCAGGACAGTAGTGAGGGAAAGGGTAGAACCACTCAGGGACAAAGGAGAGGGCATTATAGGCTAATGAGCAGTAGGGAAATTATTGAAGAATTAACAACAATTAATAATTATATTAAGGATAAATTATTATTAATTCAAAAATAATTAGGAACATTATTGGAGATTTAACAATAAATCTCCAATTAAATTTTTATTGGATTTACTGACATTTGCAAACATGGACTTATTAGGGATAGTAAGCCTGGCCCCGTACAGGGGAAGTAATATTTCACAAATTTGAATGAGTTTTTTGAGGGAGTAACAATGATTAACGATGCTCAGAGTGTGAATGATGTCTGCATGGACTTTAGTAAAGCATTTTACATGGAGTCTCATGGTAGGATGGTCCAGAAGATGAAGTAATATAGATCGACGGTGAGTTGGTAAATTGGATCCAAAATTGGTTTAGTCATAGAGAGTAGTGGTCGAAGGGCGATTCTCTGACTGGAAGCCTGGTTGGTTTTCCACGAGGGTCAGTGCTGGGACCTCTGTTGTGTGCAATACATATTAATGATTTGGATGAAAATGTAGGTAGGAATTTTTGAAGTTTTAGGAAAATAGGAAGTTTTGCAGATGACACAAAAATTGTTGGAATTATGGAAATGGAAAGATAATTGTCAAAGTATACAGCTGGATTTCAATCAGTAGAAAATGTGGGTGGAGAATGGTAGATGGAGGTCAATCTGGACAAATGTAAGGTGATGTATTTTGGAAGGTCAAATGCAAGTGTAAAGTATACAATAAATACTAGGATCCTGAGGTGCATTGATGTACAGAGGGATCTTAGGGTACAAGTGTACACCTTTCTAAAAGTGGCAACACAAGTAGATATGGTGGCAAAGAAAGGAAAAGGCATGCTTGCCTTCATTAGTCAGAGCATTGAGTAAAATGGTTGGCAAGTCATATTGTAACTTTAGTTTGGCCACATTTGGAGTATTATGTGCAGTCATGGTCCCCACACTATAGGAAGGTGGAGGCCCACTTTCTCGCATTTAGAGATGCAGCATGGAAACAGGCCCTTCAATCCACCAAGTCCGCATCGACCAGCGATCCCCGCATATTAATACTACCCTACACATACCAGGAACAATTTTACATTTATAACAAGCCAATTAACCTACACACCTGAACGTCTTTGGAGTGTGGGAAGAAAACAAAGATCTCAGAGAAAACCCATGCAGATCACGGGGAGAACGTACAAACTCTGTACAAACATGCTCCCGTAGGCTGGATCGATCCTGGGTTTCTGGCACTGTAGGGCAGTAGCTCTACCACTATGCCACTGTGCCACCTTGTGATGTGTAAGCCAAGTTTTTTTATACCAAAAGTGGTAGGTGTCTGTAACGCTTTGCCAGTGATGGTGATGGAAGCAAACGCAACAGTAAAGTTTCTGAGGTATTTAGGCAGACACATAAACAGGCAAGGAGGGATGCAGGGAGATCGACCATGCTCAGGTAGATGGGATTCGATTATATCGGTATCTTGTTAGGCATGGTCATGGTGGGCTGAAGAGTCTGTTCCTGCACTGTACTGATCTATCTTCTGTTTTAGACCCCAGTGAAATATTGACCATTCAACTGTGTGAATAGCACAGATTGGATATTGAAATCATTTACAGTGTGAATAAAACACAAACGTGCCCTGCTCTCTATAATGTTGTTGATGAAAGTGGGTTAATCAAACATCCCGATCGATGCTCCCACTTTTCCATGTATTGAATTGAGATTCAATTGAATTTAAACCAAGACATGTAATGCATGGTTCAGCTTAAAAGCAAAACATTTATTGATGGGACAGGCAGGGATAGATACAGTGCATTCAGAAAGTATTCAAACCCCTTCACTTTTTCCACATTTTGTTATGTTACAGCCTTATTTTAAAATGGAATAAAAAAATTTTTTTTATCATCAATCGACACACAATACTCCATAATAAAAAAGCAAAAACAGGTGTTTAGACATTTTTGCAAAGTAATTGAAAAGAAATAACTGAAATATCACATTTACATAAGTAGTTAGACCCTTTGCTATGACACTCAAAATTGAGCTTAGGTTCACCCTGTTTCCATTGATTATCCTTGAAATGTTTCTACAACTTGATTGGAGTCCACCAGTGGTAAATGAAATTGATTGGACATGATTTGGAAAGGCACACACCTGTCTATATAAGGTCCCACAGTTGATGTTGCATGTCAGAGCAAAATGTAAACCTTGAAGACGAAGGATATAAGAAAATAACTGCAGATGCTGGTACAAATCGAAGGTATTTATTCACAAAATGCTGGAGTAACTCAGCAGGTCAGGCAGCATCTCGGGAGAGAAGGAATGGGTGACGTTTTGGGTCGAGACCCTTCTTCAGACTGATGTCAGGGGGGCGGGACAAAGGAAGGATATAGGTGGAGACAGGAAGATAGAGGGAGATCTGGGAAGGAGGAGGGGAAGAGAGGGACAGAGGAACTATCTAAAGATGGAGAAGTCGATATTCATACCACTGGGCTGCAAACTGCCCAGGCGAAATATGAGGCGCTTTCCTCCAATTTCCGGTGGGCCTCACTATGGCACTGGAGGAAGCCCATGACAGAAAGGTCAGACTGGGAATGGGAGGGGGAGTTGAAGTGCTCGGCCACCGGGAGATCAGTTTGGTCAATGCGGACCGAGCGCAGATGTTCAGCGAAGCGATCGCCGAGCCTGTGCTTGGTTTCGCCGATGTAAATAAGTTGACATCTAGAGCAGCGGATGCAATAGATGAGGTTGGAGGAGGTGCAGATGAACCTTTGTCTCACCTGGAAAGACTGTTTGAGTCCTTGGATGGAGTTGAGGGGGGAGATAAAGGGACAGGTGTTGCATCTCGTGCGGTTGCAGGGGAAAGTGCCCGGGGTTGGGGTGGTTTGGGTATGAAGGGACGAGTGGACCAGGGAGTTGCGGAGGGAACGGTCTCTGCAGAACGCAGAGAGGGGAGGGGATGGGAAGATATGACCAGTGGTGGGGTCCCGTTGTAGGTGACGGAAATGTTGGTGGATGATTTGTTGGATCCGCTGGCAGGTGGGGTGGAAGGTGAGAACAAGGGGGATTCTGTCCTTGTTGCGAGTGGGGGGAGCAAGAGCGGAGCTGCGGGATGTAGAAGAGACCCTAGTGAGAGCCTCATCTATAATGGAGGAGGGGAAGCCCCGTTTCCTGAAGACGAAGGAATTGTCTGTGAACCTCTGAGACAGGATTGTGTTGAGACACAGATCTGGAGATCTTAAATGGAGGAACTTTGGAACCATCAGGACTCTTCATAGATCTGGCCACCCGGCCAAACTGAGCAATCGGGGAGAAGGGCCTTGGTCGGGGAGGTGACCAAGAACCCGATGGTCACTCTGACAGAGCTCCAGAGTTCCTCCGTGAAGATGGGAGAACCTTCCAGAAGGAAAACTATATCTGCAGCACTCCACCAATCAGGCCTTTATGGTAGAGTGACCAGATGGAAGCCACTACTCACTCCTCAGTAAAAGGCACATGACAGCCCTCTTGGAGTTTGCCGAAAGGCACCTAAAGGACTCTCAGACCATGAGAAACAAGATTCTCTGGTCTGATGAAACCAAGATTGAACTCTTTGGCCTGAATGCCAAGCGCCACGTCACATCAAATGGCCAATACCATACCTACGGTGAAGCATGGTGGTGGCAGCATCATGCTGGGGGGATGTTTGTCAGCGGCAGGAACTGTGAGACTAGTCAGGATTGAGGGAAAGATAAAAGGAGCAAAGTACAGAGAGAACCTTGTTGAAAACCTGCTCCAGAGCGTTCTGGACCTCAGACTGCGGCTGAGGTTCACCTTCCAACAGGACAATGACCCTAAGCACACAGCCAAGACAACGCAGGAGTGGTTTTGTGACAAGTCTCTGAATGTCCTTCAGTGGCCCAGCCAGAGCCCGGGCTTGAACCCAATCGAACACCTCTGGAGGGACCTGAAAGTAGCTGTGCATCGACGCTCCCCATCCATCCTGACAGAGCTTGAGAGGATCTGCAGAGAAGAATGGCAGAAATTACCCAAATACTGGTGTGCCAAGCTTGAGGCGTCATACCCAAGAAGACGAGAGGCTGTAATCGCTGCTAAAGGTGCCTCAACAAAGTACTGAGTAAACGGTCGGAATACTTACGTAAATGTGATATTTCAGTTATTTCCTTTTAATTACTTTGCAAAATTTTCTAAACACCTGTTTTCACTTTTTTATTATGGTATTGTGTGTAGATTGATGATAAAAAAAAAAGAATTTAATCCATTTTGAAATAAGGCTGTAACGTAACAAAATGTGAAAGAAGTGAAAGGGCCTGAATACTTTCTGAATGCACTATAAAAGAGACAACAAGAAAAACCTAAGTAGCTTTGTTTCAATATCAAATACTAACTTCTGAAGGAACTTAACTCTATGCATAAAATGAAAACATAAGGCGTAGAAAATACAGGTCTTATGTCTTTAAACACTCACTTATTTCTGAAAATGTGAGCTCAAATGTTTTAGGCATGCCCAGTGGGTTAGCGTTATCTAATATTATTTACTTTCATGTATTTCATTCCCAAGCTTATCAGTGAGCTCCTGCCATGGAACCAGCTATGGACCAGCAGGGAAACCACATATTTTCTGCATTTAACTGCTTGTGCTTATTCTGCTAGGTGCTCTTCAATTTATCGCAATTGTGCAGAACCAGTAACAGAGCAATTTAAGTTTCTGTAATGTTAGAAATCCGGCACGGTATGGTATGATGGAACTTTATTTATCCCAGGAGGGAAATAGGTCTGCCAACAGTCATAAAATACAAGATACATGAAACACAAAATTAATGTGACGGGTGGAAAGTTTTGGGGATGTGAAAGATTGGGGAGGGTGGGGGGGTGGGGGGGGGGGGGGGGGGGTGGGGGGAGTCAGCCTGCCCCATGACATCAGAGGGAGGGAGAATGCTCCATCGAATAATTATGGTGGTTTTTTTTCTTTCATTAGTGCTTTCTTTCTTTCTTTTGGTGGTCAAAGCAATAAAATAGGAGGTTCTTTATCAGGGGAAATGAACTAATTTTCCATTCTAACATCCAGCACTTCCAGATGAGTTGTAGCTCAGTCATTTTTGCAGATTTTCCCCTTCCATCTAAGTACCACTTTCATTTATGCCCATTGTTCAGTTTTATTTGTCAAAAATAAGTATTTATATACAATCTCTCATTATGTGGCCTGTAAGGATAGGAGCTGGGGACCAAGCTGCTTTTACAAAGTTTGGAAAACTTACTTTTTCCCTCTGGAAGTCACAAATTAAGGAAGGATAATTCCACTATTGTATTAGGCTGGATTACCATCCCGTACTGGTCCCAGTGCATTAATTGCTCAAAGTTCAGTCCAAAAGTGGTATCAATGATTTCCACTTTCGTTGGGTCTATCTAGTATGAAACTGTCCAGCAGTGAGCCCCGATGAGCATTTTGGTGAGCATTATTACGATGACCATTGAATCTGAAATGAAACTAAACTGTCTCTTGGAATTGAAACATCACCACCTAATATGCTGATTTTTGTTTCATTTCCGATTTGAGCATCTTCAGTTTTATTTGATTTTCAATAAGCATTCTGAGTAGGTCATTTTCCAATGTTTCTGCCAGGCAGTGCATCTAACCTGTGATTTAGTTTAGTTTAGTTTATTGTCATGTGTACTGAGGTACAGTGAAAAGCTTTTGTTTGCATGCTATCCAGTCAAAGAAAAGACTAGACATTAAGTCATCCACAGAGCACAGGTAAAGGATAACAGGTACAGCATTCTGTGCAAGATATAACATCAAAGACCGATTAAAGATAGTTCAAAGGTCTCCAATGAGGTAGATAGGAGGTCAAGACCCTACTATGACCGATGAGACGACCATTGAGTTGCCTGATAATGGCAATGATTATGCCAATTATGACACTTTAAAATTTCCTAGTATAATTTGTGTAAGTAAATGTAATCCAGAAAGTGGAACAGATATTCCAAAGAAGAATATATTTTTAAGCTATTTAAGAAGCAAATCTAAATTCCACTGAATAATTAATTTTGGTCGTTGCTCTTGCTGCTATCTCTGTTTTAAAATAATCTCATATATATTTTCTAGCACGGTGTTTCAATTGGAATATCTTAAAACAGAGTATAATGTAACTAAAATGGATTCAAAATGTATCAGCTGGATATAAATGGTAATTACACATAGGAATTGGAATTGGAATTAGATAACAAATTTAACACTGATTTAACTCAAAGGATTTGGGTGTTAATAATATACTTGGGTCCTAAAAATGCTGGTAAAATGAGGTGGTTTAATGTGCGCACCATAAAAAAGTGATCCTGTGATTTGTGGTGAGCAAAAACTATACTGTGGGTATGAGCCTTACACAGCAGTTAAATTACCAGACACATAATACTGCAGGCCTGGACTGGAAATGTCAGAAAATAACTGCGGATGCTGGTACAAATCGAAGGTATTTATTCACAAAATGCTGGAGTAACTCAGCAGGTCAGGCAGCATCTCAGGAGAGAAGGAATGGGTGACGTTTCGGGTCAGACTTCAGTCTGAAGAAGGGTCTCGACCCAAAACGTCACCCATTCCTTCTCTCCTGAGATGCTGCCTGACCTGCTGAGTTACTCCAGCATTTTGTGAATAAACACCTGGACTGGAAATGCAAGTTCAGATCCCACCACAGGAGTTGTGGAATTTAACTACAGATTAAAAATCTGGAACTAGCTGGTTGTGATAATCATGATCACGGCATTACTGATTGTCTTAAAAACCCTTCTTTTTCACCACTGCTCTTCAAGGCAGAAAATCTGCCATCAGGACTTGGCCTGACCTATGTGGAACTCCAGACATGCAGCTGTGTGGTAGACTCGTAAATGGTTGAATAAGCCATTCTGCTCTGAGGCAAATAAATGCTAGTATCACAAGGTTTAAAATATATGTGAATCACCACAAATTGTGAGACAATTTTCAAAACTTTGCAGCTAGCTTTACATACATAATAATGACATAAAAAGTCAGAGAGTCATACAGCACATAAATAGGCGCTTCAGCCCAATTCATCTATGATGACCATGATGCCCCATCCATGCGAGCTCCATTTGCCCATATTTGGCCCATGTCCCTCTAAACCTTTCCTATTCATGAACTTGCCCAAATATTTTTTAAATGCTGTTATAGTAACTGCCTCATGTACCTCCTCTGGCTGCTCATTCCATATTCCCACCATCTTCCGCGTGAAAAAGATGCCCTTCAGATTCCTATTAAATCTTTCCCCTCCCACCTTATACTATTGCTGCTAGTTCTTGAGTCCCATACCCTGGGAAAAAGGACTGTGTTCACCCTATCTGTTCCCCTTGTTATTTTATACACATCTGTAAGACCACCCCTCATGTGAACAAGGAATAAAGTCCTCGCCCCTCCAACCTCTGCCTATGACTCATGACTCATCCTAGCACCATCCTCAGAAATCTTCTGTGCAACTTTTCCAGCTTTATGGCATCTTTCCTACAGCAGGGTATTCAAAACTGGAAACAACATTCCAAGTGCGGCCTCATCAATGTCTTGTATAATTGTACCACAATGTCCCAACTTCTCTGCTCAGTTACCTGACTGATGAAAGCCAGTATGCCAAAAGTTCTTGATAATTCAGATTAATTTAAATTTAAACAATTGGTAACTGACAATGATTGAACTGTACTGAAACCTGTAAACCATGATATAATAAAACATGTTATTGGAGGAAATATTTCTCAGAAATAATCTTGGCAAATTAATAACTGCAATTGTTAGTTTACTTGTTGAAAAAGGCATCAAAATGACCATTGATAAAATGCACAAATTAAGATTTGATGTATTTTCTATGTAGTCTGCAAATGGGATAAACATTAGTCTGTTATGGCATTGCTAAATGTTATTTTACTGTTTAAACTCCAGTCCCATCAGGCTGTGAGCATCATAGGTGCTGATGTCTAAAAAGGATAATGGACCATGCAGATTGATGAAAATATTGGTCATCGTCTTAGTTTGATCTATTTCATTCTGTGGCAGGAACGATTGGTTGCTGGATACAAACAGGTATTGCAAGAAAAATCAAGGCCAATGGAGTTTCTTATATTCATTCATGATTATGGCCATCACCAGAAAAGTTAATAATTATTACCCATCTGAAATCGACCTGCTTGGGTAAAGACAGTAGATTTATCTCCCACAGAACATGACAGAATAAAAGGAAAGACATAAAGTGCTGGAGTAACTCAGCAAGTCAGGCAGCATCCCTGTAGAACATGGACAGGTGACAGAATAAAATGTTCTTTTCCAGCAATCTGATAATTTCTTGACAATGATACTGCCATTTGATTCCAGATTTTCCTGACATGGTTGGCTGTGACTCACTTCCCTGGATCACAGTCTGGGCCTCTTTGTTATTAATCCAACTACAGGGCATTTTCATTACCATACTATCAACCTTGAAGAATCATTTCCCCACATAAACTCCAAGCACTAAGTCATCTGGGTAGTGGAGAAACTAGGCTGATACACATTTTGGGTGGTTAAAAATAGCATTTGGGTTTAAGTAAAAGCAAATAAAGGACAACTAAATAAAGTGATGGTACATAATACTTAAATTATCCCATCTCTTATTTTTTTTACCTTTGTCAAATACAAAATAAGCACAATTCTGTTTTTACCGGTTTGTTGCTAGAGAAGATAATAGGTTGTCCTTCTGCAGATCTGCTTAGAAACGTACTGTGGCAGTGCATGCCTTATATAATTTAAAGGATTGTCTATCTGATATGCCAGGTGCAGTAATGCTAACTCATGTATAAAATGTTGCAAAATATTCATGTCACGCCAACTTGAAAATCAGTAGTCACTGAAGTGCACATGTTAACCAGCTCTGAATAACACCTGCGTTTGAAAAAAAAAGTTTGTTCCATAATGTGCATCAACAGCACAGCCTCTTCTTAAAAAATGCAAAACTGCTTTGCTAAAATACATTATTGCATCAGATTTTAGTCATTTCGTTGATTATTGGAGTACATGTTGCAGACTGCAACAATGGTGCTGAAATGGAGAGCTCCAAGTTCCTAGGTGTATCACCACCAGTTTGACCTGGTCCAATAACATTGATGATACGATCAAGAAAACACACCAACAACTCTACTTCCTTCTAAGACGCAGGAAATTCAGCATGCTCCCAATGCCTCACCAATTTTATACAGATACTCCCGAGAAAATGTTCTATGTGGATGCATCACTGCTTAGTATAGCAACTGCTCTGCTTAAGATTATAAGAAACTGCAAAGAACTGTGGACGTAACCCAGACCGTCATTCATTATAACCTTCCCCTCCCCCTTAAATTCCATGTACATTTCACAGTACCTCAGGAAACCAGCCAACAAAATCAAGGACCATTTATACCCCAATCATTGTCTCATCGCCCCTCTCCTGTTGGGCAGAAGATACAAAAACATGAAAGCACCAGATTCAAGGACAACTTCTTCCAACTCGGGATGCATAACAGCTTGGTTTGGAAACAGCTCCACCTGAGACAACAAGAAATTGCAGCTAATTGTAGACGCAGCCCAGACCATCACCAACTAACCATCACAAACCAACCTCCGCTTCCATTGATTCCATTTATACCTCATGCTGCCTCAGCAAGGCCAGCAGCATAATCAAGGATGAGTCGCACCCTGGCCACTCTCTCTCTTTTCCCCTCTCCTATCAGTAAATGGTATTGAAGTGTGAAAATGCACACCTTCAAATTCAGGAACAGTTTTTTCCCAGCTGTTATCAGGCAACTAAACCATCCTACTGGAACCAGAGAGCAGTCCTGAACTACTATCTACCTCATTGGTGACCCTCATCCTCTCTTTGATTGGACTTTACTGGCTTTACCTTGCACTAAATGTTATTCCCTTATCATCTATCTGTACATGGCGTATAGCTCGATGGTAATCATGTTTTGTCTTCCGCTGACTGGTTAGCAGGCAACAAAAGCTTTTCACTCTACCTCAGTACACGTGACAATAATAAACTACACTAAAACTAACTGTTATCAGACTCTTGATGCTCCAGTCGACTTTAATGTGGCCCTTGTACTTTTTTGTTTACACATTCTCTATAGCTGCAATACTATATTCTGTGCTCTGTTTATTTACTCTTTTGCACTACCTGTTGTCCTCATGTATTGAATGATTGCACTTTTGTATGGGATGCCCTATCTGGATAGCACACAGAACAATGGTATTCACTGTATCTCGGTACATGTGACAATAGTAAATCAAGACTGATACCAAAATCTATACTGATTTTAGCCAAAATGTGTGTAGTGTTACTCTGTCTGGTCACAAGGATGTTGTGACAGAGAGAGGGATAAAAAAAACTCCAAAATATTTAACAATGACTGTGCTGAAAATGTATTCAAGTGGTACTGAATGAGCACAGAAGCAAGCTATTGTCCAGTTATTATCCACCCTTGATCCGATGATGCTCATCAAGATTCACAAATTAATGTTTGTGATTTCTATAAGTGCCTTTTTATTTATAGACAAAATGAATCAGTGCTTTTCCAGAGGGAATTAGAGGCAATAATATATAAAATAAATATCTGCGGTATGTTTTGGCAAATTTGTGACTACATCATAGGTTTAGGGATTAGAAAACAATCAGGAATATGAACCACATTTTGTTTTTTTTAATTGTTTTGTTCAAATGGTTTGTTAAAATATTTTCTTTATTGATATCCTGCCCACAAGTCCAAATGATTTTGTGGCACTAAATGGTTTCGGCCAGCATGTTGGTGTAGTGATAGAGGTACTGCCTTACAGCGCCAGAGGCCTGGGTTCGATCCTGACTACGGCTGCTTATCTGTAAGGAGTTTGTATGTTCTGCCCGGACCTGCGTAGGTTTTCTCTGAGATCTCTGGTTTCTTCTCAAAGACATACAAGTTTGAAGGTTAATTGGCTTGGTGTAAATATAAATGTAATATTGTCCCCAGTGTGTGTGTAGGGTAGTGTTAATGTGCGGGGATCGCTAGTCGGTGCAGATTCGGTGGGCCAAAGGGCCTGTTTCCACGCGGTATTTCTAAACTAAACTAAACACAACTCATGGGAGCTACAGGTTTCTTCAGTAATAGTGTCTCAATGTCACAGCCCCTGGGGAAGCATCTGTTGTTTTGGGCAAGAGGGGGGAGTCCAGCTCCTTGCATGCTGTTTCCTCTTCGCCACTCTCCCATATGGAGGAGGGAAATGCTAATCCTGGAGGGAATGGAGGAGAGGAATTGTAATCCTGCAATATCTCTTAGTAATGCAACTGTACCAGAGGATAAGCGGTTAGTGAGGGTGAGACTTCTACCATCTGCAAGTGTGTGAGAGTGCAGAAAAGCACCTGAGTATTGCATTGAATACTGGTTGATAGATTGTTGGCCGATAGGTGTATTTAGTGGACTAAGCCTGAGAAGACGAGAGCAATGAAGTTGTCCGAAGTTCCATTTGAAAATAAGTTCATGCGTCGAGATAACCAGCAACAATGGTTATCAGTCTGAAGAAGGGTCTCGACCCGAAACGTCACCCATTCCTTCTCTCCCGAGATGCTGCCTGACCTGCTGAGTTACTCCAGCATTTTGTGAATAAAACAATGGTTATCTGAGTGTCACAGGAGAAGAGCTGTTACCTCAGAGCTCCAATCATCCAGATTTAATCCTGCCCTCCATTGCTGTCTGTGAGGAATGTACGGGTTCTCCCTGGGATCCTGTGGGATTCCCTATAGGAAACACAACTCAAAGAGATGCAGAAGATAGACACAAAATGCTGGAGTAACTCAGCGGAATGGGCAGCATCTCTGGAGAGAAGGAATGGGTGACGTTTCGGGTCGAGACCCTTCTTCAGACTGGTTGGGGATAAGGGAAAAGAGAGATATAGACGGTGATGTGGAGAGATAAAGAACAATGAATGAAAGATATACACAAATAACGATGATAAAGGAAACAGGTGTTTGTAGCTGTTTGTAGGGTAAAAATGAGAAGCTAGTGTGACTTGGGTGGGGGAGGGTTAGAGAGAGAGGGAATGCCGGGGCTACCTGAAATGAGAGAAATCAATATTCATACCACTGGGCTGTAAGCTGCTCAAACAAAATATAAGATGCTGTTCCTCAAATTTGCGTTTAGCCTCACTCTGACAAAGGAGGAGGCTGAGAACAGAAAGGTCTGTGTAGGAATGGGAAGGAGAATTAAAGTGTCCAGCAACCGGGAGATCAGGTTGGTTCACGTGGGCTGAGCGAAGGTGTTCTGTGAAACGATTGCCCAGTCTGCGTTTGGTCTCGCCGATGTATGTGTCCACATCTTGAACAATGGATACAGTAGATGAGGTTGGAGGAGGTGCAAGTCTCTGCAAGTTGGAGGGGTCCCTGAATAGAGTTGAGGGAGGAGGTATAGCAACAGGTGTTGCATCTTCTGCAGTTGTAGGGGAAGGTACCTGGGGAGGGGATGGTTTGGGTGGGAAGGAATGAGTTAACCAGGGAGCTGTGGAGGGAACGGTCTCTGTGGAAGGCGGAAAGAGGCAGAGATGGTAAAATGTGGCTTGTGGTGGGATCCCGTTGGAGGTGGCGGAAATTTCAGAGGATTATGTGTTTTATGTGACGGCTGATGGGGGGGAACTCTGTCTCTGTTGCAACTAGGGGGAGGGGAGCAAGGGCAGACTTGTGGGGTACCAAGGAGACACGAGTGAGGGCCTCATTTATGATGGGAGAGGGGAAGCCCCCGTTCCCTTCTTCTTCTTGTGTTTGAGGCAGCAGAAGTTATGAAGCTGCTTCTGCTTCTGCTGTCTCTATTGTCGTTCGTCTGACAGAGGTCAGTTGACAGGGCTCACCATGGGGACATCGACAACATGAACACCCCCCCTCATTCCCTAAAGAACGAGGACATCATGGATGTTCTAGTATGGAACACCTCATCTTGGGCGCAGATGCGGCGTAGACGGAGGAATTGGGAGTAGGGGATAGAGTCTTTGCCGGAAGCAGGGTGGGAAGAAGCGTAGTTGAGATAGTTGTGGGAGTCAGTAGGTTTGTAAAAGAGATGCAGGTTGAATGTAGAATCCCAGATAGTGTGGTGTTGCTGGGAATGTGAGGAGAACATGCAAGTAGATTTGGTTTAGTTTAGTTTAGTTTAGTTTAGAGGCCCACTGAGTCCGCACTGACCAGCAATCCCCTCACGTTAACACTATCCTCCACAAACTAGTAACAATTTACAATGTTACCATGCCAATTAACATGCAAACCTATATGTCGTTAGAGTGTGGGAGGAAACCGGAGCTCCAAGAGAAAACACATGCAGGTCATGGGGAGAACATATAGACAGCACCCATTGTTAGGATCAGAACCAATCTCTGGTGCTGTAAAGCAGTAACACTACTGCTGCGCCACAGTGCTGCCCCAAAGTTTGATAATCTACCAAAATGTAGATAATTCAAGATTCAAGATTCAAGAATCAAGATATCTAGTCACGAAATTTAGTCACCTACAGTCCAATAATAAAAGCAATAAAACAAGCAAATTACACAACCCCAACCAACACACAAAAAAAGAAACATCCATCACAGTGAGTCTCCTCCAGCCCCCTCCTCACTGTGATGGAAGGCCAGAATGTCTTTTCCCTTCCCCTGCCGTCTTCTCCCGCGGTCAGGCTGGTGTCGTTGCCACGTTCCAGGCCGCGCCGGACGGTGAAAGGTCCGCATCGGGCTGACCCAAGCCCCGCGATCCGGGGCGGGCGAACACCTATGTGGTGATAGTTGTCATATGTGCAGGTAGATATGTGATGATCTTGGCATCATGTTCAGCAAAGGCATTGTGGGCTGAAGGGCCTGTTCTTGTGCTGTACTGTTCTATGTTCTAATAAGATTGGTTTAGTGTAAAGGGATACTTGATGGTTGGCACGGATTCATCACGCTGAAGGGCCTGTTTCAATGCTGTATGACTTTGTGACACTGTGTCTTGTATTTTGTTCATATTCTGGGAACAAGGCTCCTGGCATTACCTGCTTCTTCTGACTCCTGGATCAGATGTCTCTCCTCTGCCCCATCCCTGCAGAGAAAGGATGCCATCCGTTCCACCAAGTCTACTGTCACCTTTGATGCATTGTTTGAAATACATATTGTTCTCGCTTTCTGGCTCATTCAGACATGCCATATAATTTCACAAACCAGACTGACCTGAGGAAACTCCCATTGCTTCTAACAGTCACAAAATACTTATCCTTTGAAAGGTGCCACCTAGCTTTAAATAGCATCCATCATTTGCAGTATAGGGTCACTTGCAGAAGCATGGAGAGCAAATAATTTTGAGGAAAGGCGCCACTCATTTATTATGCTGCCTGCACTGCACAGAGTAGGTCTAGGATTCCCTTACCTGGCAATTTCAAACAGTACTTGACTATTTATGTTGCTGAATGTAAATTTGAATATAAAAATTAATTTTATATTACAGATTGCTTTAAACAAAAGGTGAAACAAACAAAATGTTATTTTATGTTAATACACCCTTTATAGTGCAAGTCTCTTATTCCCTTGATTTTTATCAGAATGTACCGAGCGAGCAAATACTGGGAAAGTAGGGACTTTAAGGTAGCAGGTGGCAATTTGCTTCAGATTCATTGAATGTCAGGCAATGCAAATGATTGACTGCAACTAATTCCTGGTTAATTAGTGGAAATAAGGGAGAGCAGCAGCATTGCTCCCCTCCCCGGCAGTGCCTGATCAAACTCAGCGTGTATATCACAATGAATGCGCATCAGTGCATTTGTTATGTCTGGAGCCCGTGCCAACATGCAGCAGGCATCGTCGATCAAAGGCCGCTGCTATTTTTAGCCATGCACTCAGCTGCTGCAAATCCAACTTGCAAGTGATATCGCATCAGCAGATTGCATTCAGCCCATCAGCCTCCCTCACCCTGACCTTTATATTCCAAGGGAATTTCTGTCTAACTCACAGCAGAAGTGACTGTAAAACAACATTTCTGAACGCACAAGGCAATCCTTAATTGCTCAGTTCCCATCAAATTGTAGGAAGCAATTTAAAAGCTAACACTAAACAAAATACTTGCACGATTTGAATAGATTTAAAACTGAAATACACAATTCTATTTTTTTATGAAAGTACATATTTCAAATAAATAAGAATACTTTTTTTGCATGGACTATAACATAGCATTAATGTCTAATAGTGTAATGACATTGAGATAGAATATAATTATTTTAAAAATATCATATTTAAATAATAATTTAAATATTATTTTTTAAATTAATAATTAAAACATTATTAATTTTTAAATGCAAACATCGCTGACTAAACATTTTGCACATTTTCTTAGTCCCTTTGAATAATGGACAATGCTTGCAGTTCAATAGTTCTTTATTAGAAACAGAAACATAGAAAATAGGTGCAGGAGTAGGCCATTCGGCCCTTCGAGCCTGCACCGCCATTCAATATGATCATGGCTGATCATCCAGCTCAGTAGCCTGTACCTGCCTTCTCTCCATACCCCCTGATCCCTTTAGCAAAAAGGGCCACATCTAACTCCCTCTTAAATATAGCCAATGAACTGGCCTCAACTACCTTCTGTGGCAGAGAATTCCACAGAATCACCACTCTCTGTGTGAAGAAATGTTTTCTCATCTCGGTCCTAAAAGACTTCCCCCTTATCCTTAAGCTGTGACCCCTGGTTCTGGACTCCCCCAACATTGGGAACAATCTTCCCGCATCTAGCCTCTCCAACCCCTTAAGAATTTTATATGTTTCTATAAGATCCCCCCTCAGTCTTCTAAATTCCAGCGAGTACAAGCCCAGTCTATCCAGTCTTTCCTCATATGCAAGTCCCGCCATCCCAGGGATTAATCTGGTGAACCTTCTCTGTACTCCCTCTAAGGCAAGAACGTCTTTCCTCAGGTTAGGAGACCAAAACTGCACACAATACTCCAGGTGCGGTTTCACCAAGGCCCTGTACAACTGCAGCAGAACCTCCCTGCTCCTAAACTCAAATCCTCTTGCTATGAATGCCAACATACCATTCGCTTTCTTCACTGCCTGCTGCACCTGCATGCTTGCTTTCAATGACTGGTGCACCATGACACCCAGGTCACGTTGCATCTCCCCTTCTCCCAATCGGTCACCATTCAGGTAATACTCTGCTTTCCTGTTCTTGCCGCCAAAGTGGATAACCTCACATTTATCCACATTATATTGCATCTGCCATGCATTTGCCCACTCGCCTAATCTATCCAAGTCACTCTGCAGCCTCCTAGCATCCACCTCGCAGCTAACACTGCCACCCAGCTTCGTGTCATCCGCAAACTTAGAGATGTTGCATTCAATTCCCTCGTCCAAATCATTAATATACACTGTAAATAACTGGGGTCCCAGCACTGAGCCTTGCGGTACCCCACTAGTCACTGCCTGCCATTCCGAAAAGGACCCGTTTTTTCCTACTCTTTGCTTCCTGTCCGCCAACCAATTTTCTATCCACCTCAAAACTGAACCCTCAATACCGTGTGCTTTAAGTTTGTACACCAATCTCCTATGTGGGACCTTGTCGAAGGCCTTCTGAAAGTCCAGATATAACACATCGACTGGTTCTCCCTTATCCACTCTACTAGTTACATCCTCGAAAAATTCTATAAGATTCGTCAGACATGATTTGCCTTTGGAAAATCCATGCTGACTTTGTCCGATGATTTCACCACTTTCCAAATGTGATGCTATCACATCTTTAATAACTGACTCTAGCATTTTCCCCACTACCGATGTTAGGCTAACTGGTCTATAATTCCCCGTTTTCTCTCTCCCTCCCTTTTTAAAAAGTGGGGTTACATTAGCTACCCTCCAGTCCTCAGGAACTACTCCAGAATCTAAAGAGTTTTGAAAAATTATTCCTAATGCATCCACTATTTCTGAGGCTACTTCCTTAAGCACTCTGGGATGCAGCCTATCTGGCCCTGGGGATTTATCTGCCTTTAATCCATTTAATTTACCTAACACCACTTCCCGACTAACCTGGATTTCCCTCAGTTCCTCCATCTCATTAGATCCCCGGTCCCCCGCTATTTCCGGCAGACGGTTTATATCTTCCTTAGTGAAGACAGAACCAAAGTATTTGTTCAATTGGTCTGCCATCTCCTTGTTCCCTATGATCAATTCACCTGTTTCCGACTGTAAGGGACCTACATTTGCCTTAACTAATCTTTTTCTCTTGACATATCTATAAAAGCTTTTGCGGTCTGTTTTTATGTTCCTTGCCAGTTTTCCCTCATAGTCTATTTTCCCTTTCCTAATACAATACAATACAATACAACACAATACAATATATCTTTATTGTCATTGTACCCAGGGATACAACGAGATTGGGAATGCGCCTCCCATACGATGCAATAATTTAAGTAATTTAGACAACAGCAACCCAACGAAACAAATGTAACAGTTTTAGACAGGGTAAAGTGCAAGTTGATCTATGCGTTGTGACCATCCGGCTCAGCAGGACCGGTTCATAGCAGCTATGGCCCTGGGGATGAAGCTGTTCCTGAGTCTGGAGGTGCGGGCGTAGAAGGCCTTGTATCGTCTGCCCGATGGAAGGAGTTCGAACAGACTGTTGCAGACAGCCCTTTGTCCTCCTCTGCTGGACTCTGAATTGCTCCCAATCCTCTGGTATGCTACTTTTTCTGGCTAATCTGTATGCTTCATCTTTTGTTTTAATACTATCCTTGATTTCCCTTGTTAGCCACGGATGCACTATCTTTCCTGGTTTGTTCTTTTGCCAAACTGGGATGAACACTTGTTGTAGTTCATCCATGCGACCTTTAAATGCCTTCCATTGCATGTCCACCGTCAACCCTTTCAGCATCAATCGCCAGTCTATCTTGGACAATTCACGCCTCATACCCTCAAAGTTACCTTTCTTTAACTTCAGAACACTTGTTTCTGTATCGACTTTGTCACTCTCCATCCTAATGAAGAACTCTACCATATTATGATCACTCTTGCCCAAGGGGCCTCGCACAACAAGACTGCTAACTAACCCTTCCTCATTACTCAATACCCAGTCTAGAATGGCCTGTTCTCTCGTTGGTTCCTCGACATGTTGGTTTAGAAAACCATCTCTCAAACATTCCAAGAAATCCTCTTCCTCAGCACCCCTGCCAGTTTGGTTCACCCAATCTATATGTAGATTGAAGTCACCCATTATAACTGCTGCACCTTTAGTGCATGCATTTCTAATTTCCTGCTTGATGCCATCCCCAACCTCACTACTGCTGTTAGGTGGCCTGTACACAACTCCCACTAGCGTTTTCTGCCCCTTAGTGTTTCGTAGCTCTACCCATATCGATTCCACTTCCTCCAAGCTAATGTCCTTCCTTTCCACTGCTTTAATCTCCTCTCTAACCAGTAACGCTACCCCACCTCCTTTTCCTTTCTGTCTATCCCGCCTGAATATAGAATATCCCTGGATGTTGAGCTCCCAGCCTTGGTCACTCTGGAGCCATGTCTCCGTAATCCCAACTATATCATAATCATTAATAACTATCTCCACATTTAATTCATCCACCTTATTACGTATACTCCTTGCATTGAGACACAAAGCCTTCAGGCTTGTTTTTACAACTCTCTTACCCCTTATACAATTATGTTGAAAAGTGGCCCTTTTTGATTTTTGCCCTGGATTTGGCTGCCTACCACTTTTACTTTTCACCTTGCTACCTGTTGCTTCTACCCTCATTTTACACCCCTCTGTCTCTCTGCTCCTGCTCCCATCCCCCTGCCACATTAGTCATTATTGACATTATTGTCATGTATGCACAGCACAGTGACATTTTTGCACAAACCACAAATGCACATTTGCCATCATTTTGTGCCATTTGCAAAGAAAAACAAATATTACAATGTGTGGTCCTCATGTTGGAAGTACTGGAGTGCACCCGATCCAGTTAACCCCCAGGCTGCTGCAGGCCCATGACCCAATGCCCCTCTGCTCATCCTGTGTCCTGATGTGAGTGGGTGGGGGGTGGGAGTAAGTCTCCTGCAGCCAACCTTGAAGGTGCTGGGGGCAGTACCCCGGTCCCTCTCATTTCGGTCCATTCCTCGCTTCCATAGTCGCCGGCAGCTCCCTCCTCGACTCTCCAGTCTTTGAGACTTCTGACCTTCCCCTGCCAAGCTTTTGTTTGCAGCGGTGAGCTAGGCCTGCAGGTGCACGTGGCCGCGGGAGCCCCACTGAGTCTTTATTCAGAGCGGCTGCTGGGTCTTTGCTCTCGTCGGCTGTCAGGTCCGTCCGTGTTGCTGTCAGCAGCTGGGTCCGCTCCTGCACGGCTCCATGGCAGCCGCTGGGAGCTTCCCTTCTGCCCCGCAGCCTCGGCCACCAGCTGGGTCCACTCCTGCACAAGTCAAGTCAAATTTATTCAAGTCAAATTTATTTGTCACATACACATACTCGATGTGCAGTGAAATGAAAGTGGCAATGCCTGCGGGTTGTGCACAAAAAGAATTACAGCATATAAATAAAGTTAATAAGTTACTAAACATAGCACAAAAAGTGTCGACAAAAATTTAGTCTCTGGGGTTATAAAAATTGACAGTCCTGATGGCCTGTGGGAAGAAGCTCCGTCTCATCCTCTCTGTTTTCACAGCGTGACAGCGGGGACGTTTGCCTGATCGTAGCATCTGGAACAGTCCGTTACTGGGGTGGCAGGGGTCCCTCATGATCTTGCTTGCTCTGGATCTGCACCTCCTGATGTATAGGTCCTGCAGGGGGACGAGTGTAGTTCCCATGGTGCGTTCTGCCGAACGCACTACTCTCTGCAGGGCCATCCTGTCCTGGGCAGAGCTGTTCCCAAACCAGACTGTAATGTTGCCGGACAGGATGCTCTCTACAGCCCCAGAGTAGAAGCAATGAAGGATCCTCAGCGACACTCTGAATTTCCTCAGTTGTCTAAGGTGGTAAAGGCGCTGCTTAGCCTTACCCACCAGTGCGGCAATGTGCGTTGCCCACGTCAGATCCTCTGCGATGCGGACTCCCAAGTATTTGAAACTGCTCACCCTATCCACAATAGACCCATTTATCTCGAGTGGCGTGTACGTCCTTGGATGTTTAGCCCTTCTGAAGTCCACAATCAGCTCCTTTGTTTTAGTGACATTCAAGAGGAGGCTATTGTCCTGACACCAGAGTGCCAGATCAGCCACCTCCTCCCGGTAGGCCTTCTCATCGTTGTTGGAGATCCGGCCCACCACCACAGTGTCATCAGCAAACTTGATGATGGAGTTTGAGCTGAACCTGGCCCCACAGTCATATGTGTACAGGGAGTACAGTAGGGGGCTAAGGACGCAGCCCTGGGGGGATCCTATGTTCAGGGTGAGGGAGCTAGATGTGTGTTCCCCCATCCTGACCACTTGGGGCCTGGCAGTGAGAAAGTCCAGGACCCAGGCACACAGAGGGGTGCTAAGCCCCAGTTCCAGCAGCTTCTCAACCAGTCTGCTGGGGACTATTGTGTTAAATGCTGAACTAAAGTCAATGAACAGCATCCTCACATAGCCCCCCTGGCTGTCCAGATGAGAGAGAGCGGTGTGTAGAACCTGGGAGACCGCATCATCCGTGGACCTGTTCGGACGGTATGCGAACTGTAGTGGGTCCATGTTGCGAGGAAGGAGGGCGCAGATGTGCTTCTTAACTAGCCTCTCAAAGCATTTCATGACAACCGAGGTGAGGGCCACCGGTCGGTAGTCATTTAAACACGCTGGAGAGGCATTCTTTGGCACCGGTACAATGATGGATCTTTTGAAGCATGCAGGGACCACGGACTTTGCCAAGGAGAGGTTGAATATTGTGGTGAGCACTGGAGCAAGCTGAGTAGCACAAGACTTTAGTACTCGCCCAGATATACCATCTGGGCCTCCAGCTTTCCTCGTGTTCACACGCGTCAGAGCCCACCTCACCTCATGCTCGGACACCGAGAATGTGTGCACATCCCCGGCGGTGGATCCCCCTCCAGCCTCGCTAGCCAGTGCCCCTTCGGTGCTGTTTTTAGACGGCGAGCTGGTGGTGTTACCCACGGCTCCATGGCAGATGCTGGGAGCTTCCCTTCTGCCCCTCAGCCTCGGCCACCAGCTGGGTCCGCTCCTGCACGGCTCCATGGCAGCCGCTGGGAGCTTCCCTTCTGCGCCGCAGCCTCGGCCACCAGGAGCTTCTCTTCAGTGCCACAATCCTTCAGTGATACACAAGTGTCGATGGACAGGACTGATCATGTGTAGATATGGGAGCGAGTAGTCGCTGGGATAGGTTACATTCTGAGTCACCGAGAAGTAAACAAATTGAGTTACAAGTCATAGTTAAAGATAATTAGAAGATAGACACAAAATGCTGGAGTAACTCAGCAGGACAGGCAGCATTTCATAGAAACATAGAAAATAGGTGCAGGAGTAGGCCCTTCGAGCCTGCACCGTCATTCAATATGATCATGGCTGATTCAAAATCAGTACCTCATTCCTGCTTTTGCCCCATGATTCCTTTAGTCCTAAAAGCTAAATCTAACTCTCTCTTGAATACATCCAATGAATTGACCTCCACTGCCTTCTGTGGCAGAGAATTCCACAGATTTACAACTCGCTGGGTGAAAGGGTTTTTCCTCATCTCAGTTCCAAATGGCCTCCCCCTTACTCTTAAACCATGACCCCTGGTTCTGGATTCCCCCAACATGGGGAACATTTTTCCGGAATCTAGCCTGTCCAATCCTTTAAGAATTTTATATGTTTCTATAAGATCCCCTCTCATCCTAAATTCCAGTGAATACAAGCCCAATGGACCCATTCTTTCATCATATGTCAGTCCTGCCATTCCGGGAACTAACATGGTGAACCTACGCTGCACTCCCTCAATAGCAATAATGTCCTTTCTCAAATTAGGAGACCAAAATTGTACACATTACTCCAGGTGCGGTCTCACCAGGGCCCTGCACAACTGCAGTAGGACCTCCTTGCTCCTATACTTCCACTGCTTCGCCGATGATATCCAGCTCCTCATCTCCACCAAGTCAATCTCCCCCACCACACACTCTACACTGACAAACTGCATCACTGAAATAAAATCTTGGCTTCAATCAAATTTCCTCAAACTCAATTGCAACAAATCTGAAATCATCATCATTGGTCCAAAAACGCTCACCAAATCCACCCAAAACTTCATCCTCAACATTGATGGTCTCCCAGTATCCACCTCACCTCACATCCGGAATCTTGGAATCATCTTTGATCAAACCCTCTCCTTCGACAAACACATCAAACACATCACAAAGACAGCCTTCTTCCACCTCAAAAACATTGCCCGTCTCCGTCCATCCCTCTCCTCCACAGCTGCAGAAACCCTCATCCACGCCTTCATCACCTCCCGTCTGGACTACTGCAACAGCCTCCTCTATGGCGCACCCTCAAAAATCATCAGTAAACTTCAATACATTCAAAACTCCGCTGCCCGTCTACTCACCCACACCCCGATCCGTGACCATATCACCCCCGTCCTTTACAAACTCCACTGGCTCCCCATCCCCCAGAGAATCCAGTACAAAATCCTCCTCATAACCTACAAAGCCCTCCATAACCTGGCCCCATCCTACCTGACCGACCTCCTCCACAGGCACACTCCCACCTGCACCCTCCGCTCTGCTGCTGCCAATCTCCTATCCCCCCACATCCGGACCAAACTCAGATCCTGGGGGGACAGGGCTTTCTCCATCGCTGCTCCCACCCTATGGAACTCACTACCCCAAACCGTTAGAGACTCCTCCACACTCACCACATTCAAAACATTGCTGAAGTCTCACCTGTTCAGTACTGCCTTCAACCACTGAAGGTCACCTCACCTTCTGTCTCCTTTCTCTGTTCGTTTACTTATTTACTTATTTATCTATTTATTCATTTCCCTATGTTCTCTAAATCTCTGTAAAGCGTCTTTGAGTATATGAAAAGCGCTATATAAATATAATGCATTATTATTATTATTATTATTATACTCAAATCCTCTTGCTATGAAGGCCAACATGCCATTTGCTTTCTTCACTGCCTGCTGTACCTGCATGCTTACTTTCAGTGACTGATGTACAAGGACACCCAGGTCTTGTTGCACTTCCTCTTTTCCTATTCTGACACCATTCAGTTTTGGGTCGCGACCCTTCTTCAGATGATTAGAGTACAGCAGCTTTGTCAGTGCCAAGTATTTTTTGTAACATTTCATATCACATAATCCTTTCGTTGATTCTTGAAATATGTACATTATATTATTTGCAGCACTCTGTATTATATTATATAATACTTATGTAATAATTATATAATATTAAGTGATTTTTGGAAGAGTGATTGTGCTGCTCTGTGAATTATGACTCCTTTTACCCCAGCAATGAGTTCAGCCAGTACTCAGAATAGATTTTAGTGAAAACTGCTGATTCTTAATGAATCAATTAGCCTGTTGATCAACATCTGCCATCTCATCTTTCAGTGGAGTGGAATGAGAGTATAACCAGTGTAAGGTACTCCCTGGTCTACGAACAATTTTCAGAAGGTCCTGCAAAATACTTTTCTTTGCAGATAACAAAAAGACCCTCGAGAACAGAATCTGTAACCTAAGCAACAACATACCAATAATCATGTAGAAGAAGCCAGATGGTGCATTAAATCCCCTCTTATCCTGCACTGGATGGAATAATTTAATAATGATAATCCTTCCTCCAATTATTTTAATGGATTGCTGCTAGACCTCTGTATTTCTGGTTGAGTGACACCTCTCTTAAAGAGCTTACAACCATAAGAAAATGCATTTTCCTTTAGGATTCCCACTCTGCAAGCAAACTGTAGCATGCAGATCAATTTGACATATTTTGTGAAATCAAGAAATGTTGTTTGTAATAAAGATTAAATGCAATGCTGCTTTATATCAACGATTGACATAAAATGCTGGAGTAACTCAACGGGTCAGGCAGCATCTCTGGAGAAAATGGTTCGGTGACATTTCTGGTCTGGACCCTTTGCAGATCATAAGATCAGAAGTGGTAGGAGTAGAATTAGGCCATTCAGCCCATCAAGTCTCCTCTGCCACTCCTCTGCTGATCTATCTCTCCTTCCTAACCCCATTCTCTTACCTTCTCCCCATAACCTCTGACACCCATAGTAATCAAGATATCATCAGACTGATTGTAGGGGGGAGGAACTGGAAGCAAGAAAAGACCAGAACAAATCAGGGCCGGCAAGAGATGACATCAGGCTGGGTAGTTCCGATAGGCAGATTGTTGGCGAGGATAACTGGTTAATTGTTAACTGGTTAACAGACCTTTAATGGAGGAAGGGGGGAGAGTGGTTTTTTAATAAATTACCCACAATTAGAGAATTCAATGTTCATACTGCTGGGTTGTAAGCTACCCAAATATGAGGCGCTGTTTCTCCAATTTGTGTGTGGCCTCTCTCTGGCAATGGAGGAGGCCTAGAGCAGAAAGGTCAGAAAGAATGGAAATGGCAAGGTTAGTTAAAATGGTTAACAACCGGGAGATCATGTAGGCCAAGGTGGGTTGTGCGTGTGTTCAGTAAAATGGTTGACGAGTCTCTGCTTGATCTCACTGATGTACAGGAGCCCACATCAGGAACACCGAATGAAGGAGGTAAGGTTAGAGGAGGTGCATGTGAACCTCTGTCTCACTTGGAAAGACTGTTGGGTCCTTGAATGGAGTAGATGGAGGAGGTATAAAGACAGATATTACATCTCCTGCGGTTGCAGGGGAAAGTACCTGGGGAGCGGGTGATTGGGTGGAAAGGGATGAGTGAACCAAAGGGTTGCAGAGGGAGCAGTCTCGGTCAAAGGTGGAAATGGGTGAAGGTGGGAAGATGTGATTAGTCATGGGGCCACATTGAAGGTGACAGAAATATCGAGGGATGATGTGTTGGATGCGGAGGCAGGTGTGGTGAAAGGCAAGGACTGGGGGATCCCAGAAACCTGTTGCGTCTGGAGAAGGGGAAGCGAGAGCAGAACAACAGGACACAGAGGATACATGTGTGAGGGCCCCATACATGACAGAAGGGAGGAAACCACACTCATTAAAACGTCTCGGATATCTCGCATGTCCTCGTATAGAAAACCTAATCGGGAACTGTCTCGACGGCGATGGAGAAATTTAGAGCAGGGGTTAGCAGGATAAGGGGGGGTTGAGGGGGATGGAGTGGGGGGGGCAGGGGAAGGGGAGGGGAGAGGGGAGCGGGGAGGGTGTAGGGAGGGGAGGAGAGAGGGAGGGGGAGGGGGAGGGAAAGGGAAGGGTGCTGCACCAATGCAGGGGAGGTTTGGGCCCAACGGTTCCACTTGGTCTAGTATCTCTCTAAACTTTGCTTATCCATGTACTTGTCCAAGTCTTTTTTTAATGCTGTTATTGTACTTGCCTCAACTATCTCCTCTGACAGATTGTTCCATGTACCCACCACTCTCTACGTGAAAATGTTTCTCTTCAGGTTCCTATTAGATCTTTCCCCTCTCACCTTAAACCTATGTCCTCTGGTTCTTGATTCTTCTATGTTGGATTAAAAATGTAAGTATATGATTTTATATACTTAATAAGGTCACCCCTCAGCCTCCTGTGCTCTAAGAAATATAGTCCTAACCTGCCCAACCTTTCCTTCTAATTCAGGCTCTTGAGTCTTTGCAATGTCCTATGACCAAAACTGAACACAATATTCCAATCGCGGACTCACCAACATCCTGTACAATTGTTTCATGTCATCCCAACGTCTATACTCGATACTCTGAATGATGAAGGACAATGTTTCAAAAGTCTTTGTTACCGTCCTCTTTACCTGTGACGCCACTTTCCGGGACTATGTACATTCACTCCTCGATCCCTCTGCTCTGCTCCATTCTAACTCTGCTTCTTTCTAACTGTAAACTTTACAACTCTATTTCCTCCCGTGTTTTAGCCAATTCTGAAATTTGTTGAGGCGAATGGATGTTCAAAGCAGCCTTTTTTATTGCATCAAAAAATCTGCAATAGAATTCTGAGGCGGAGTTCCCTTGGCAGTATTTTATCTGTGAGTGTTCCCATCCCAGAATGGGCTACTTCAGTTATCAGGATATTCCAGAATCATTTTACCCTATTGTATACAGAATCCAAAAGAATAAAGGGTGTGAACAGGGTTCTCCGATCTCTTCAAATGAAAATTAAAATATTTTCTTTGCAGTAGCATTTACTCAACAAAAATGTTGAAGGGGAAACAAAATTCTGTAAATAATGGAACACAGCCACACACAAATTCTGTGATAGATAACAACATATTCCCATCTCAGGCAGTAGAATTGTTTTTACCTTCAGTTCTGCTGCCACATGCCCTCATAACAAATTATGACCCCAGTAATTATTGTTGACAGCATCTCAGAAATAGCAGAGCATATCATTAGGGAAATATTATCGTGCTAGATAGTTTTCAAATTGATATCTTTCGCATAATGCCTGGTCATTCTGCAGTTTCCAACATTTGATATTTGTCTAATCAAAGATTTTTGGAATGCTTCCATAAAACATGATGGTAAATTTGCATCACACATTGACAGGTTTGTTTTTCTACTAAAGGATTGCAGGTAAACCTTGAAATTGTACCTTGACAGTAGACAATAGACAATAGGTGCAGGAGTAGGTCATTCGGCCCTTCGAGCCAGCACCACCATTCAATGTGATCATGGCTGAACATTCTCAATCAGTACCCCGTTCCATAATGACATAATGACAATTAAAACATGGGGGACTTGCTCTCAAATACAGATTGAAATGGATCACTTAGATTCATTGTGTACCTTTTACAATGTCAAGACACCTCAAAACATAATTTTATGTTACACAGGAAGTCACATTTATATTCAATATAAAATAGAATGAGCAGTAGCTCAATGCTCTGAATTCCAAGTTGAATTCCAGTCCGAAGAAGGGTCTTGACCCGAAACATCACCCATTCCTTCTGTCCCGAGATGCTGCCTGGCCCACTGAGTTACTCCAGCATTTTGGTCTGCCCTGAATTCTAACTTGGCCACGGACAAGTTCAATAGTCAATAGTCAATAGTCAATAGTCGTTTATTTGTTACATACACATAAATGTGTAGTAAAATGAAACATTACCCGCAGTTGAACAATAAGACCAATAAGATTAATCAATAAAAATGCAATAACACATACAATCACAACTAACACCAAACAAAAAGAAACATCCATCACAGTGAGTCTCCTCCAGTCCCTCCTCACTGTGATGGAAGGCCAAAATGTCTTTTTCTCTTCCCTGCCGTCTTGTCCCGCGGTCAGGCTGTTGGAGTTGCCACGTCGGGGCGGTCGGGGCTCCCGATATTGAAGCCCCCGCTGGGCGGTGAAAGGTCAACGGCCTATTGGTGTGATTCCATGCTTCAGAGCTTTATGAGGACAATACCGTAGCAGCTTGATAATTTGTTCTGAGGATTTAGTTACAGGAAAATAACCCAAGCTAAGAAAAGCCCAAAATTTAATTAGTATTCTGGAATCTTTTTATGATTAACAGGGATGTAGGTAAAAACTTAAAGTAGCATTTCAGCTGAAAGGCATGTTTCCACCAATCGCTCATTTAGACTTTGCAATGTCAGCTAAGAGAATGTGCTAGCTGGAATTGAACCCACAGTTCTCTGCCAGAGAAGCTGAAGATCTACAATGGATCGAGTTCCAGTGGAGTTCCATGAGAATCAGAGACATCCCATGCAAGTAGATAAGTTTGTGATTAAAGAGCTAAGTGTGACTTAGAGCTGGGTAGAGCTGCTGCTTCACCATTCCAGTAACCTATTTCCTATCCTATTCTAACCTCAGGTGCTAACTGTGAGGAGTTTGCATGTTCTCCCTCTGACTGTATATGTTTGTTCGGGGGCCTCTTGATTTCTCCCACATCCTAAAGGCACATGGCTTAACTGGCCACTGTAAATTTATCCTAATGTGTCGGTGAGTGGTAGAATCTGGAAGATACTGGTAGGAATGTGGGAAGAATAAAACAGGATCAGTATAGGATTCATGTAAATGCGTGTTTGATGGAGGGCGTGGACTCAATGGGCCAAAGGTTAAAGATTTTTTTTGGTTAAGACTGGCAGCAAAATTGAGGTGAAACTTCCCAAAGTCAGGTATAACATTGAAAGTATTACATCAGAAGGCAAAGCAGAAAAAAAAGAGGATTTATTTCTATTTAATACCCAGGAATAATGTTATAAGAAATATATTAATAATTCAGAATTAATCAATCATTTAACTGAATTATAATCACAATGAACTCTATTTTAAAGAACATTATCACCATTAATTCTTCAAGCAGTGGTTTGGCTCAGATTAGTTAATACCATTAAAGCTTTCAACTATAGTTGTTCAGAGAATAGGACAATGCACAGTCTAAACTATAAACAAAGTGACATCTATAATACCACCCTAAATCATATTTAATTCAGAGGTATCACATTTGCCTAAATTAAGAATGACATGTAAACTAAAGTTATGTTAATAGAATTGTTAGTCAAAAAGAAGGAAATTAAAAAAATCATCAGAGGTGAACACTAACCAAAGCTGTCTTGTCCATTAACATAATTTTCTCATCCTCAGCATTTCTTCCCTCAAGATATTTATTAGTTCTAGTGTAGATCACAACACTCAAGTCCCAAACTGATGAGTTGAATATTATTTCTGACATCATTGCAAACTAAAATGTGGGTATGAATATGAATACTAAGGAAATTTCTTTGGTCAAAATAACAACAATAAAAAATATCAGAAGCAATGTGGAACATTGATTTTCAATGAACCATCAATCATTTTTATTTAGTTTTATTAACAGGAAAAGAAGCATTCCCTGCAGCTGGTACTGGTAATGTTTATATTTAGAGCTTGTTTTCTTTTTGTTTTCTTTTACTATTTGTCACTGGAAAACATTCATGAAGACTTGCATTCAAAAATAGATTTTTTAAAATTATTTTCCACTGGTAGAGCCATATGTTATTTTACCCGCCAGGATAAATTTCAGCTTTCATTGCTTTGCTTTCATATTGTGATGCTATTGACTTTTGGGGACCTCCAATCTTTCTCCCATGCAGAATAGCTTACTGTCAACAAAAATATCAATAATGTGCACCACTTCAGTTCATAAAATGACAACAACCTAGAAGTATTGCTGCCGATATTGGAAAGCATATGTCCGCACTTCTCAGGAGCAACACCATACGAAAAGTGACGTGTGATAGGATATGGCCAGCAAGTTTAGGATGATAAGTTTATGCAAGGTACAACATGTAAGGCTGGCAGGGAGAAAAGCTGAAGGGTTTCAGTAGCTGGGACAGGAAAACGTTTTTGTTTATTTACTGTCCATACTCATTTTGATGTGCTAACTTCCTCTGTTTATTATCTAAAAAGAAAATGGTAGAGGTTCCAAAGAATATCCTTTGTTTTCTGGTTGCCCGCTGCAATATATTTCTCAATTATTCTTGATGTAATATTTAAATTTTTTATTTTTTTTAGATTTAGATTTAGAGATATAGCGCGGAAACAGGCTCTTCGGCCCACCGGGTCCGCGCCGCCCAGCGATCCCCGCACATTAACACTATTCTACACACACTAGGACAATTTTTTAAAATTTTTACATTTGCCCAGCCAATTAACCTACATACCTGTACATCTTTGGAGTGTCACGGTAGCGCAGCGGTAGAGTTGCTGCTTTACAGCGAATGCAGCGCCGGAGACTCAGGTTCGATCCTGACTACGGGTGCTGTACTGTAAGGAGTTTGTACGTTCTCCCCGTGACCTGCGTGGGTTTTCTCCGAGATCTTCGG
Source organism: Rhinoraja longicauda (assembly GCF_053455715.1). NCBI lineage: Eukaryota > Metazoa > Chordata > Chondrichthyes > Rajiformes > Arhynchobatidae > Rhinoraja > Rhinoraja longicauda. The sequence goes on along the minus strand of NC_135953.1, from coordinate 78,415,198 downwards.
TTTCCTCCCACACTCCAAAGACGTACAGGTATGTAGGCTAAATGGCTGGGTAAATGTAAAAAATAATTGTCCCTAGTGGGTGTAGGATAGTGTTAATGTACGGGGATCGCTGGGCGGCACGGACTTGGAGGGCCGAAAAGGCCTGTTTCCGGCTGTATATATATGATATGATATGATATGAGTGCAACCTATTCAGAAACCGAAGATCTCGGAGAAAACCCATGGGGAGAACGTACAAACTCCGTACAGACTGTGCCCGTAGTCAGGATCGAACCTGAGTCTCCGGCGCTGCATTCGCTGTAAGGCAGCAACTCTACCGCTGCGCCACTATTGCACCCTACCTTCCACAAACATTCTCACAGGACTGGTGCTGATCTTCAGAACTAATGGGAAATTGTTCAACTGGTGACGACAATGCAGAATTAAAGTCGCCGCAATTTCAATGGTTAGACTGCATTATGCAGCCCTTGGATGCTCGTGCATCCATTTGGAGGTTGGGCTTCATGCCATTGATGACTTGTACGCTAAAACAACAGAAAGGCCTTATATTAAATATCTCCAAGACAAAGGCCCACCACCAATCTGTCTCTGATGCATTATGTCGCTCTCTGATAATAATACCTCATGCCAAGACATTGAAAAACACAGATCACTTCTAACATTTTGTGAATAACCTTGCTGCAAAGGTAAAATAAACCATGGCCTTTGATACACCAGCACAGGCTTTGATTAATTTAGGAAAATGGTATTTATAAAACAAAATCTCAAAACTAGCACAAAACATGTGATGTACTGGGCAGTAGTGATCCATGACCTCTTAAATCTTTTTGAGACCTAGACTACTTATGGTATCTTAAGGCACAAGAATAAGAATGCCTATAAGCCCTCCAAATTAACTGGGAGATAAGCAAACCAATGTCAGTGTATCCTAGCGGTAGCGCAGTGGTAGAGTTGCTGCTTTACAGCGAATGCAGCACCGGAGACTCAGGTTCGATCCTGACTACGGGTGCTGCACTGTATGGAGTTTGTACGTTCTCCCCGTGACCTGCGTGGGTTTTCTCCGAGATCTTCGGTTTCCTCCCACACTCCAAAGACGTACAGGTATGTAGGTTAATTGACTGGGTAAAATGTTTAAAAATAAAAAAAATTGTCCCTAGTGGGTGTAGGATAGTGTTAATGTGCGGGGATCACTGGGCGGCACGGACTTGGAGGACCGAAAAGGCCTGTTTCCGGCTGTATATATATGATATGATATATGATATGATATGTTCTTCACATGCCTAAGAGAGAATTCCCAAAAGAGACATTGTGTTCTGAATTATGTCAAAAGAAGACAGGTGGACAGAGGGATATATTTAAGGAAGCACTCAGTGACTGCTTGGAAAGAAATTCAGTAACCACATTGAATTCTGGGATTCCTTGGCCTGTAGCTGGTTAATGAACATTAGGAGATTTATTGAGAACATCCAATCCATTAATCGGGATCATTCAGGGAGCCTGTGTGACAGTGTGAAGGTGTTTGACATCTCATTAACCCCATCCTGATACCCCATTTGGCATCTCCTGCCCCGTTTGTGGAAAAGTCTAATGTTCCCAACTTGGCCTTGTCAGTCACCTCATTAGCCACAAAACCAGAGTGGAAGCAAGTCAACCTCAATTCTACGAGATAGACACAAGGTGCTGGAGTAACTCAGCGGGTCAGGCAGCATGTCTGGAGTAAAAGGATGGATGATGTTTCGGGTTGGGACCCGTTCCTGACCCAAATCATTACCCATCCTTTTTTTCCATAGATGCTGCCTGACCCACTGAGTTACTCCAGCAACTTGTGTCTATCTTTGGTATAACCCAGCATCTGCAGTTCCTTTCTACTCAATTCTGTGAGATTGTCTAAATAGTCTTTAAGAAGACCACTGTTTTGTTTTCCATCATTCATGACTGAAAATATAATTATGAAACCTAACTGAAAAATATGGTTTTTACACTGATAAAATCCAACCTTAGCAATTTTACATCAAAATCTCTTCAGAATTGTGGTTTTTAAAAAGCAAATACTCTGCTTGAACTATGAACCTGTCACATTTATTTATAGATGTCTACTGGAATAAGTGTCATATGTTCATCTGGGGAAAAGCCAAATTAGTAAAAATGTTGGCAACATCTGGCAACTTTGAATGTGTGGATGTGTCACTACCCATTTAATTTCAATTTAAGATGGAAAGGGAAATTTCATGCATTTGAGTAAAGTTTCTTTTTAATAATCAAAAATATCTAATTTAAACATTAGTGCAAACTGAAAACTGTCTGAAATGAAACAAATAAAGAAGCCAAAAAACAATTAAGCCCCCCTTATTTTCTTTTAAAGTGAAAATGAACTAATCATTTGCACTTCACACAGTTTTGTAAATAGCTGTACAGGTTAAATATGCCTTCATGCATTTCCTGTAATCATGAACCAGGGTTCTAATCACTTTTTGAACTGTGCTCTCGTTAATTTACTCTGGTGGTCACTTTTAAATAATTGGAAAATGTCAAAACTAAATGCCAAGTGTCTTAGTTCATTTCCAGAAGATTCTCCAATACAGATTTGGATATTTCCTTGCTAATGAGTACCCTCATATATGCCAACATGGAAAAGCAACACAAGACAACCAGCACATGATAACAAACAATTTCAATAGAAGTTATCATAGTCATAGTCATAGAATCATACAGCCTGAAAACCGGCCGTTCGGCCCAACTTGTCTATGCCAGCCAAGCTGCCCCAACTACACTAGTCCCATTTGCCCACTTTTGCCATCCTCTCCACGTACCGATTCTCTTTTGTGAAAAAGTTGCCCTCGGGGTCCTAATAAATCTTTCTCCTCTCACCATAAACCTATGTCCGTTGGTTCTTGATTCCCCCACCCTGGATAAAGGTGCATTCTCGCTATCTATTCCCCTCATGATCTGAAACATCTCTATTAGTTCATCCCTCAGCCTCCTGCCCTCCCAGCCTGCTCTGCCTCTCCCTGTAGCTCAAATCCTCAAGTCCTAGCAACGTCCTCATAAATCCTTTCTGCACCCTTTCCTGCTTAACAACATCTTTCCTATAACAGGGGGACCAGAACTGAACACAATTCTCTAAGGTGGCCTCACCAATGTCTTGCACAACTGTACTCAGTACCCTGACTGATGGACCAAAGGACCAAAACCCTTCTTGACACCCTAGCTACCTGTGATGCCACTTTCAAGGAACCATGCACCTGCTCCGCCAGATCCCTCTGCTCTACGATACTCCTCAGATCCCTGCTACCCACTGCGAAGGTCCTGCCCTGATTTGAATTCCCAAAATGCAATATCTCTTACCTATATAAAACTCCATTAAGCAGTCTTCAGCCCACTTGTCCAAGTGATTCAGTTCCTTCTATAACTTTTGATAACCATCCTTGCTATCTATGATACCACCCACTTTAGCCTCATCTGCAGACTTACTAATTATGCCTTCTACATTCTCATCCAATTCATTGATATAAACCACAAACAGCAATTGGGGCAGCACTGATCTTTGACACGCCGCACTAGCTTTCGGCCTCCAGTACGAAAAATAATCTTGCACCATCACCTTCTGCTTCATTCTAAGAAGCCAATCTTCTAGTCGGTCTCCTCGCTCACCTTAGATCCCACGGGATCTAGCCTTCCAGAGAAGCCTATGGAACCTTATGAAATGCATAGTTGGTCCATATAGGAGAAAAGCAAAATTTCAAGAAAGACCTATTTATAAGCCTACGATATGAAAGAACAGCATTGAAAAGAAGTAGAATACATTAAAGCTTGAAATCCCGAGAGCCAAAACACGAAGGCACAATATTGCTGACATATTTTGAAAACGAGATCCGTCTTTGACACAAAGTGCTGGATTAACTCCGTTGGGGTCGAGACTCTTCAGACTGATTGTAGCGGGACATCATGCCTCACATTTCAAGCTTCTTCTCTCCTGACCTTATCTCACAGCCTTTTGTCTTTTCATCCCTAGCCTTTGTTCAAACATCTGACAATCAAACTGCTCCCATCTGCATCCACCTATCATTTGCCAGGCTTTGTCCCACTCCCCACTCTCTTCCAGCTTTGGAGTCCTGACCCCGAAGGCCATCTGTCCATGTCCTCCAGAGATGCTGCCTGACATGCTGAGTTACTCCAGCACTCTGTTTATCTTTGCAAACCAGTATCTGCAATTCCTTGTGTCTCCATCTTTAACAATTTGGTGGCTACTTCTCCCATCTATTACGATCGCAACCTTGCAAATCAGTGGCAGTGGTGAGTTAGTTACAATCTCACATGAGCATAGGAAAGGGGCACCCTTTGCATTCGGCATAGTATTGCTGATACATTTTGAAAATGAGCTGATGAGCATGAACATAAATTTGTTGGGACATTTTACAATCTTCTTGAAAGACTGTTTCAAGTTTGGGGCTGAGGGATCCGGTTCCAACCTGTGAATAGCTTTGTACGGTGCATGAAGTCTACTCTTTCCAGTGTGATTGCAAACAGCAGCACTGGGTCAACTCTTGGGGAGTCAAATGTCAGGCAGCACCTGCTTACATATGGCATAGCTTCAATTGCTGCAGGACCAACAAGTATTAATGCTGTTCTGAAACCCCATCATTTGTCACTGGATTCCACTCTGGGATGCTTAGTGTAAGTGTTATTGAAGTACGCATAACATCACTGAACTGTTGCCGTTCCAATTGCATATCTAATTCCTCATAATTATACATATCTGAGACTCCTCATATATAATCCCATTTAGAGATTCATAACCATGACTTTGCCCTTGTGTAAGTGCAAGAAAAAAACCTTTTTTTCTTTTTTAATGACAATTGCTTGTAAATCTTTAGTATAGTTCAGTTTAGTTTAGTTTTGAGATGCAGCGCGGAAACAGGCCCTTCGGCCCACCGAGTCCGTGCTGAGCAGCGATCCTTGTATACTAGCACTTTCCTACACACAAGAGGGACAATTTACAATTTTTACCGAACCCAATTACAAACCTGCACGTCCTTGGAATGTGGGAAGAAGCCGGACCACCTGGGGAAAGCCCACACAGTCAAGGGGAGAACGCACAAACTCTGTACAGACAGCACCCGTAGTAAGGATCAAACCTGGATCTCTGGCGCTGTAAGGCAATAACTTTACCGCTGTGCTGCCCCTGTAAATGTATGCATTTATTTACTCTCAAGTCAAGTCAAATTTATTTGTCACATACACATACACGATGTGCAGTGAAATGAAAGAGGCAATGCCTGCGGGTTGTGCACAAAAAAGAATTACAGTTACAGCATATAAATAAAGTTAATAAGTTACTATTAGTGTCGACAAAAATTTAGTCTCTGGGGTTATAAAAGTTGACAGTCCTTATGGCCTGTGGGAAGAAGCTCCGTCTCATCCTCTCCGTTTTCGCAGCGTGACAGCGGAGGCGTTTGCCTGATCGTAGCATCTGGAACAGTCCGTTACTGGGGTGGCAGGGGTCCCTCATGATCTTGCTTGCTCTGGATCTGCACCTCCTGATGTATAGGTCCTGCAGGGGGATGAGTGTAGTTCCCATGGTGCGTTCTGCCGAACGCACTACTCTCTGCAGGGCCATCCTGTCCTGGGCAGAGCTGTTCCCAAACCAGACTGTAATGTTGCCGGAAAGGATGCTCTCTACAGCCCCAGAGTAAAAGCAATGAAGGATCCTCAGAGACATTCTGAATTTCCTCAGTTGTCTAAGGTGGTAAAGGCGCTGCTTTGCCTTACCCACCAGTGCGGCAATGTGCGTTGCCCACGTCAGATCCTCTGTGATGCGGACTCCCAAGTATTTAAAACTGCTCACCCTACCCACAGTAGACCCATCTATCTCCAGTGGCGTGTACGTCCTTGGATGTTTAGCCCTTCTGAAGTCCACAATCAGCTCCTTTGTTTTAGTGACATTCAAGAGGAGGCTATTGTCCTGACACCAGAGTGCCAGATCAGCCACCTCCTCCCGGTAGGCCTTCTCATCGTTGTTGGAGATCCGGCCCACCACCACAGTGTCATCAGCAAACTTGATGATGGAGTTTGAGCTGAACCCGGCCCCACAATGTATGCATTTATTTGCCTCTTAAATAAACAATATTTGTTCAAATCTTTGACTCCAATGTTCTGCTATGAGCAACATAATTTCAAATCTTTCCTTCACAATATATATGAAAGTTGACATTAAAAAATAGGTCTCTGCATTTATATGGTGAGGTAATATCTTAATAGCTTTTAATAAAATTAATTAATTCATTTGCTTTCATTATCATATTCCTGTTCACAACACCCCGTTTATCATAAGGCATCGGTCTCACAAATATTATTAATGTTTGACGCTTGCTGACTAACAATTTATTGAATTGTAGATATGTCTTCTGTTATTGATGCTGCCCTGCAGTAAATCAATCATGAGTTTATATCAGTTAATGGCTTGTACCAAGCTATTCATAACAACAGAGAAGTAAATAAAACATAATTAGACGATGCTGCATTAAAATAACTTTTAATGCAAATATGTTGTTTTAACATATATTTGAGATTAACAAAGAATTTGAAGAAAGAATGAAAAGCTGCAGATGTTAAGTGAACGCTTACAAAATGGTGGCAAAATAATAACCTAACATATCTCTACTACAAAACTGCGATTCACATGGAGAAATAAATGCCTTACTTTAAATTCCTGATATTAATGACCACCCAAGGATCTCCCTTGCTGTGATCTAATCTCCCATCATTACTGGACTGGAAGCCTAACACCTCAATGTCACTGACCGATTCTCTGTATCCTACTACTGAAGCCTCCACTCACACCAAAGCTGCAGCTTCCCAACTCTGTCCTCTGTGACAACAATTCTCCCAGCTCAGCCATCACCTCCCAACATAGAAACATAGAAACATAGAAAATAGGTGCAGGAGTAGGCCATTCGGCCCTTCGAGCCTGCACCGCCATTCAATATGATTATGGCTGATCATTCAGCTCAGTAGCCTGTACCTGCCTTCTCTCCATACCCCCTGATCCCTTTAGCAAAAAGGGCCACATCTAACTCCCTCTTAAATATAGCCAATGAACTGGCCTCAACTACCTTCTGTGGCAGAGAATTCCACAGACTCACCACTCTCTGTGTGAAGAAATGTTTTCTCATCTCGGTCCTAAAAGACTTCCCCCTTATCCTTAAGCTGTGACCCCTGGTTCTGGACTCCCCCAACATCGGGAACAATCTTCCCGCATCTAGCCTCTCCAACCCCTTAAGAATTTTATATGTTTCTAAAAGATCCCCCCTCAGTCTTCTAAATTCCAGCGAGTACAAGCCCAGTCTATCCAGTCTTTCCTCATATGTAAGTCCCGCCATCCCAGGGATCAATCTGGTGAACCTTCTCTGTATTCCCTCTAAGGCAAGAACGTCTTTCCTCAGGTTAGGAGACCAAAACTGCACACAATACTCCAGGTGCGGTCTCACCAAGGCCCTGTACAACTGCAGCAGAACCTCCTAAACTCAAATCCTCTTGCTATGAATGCCAACATACCATTCGCTTTCTTCACTGCCTTCACTGCCTGCTGCACCTGCATGCTTGCTTTCAATGACTGGTGCACCATGACACCCAGGTCCCGTTGCATCTCCCCTTCTCCCAATCGGTCACCATTCAGGTAATACTCTGCTTTCCTGTTCTTGCCGCCAAATTGTACCTCGTCTTCATGAGCTCAGCCCCAGCACTAAAAGCATCTGTTCCTGAGCTGTACATCTGCCACTGCATTCCTTCCTGATTCGGTACCAGTTCTGAATAAATTAGGAAGTCAAATAAATCAGCATTAGTAAAAATCAAGGGCACTGAAAGGCAATAATGGCCCAATGCACTGGTTTCTCAGATTTTGTAGGTGGTGGCAATGGGGATAATCGGTGCTCTGATTGTCACCTTCCAACTCCATAAATTCTGCAAAGGTTCCCACAGGTTCAGAGTTAGCAAATATAGTCTCACCGTTGAGCATAAGGAGAAAGAAAACAGGAAGCTATAAAGCAATTAGTGAGACAGCAGTGGCGAGGAATTTATTGTTAAGAAAGTGGAAGCAGGGCACATAGAAAATAACAAAAGGATTGGACGGAATCAGCATGAAAGGGAAATGAGAGCGTTCTGAGTTTACAGCAGAACACATAAGTGCTGGAGTAACTCAGCGGGTTAGGCAAGATCTCTGGAGAACGTTAATTTGTGACATTTCAGGTTGGCATCATTCTTCAGACTATGTGTGGTGGGGATGGGGGGAAAGCTGGGTGAGAGGAGGGGAAGGACAAAATGTGGCAGGTAATCAGTGGACAGGTGAAGGGGAATTAATGGAGCCCTGGTGAGACTACAACTGAAATATTGTGTTTTTGCCTACTCTCCCCACCGACAGAAGTATACGTTTTTGATAGTTGAGTTTAGTTAGTAGGCTTTAGAAGTTCGGCATTTCCCGAACACCTCTCACCAACTTCTACAGCTGCGCCATAGAAAGCATTTTATCAGAATGCATCACAGTTTGATTTGGGAACAGCTCCATCCAAGACGGCAAGAAAGATTGCAGCGTATTGTGGATGCAGCCCAGACCATCTCACAAACCTACCTCCCTTCGAGTGACTCCATTTATACCTCACACTGCCTCGGCAAGGCCAGCAGCATAATCAAGGATGAGTCACACCCTGGCCATCTACTCCCCTCTCCCATCAGGCAAAAGACAGAGAAGTATGAAAAAGTACACCTCCAGATTCTTCCCAGCTGTTGTCAGGCAACTGAACCATCCTACCAAAACTAGAGAGCAGTGCTGAACTACTATCTACCTCATAGGTGACCCTCGGGCTCTCTTTGATCGGACTATCCTGGCTTTACCTTGCACCAAACGTTATTTCTTCATCATGTATCTGTGCACTGTGAATGGATCGATAGTAATCATGTATTGTCTTTCCGCTGACTGGTTAGCATGCAACAAAAGCTTTTCACTGCACCTCGCTCGGTACACGTGACACTAAACTAAACTAATTAGACTGAACTAAACTAAGTTGAGTATAAAATGGATGGTGCTTTCTCAATTACAATGTTTTAATTATTTAAATCGCATATGGCTACCTGAACGTATTCAATGCAAGACAATTGAAGCAGGCAGGGAGAATTCTTTAAATACATTGGAAAGTCACCTGCAGTTTCCTGTGCTAACATGCAACATGCAGATCTATTGCCTGGAGAACCATCCCCCTGTTAAACTCGCTACAATTTCTTGCAGTCATGGTTGGAGCTGTCCTGGGAGAGGATGATTTGGATGGGAAGGGATGAGTGAACCAAGTTGTGGAGGGGCAGTCTCTGCGAAGGCGGAAAGGGGTGGGGATTGGAAGATATGACAGATGGTGGGAACACATTGGTGGTGAAGGAAATGTTGGAGGGTGATATGTTGGATGCGGAGGCTGATGGGTGAAAGATGAGGACCAGGGGAATTCTGTCCTTGTGTCTGGAGGGAAGGAGTGCGAGAGCAGAGAGTGTCACATAACCTCCAGAGATGCTGCTTGACAGAACAGAACAGAACTTTATTGTCATTCGGTATAAATACCGAACGAAATTTCAGCAGTCACAAAACACAGCAAAAAAGAAAAGAACACAAGACACACGATCCCAACACAAACATCCATCACAGTGACTTCAAACACCCCCTCACTGTGATGGAGGGCAACAAAACTTCCACTCTCTTCCCCCCGCGCCCACGGACAGGCAGCTCGACCCCTACCGAGGCGACCGACACGCCCAGCCACCGCAAGGGGATGGAAGGCCCCGCGGCCGAGCCGCACCGGGCACTGAAACGTCCCGCGGCCGAGCCGCGCCGGCGATGTTAAGTCCAGCGGCCGAGCCGCGCCGGGCGATGGAAGGCCCCGCTTTACACCAGCACTTTGTATCTTTTTATGTTGAATAGCTTGCTCCTGCTTCTATTTCCCATGTTCTACATTCTTCAGTTCAATTGTTTCATCATCACCTTCGCTGGTAATTCTTTGGTCAGTTTGCCTCCTGAAACTAGGATATGTAGCAATGACCTAATTCTAATTTTCACTTGATTCAATAGCTGATGCTTATGTGACATTGAACATGTCTTGCCTTTTGATCATTAAGCCTACATGAGACTACAGTTCATTCCAGTCGTTATTTTACACAGAAGCCAAAGTGATCTGGGCGCAATGTGGAAGAAGAATGAATATTGTTTTACCATCATAACTCTTCAAGTGTGAATTGAACTACTGATAACATTTATATATAGTTAGACAATTCTCGGTCAATCCTTACATTGGTCATCAGAAATTACTGATAGCACTCTGATATAAGGTAGTATATCTTTTGATCTGACATTTACTCTATGCCGCATACCCACCATTGACACAAATAAGTAATGAGTTAAACATTCCACTTCTTGCTTGAATGCGAGACGTTTACAGATTAGCACATTGCAATTAGTCTAAAATTGCATCATTCTAACAAATTGAAGCAATTAGCAGCAGTGATTGTTTCACAGAGCGATGTTCATTCGGAGCTTCTAATATCATTATCTGATGTGTGTCACTTCAACCGTACCTTCACACAAAAAATGCAGCCTGCTTCCAGTTAAACTGTGATAAGTGAAACTCTATGGCAAATCTGTCACTACTATTTCATTTACATTACCACACATTTTAAAGGGCTCCAACTAATTAAAGATATGAAGAAGCACAATTGCCGAGGTAGTCAAATCATGAAGTGAAACGCAGCTTAGTATTTTCCATTTCACATTTGGCTCGAGTCTCAAAGCCAAATGTAATTGATTAAACAAAAAAATGGTGTAAATAATGTCATAAATCACACTTTAAACCTCGAAGAATGATACTGCCATTGATTTTCATATCACTTCACAGGCTTCCAAGAAAATAGAGATAATAGCTTTTCTTAGAGAAATATTATGCATGATATTGCTTGTGACATATCTATTTATATCTTATCACTTTGAGCTATATTGAGCCTACAAAACAGAAGCAACTCCTTCGGCCCACTGATCCATAGTAGGCTGTGGGTCTTCTATCTTACGTCATACATGAAAGGTACAGCACAGGAACAAGTCCTTCGGCCCACAATAAATTAACCATTTAAAATATCACATGTTAGTACACCTCCTATTCGCACCACCTCCCTTCCTGTGAATTCTTCAAATGTGAATTCTCCAAATCTGCTTACTTTCACAGCTCCCATATCTTTGTTTGCCTTCTTTCACCCCTTGTCCCCATCTACGGCAAGATATCCCATACCTATTTTGCTTGGTGCTACAATACAACAACACAACACGTTTTTTGTAACTGGAAAGGGTAAAGAGCAGATTTACGAGGATGTGGCCAAGACTAGAGGGTCTGAACTATAGGGGGAGGTTGAGTAGGCTGGGACACTGTTCCTTGGAGCGCAGGAGGTTGAGGAGCGATCTTATAGAGGTGTATAAAATAATGAGAGGAATAGATTGGGTAGATGCACAGTCTCTTGCCCAGAGTAAGTGAATCGAGGACCAGAGGACATAGGTTTAAGGTGAAGGGGGAAAGCAACTTTACTGCTGCGCCACCGTGGCCGCCCATTGACTGAATCATGGAATGGCAGAACACAGAAGTAGACCGTTCAGCCCACCATGCCCAAGCAGACCTTCAAGAACCCATCCATATTTATTCAATATTCCGGCACTTGGCCTGTCGTTTTAATGCCTTGCAATTCAAGTGCTCATCTAGATACTTCTTAGGTGTGGTGCAAGTCTCCATCACCATCACTACCTCAGATTATCAAGAGGAAAACTGCTGGCAAGAAAGGGTTCCCCTGCTGCCTTCAAATACTCTGCTAACATTTCAATTGAAATCTATGGTGACCCAAAAAATATTAAGGGCTCTCGGGAGTTGCTAGCAAAACTCAAGGCTGTGTTTACAATCGCAACAGGTTTCAGTTTTGACCCTTGAGAACTAGAATCCGTTTTTGTCTGCACTACTTCCCAGAGATGATTATAGGTATACTGTCTCAGGCTTTGCACTTTGAAGAGGATAAGCATTCCCATGAGTTTACCCTCCTCATATTTGTTCTCTGTGAACAGTTTCCTTCCTACATTTGCTGCCACTGCTTTTTGACGTCTAATCTGATTGGAATTGGCAATAAGGACTCTATGGAAAACAAAATCACATTGCCCAAAATTCCTAAGACATTTTATAGCCATCATGACACATTCTTTGAAATCAACAAGCAAAAAAAAACCCTAACATCTAATGGGAAAATATATCTCTCTGTTACAATGAGAAGATTACATGAGGTGACTCCCTTCAATAACTTTGTCCCATGACCTCTTCTCAACTTGTACCACTCATTGGGATTGAGGGACTTACAGAAAACTAAATGAAGAGGAAACTATTGTCAATGAAACTTCTTCCATTAGCACCAAAGGGATGACGGTGAGTAAGGTGGGCCTAAAATTGTTGCGCTATCGTGTACCGTTTTGGCTGTAGTTCAGGAACAAACAAACAAACAATCAAATGAGAGTTGTAGTATATAGATAAATGTGACTTTATGTGTAACATGAAATTATGTTTTGAGGCGTCTTGACATTGTAAAAGGTACACAAAAGATATAACTACTGAAATAAGATTAACATACATTCATATAGATATCAATCTCATAATATTTTAAAAATGCTTATGCACCTTCAAAAAATTTCATAAGAAAGCAAGTGTGTAATATGTTCATCTTCTATCCCTTGCCACCTTATAATTTGTCATTATTCTGCTCAGTACAAAGTGTAGTAGTGATGGATATAGCTTAATTTAAAAGATGTTACAGTGTGAAAGAAATAATTGCTTTTTGTTCTTTCTGTCTGACCGTCATGCTGCATTCCAAGTGTACTTAATATTAACTGAATTGAATTCAATATGCTTCAAATGACTAATTTTAGAAGTGTTGTGCAATGAGTAGAAGATAAAGATTTGTATGTCTTTGTTCTATAGGCTAAAAGTAAATCTACTTTTCAAGCTATATATCAGCAGAGCTCTTTGAAATCATGCCAGTTCCGTAAATTGCAATAGCTTCACTGATATACCTTATAAAAAAAACAAATTGTGTATAAAATATAATGTTAACCACAAATTCTTAAGGATACTCCTCCCAGCCATTAAATGAAGATTGACAAAATATTCCTTTTGGATGTGGTGGCTTGTGGCTACAAACCCTTACCAAATTTTTTTTTTAACTTGTGAGGGTGGCACACAGATGCCATAGTTAATGTTTCTACCTCAGAGCTGCAGTGATTTGGGTTTACTCCCAACCTTGTTGCTGTCTTTAGTTTGGAGATATGGTGTGGAAACTGGCCCACTGAGTCCGCGCCGAGCAGCAAACGCCCATACCCATATTCTATCCTACACACTCGGGGCAATTTACAGAATCCAATTAACCTATGAACCAGCACGTCTTTGGAAGGTGGGAAGAAACCGGAGTATCCAGCGAAAACTACCCGGTCACAGGGAGATTGTACAAAATCCATACAGACAGCGCCCGTGGTCAGGATCAAACCCGAGTCTCTGATGCTATTACAGCAGCAACTCTACAGCTGTGCCACTGTGTCTGCGTGTCGTTTACACATTCTCCCTGCGGACACATGAGTCTTTCCCAGGTATTCAGGTTTATTCCTGCGCACCAAAGGCATGATGATTCATAGGATAATTGCTTACTGTAACATGTTCCTAATATGGGTGGGTGGCAGGTGAATCAGGGAAGTGGGGGGTTGAAGGGAATGCAAGAGGGAGAATGGGACCTGCATTCCTTGTTCTTTGATAATGTTGAGGTTGTATTTTAGAGGTGGTGTCTCGTAAGCTTTGGCAAGATACACCAAATCTCTTGCCCAGAGCAGGGGACTCGAGAACCGGAAGGCAATCACCAGTTTAAGGTGAAGGGGGGAAGATTTGTTTGGAATCTGAGAGGTAACATTTCCACACAAAGGATGGTGGGTGTATGGAACAAGCTGCCAAAGAAGGTAGTTGAGGCAGGGTCAATCACAACGTTTAAGAACAGGTACATGGATAGGACAGGTTTAGAGGGATATGGGCTAAACGCAGGTAAGTGGGACTAGTGTAGATGGGACATGCTGGTCGATGTGGGCAAGTTGGGTCGAAGGGCCTGTTTCTACACTGTATGACTCCATGACTTTATCTATGACTCAAGGCACAACTAAAGTCTCGACCTTAATCCACTGAAAATGTTTGCATGAAAGGAATTCATTATTCCATGTTGTTAAATCAAACTGATTTTATCAACTGAAGACAACTAGAACCTGTTCTATTCAAAGTCATGCCAGTTAGCTTTATGATGGACCACCAGTTTGTCTGGCTAAAAATCTATTTTCAAAATGGTTCCACAAATAAATGGTACATTTATTTTGCAAAAAAACCCCATTGATTTTTTTAAATGTGACATACATTCCAAATGGTTTGATTGGAATATTATTTTCCCAGCAGTGAAACTTTGCAGGCTGTTAAATGAAGCCAGTGTTTTCATGAAAATACATTTGTCAAATGGCATATTTCAAGCAATCACAGAGAAATATGGGTCTAAGCAAAGGCCATTGAATTTTTAGACACAAAATGCTGGAGTAACTCAGCTGGAAATTTTAGAACCTTTGCTACATCCACATTGGGCATGCTTCAGAATTCACAGAAAATTATAACCTGTGGATCTAAAGACATGATTTGACTTTTGTCTACTGAAATGCTTGGTAGTGTCTCTCTGGCATGTGAGAGAAATGAATTAGCCAACTAATTGGGTTGTCATGACAACACTGACATAGAAACTGACATGAAAGCTTTTCCATACAATTCATCTGATGAATGGAAAAACATTTCCATTCATTTATTTTGTTCTGGCCATAGAAATTAAGACATCTTTGAACTAAAATATCTCAGTTCTTCTGTGATATTATCAGGGTTTGTTATACCATTTACGGAAAATGCATTTTATGGCAAATCCGTTTGAGGCTAAAGTGATAAATAGTTGTTTCCTTTTTAAGGAGTTTCATTTTGTCATTACCTGTAATGTAAAGGACCAGGTAACATCAAATGAGATTATGGTGCAGTGGCTGAAGAAGGGTGTGAGAGAGAATGTGGAGTCATAGAATGATACAGTGTGGAAACAGGCCCTTTGACCCAACATTCTCACACCGGCCAACATGTCCCAGCTACACTGGTCCCACCTACCTGCATTTGGACCATATCCCTCCAAACCTGTCTTATCCATACACCCCCCACCCTTTATGTGAAAAAATTACCCCTCATATTCCTATTAACAATTGCATTCCCTCTCTCTCCATCCCTCCCCACCCTGGTCATCGTGCTGTTTCCAATGTTTGCATCCATATATCCCTTTGTTATCACCCACAGCCAACAATGGACCATTGTGGGCTCCACATTTCCTTGATCATTGGTTGTCATACCTCAGGTTTCCCTTTCCCCTAACTCTCAGTCTGAAGAAGGGTCTCAACCTGAAACATCATCTATTCCTTCTCTCCAGTGATGCTGCCTGTTCGGCTGAGTTACTCCAGCATTTTGTATCAATCTTCAGTGTAAATCAGCATCTGCAGCACCTTCCTACACATTAAACTCCATCTGCCCTTTGTCTGCCCACTTCTGTAGCTGATCTACGGTATATCCTGCTGTACACTTTGCCAACCTTCATCACTGCCCCAACTCCAGCAATCTTGGTGTTGTCCACAAACTTACTAACTGACCCATCTACATTTATGTCCATTTACATATATCACAAACAACCGAGGTCCCAGCACAGATCCTTGTGGAACTCAGTGCTCACAGCGTTCTAGCCTGAATATTATCCTTCCACCACAGCCCTCAGTCTTCTATTGGTAAGCCAGTTCAGAATCCATATGACCAAGTCACTGTTAATCCCATGCATCTTAATCTTTTGGATCAGTCTATCATGGGGATGTTATCAAATGCCTTCTTTAAATCCATGTAGACAACATCCATAACCCCACCCTTATCAATCACCTTTGTCACTTCTTCAAAAAACTCGATCAAGTTTGTTGCACATAACCTGGTACATACAAAGCCATGCTGACTGTCCCTAATTAGCCCATTCTCTTACAAATGGGAGTTTGTTTGTTTTTTTGCTCGTGTGTTAGACGACGTTCTGCCATCGCTTTGCCACAGCCAGTGCCACATCTGTGCCTCTGCGGAGATCGTCCGCAGTTCATGCCTCTCTGCCACAAGTCAGTAGGTGGGCCATTATCTGTACCTCTCCACAGTTGCATTTGTCAGAGTCCGAGACATCCCACTTCTTCAGGTTGAGTCCGCAACATCCCACTCCAGTGCGGAGGCGGTTTAAGGCTTTCCAGGTAGTATAAGGCAGGTGGTGGCATGGTGCCATTTGTTGTTTGGTTTTGGCACGATTGGCTCTAGTTCCATGAAGCTGTTCCGACTCTGCAAGGTTTCTCGGCATGTTGGTGATTGTGCAAGGAGTGACGAGGGTCTGTGTCCACATTGAAGCGTTCTAATGCAGCTGCCCGATCACGTCTTTGAGCTGGTTCGTCAATGCCAGCCAGCTCGTACAAATGGGAGTAAATCCTTTCCAAAAGAATTCTCTTTAATAGATTCTCTATAACTGACTTGAGGCTCAGCAGCACAATTCTTTTGATTAAGGAACAACATTGGCTACTCTTCAGTCCTCTGGGACCTTTCCTCTGGCTAGAGAAGATACTTTGTCAAGTCCCCTGAAATCTCCTTTCTTGCCTCTCCTAATAGATACAGCAGATCCTATCAGGCCCTGGGGATTTATCCGTCTTAATGTTCTTCACGTCCTATATGTTCTCAAACTGCCCTTGTACTTTAGTATTCCCCTCACTGATATCACTGCCCTCCATGCTTCTCCTTGGCGAATACAGTTGCAAAGTATTTGTTTAGTACCTCGCCTACATTCTCTGACTCCAAGCATAAATTAAGGTGGTCATAAATTTATTTCATTTTATATTTTACCATTCATTTAGTTACAAATGGGAACTATAACCAGGGCAGCTTCCTTTCCACACCCCTTTAACTTCCTCCGAAATATGGCAAAAATCTTCCAGCATCTGTGAACAAGCATGAATGTGATACAAGAGCAAAAGCTATGAAGAATATTCCTGTCAAAAATATCTGAAAATGTACATTAGATCAAACATTACCTGCAAACACAAAAAAGGTTTGACAGATAAAATGTCCTGGTTGAGCTTAACTGAGTACAAGGCTCTCTAATGCCAGTGCAGGTTAAGTACTTACTTCAGTGAGGCCTTTAATAAGGTCCAAATTGGGACAATGCCCAAAACTGAATCCAAAATTATCCAGAATGCAGTTACTGGAGGCGCAGACAGGGTAATTAGTGAGAAGCGTCTTCACATGGCAGAGATGTCAAACACTATAGGTTTAGACTGATGGTTTGGTGTAAGAGGTTTAGAGGGGATCTAAGGAAGAATCATCTCACCGAGAGAACGGTTGCAATCTGAAATGCACTATCTAACAAATACTCTCACCACTTATAGGAAGCATTTGGACAAGCAATTGAATAGAACTTAACATCAGTTAAGTGGTGGTAAATTGGAATAGTTTGGCCGGAGACTTGGAATGGACATGATCCTGTACTGTAAGACTATAAAATTAACAGCTTGTTAATTGGAGGCAGAGGATAATGGTCAAGGATTTATTTTTTGTGATTTGACATGAAAATTAGTGGTTGATGATGAGGTGGGTAGTCTTATGGTACAAGATAATATCAATGAGTTGGTAAGATGAGCACATTGATAACAGGTGGAATTTAATCATGATAGGTTTGAGGTAATGCAATTTGAAATGACTAATAAAGCTAGGAGATATACAATGAATGGTAGTTCTTGGGAAGAATTGGGGAACAGAAGGAGCTTGGTTCACAAGATCAAGGATCCCTGAATGTCACAGTACAGGAAGATAAGCACGGTGAAGAAGGCATGGAAATTATGGCACCACATCTTACCATGTTAGGCCAATGCTGGGGTAGAGTGTGGAGGTTTGGTTGACACTATAAATGGAACATGATTGAACTGGAAGAATAATTGAACCATCACCACCAAAGTGACCCCACCACTCATCACATGTTCCCATCTCCACCCCTTTCCACTCTCTGCAGAGACTGCTCCTTCTGCAACTCCTTGGTTCACTCATCCCTTCCATCCAAACCACTTATTCTCCGGGTACTTTCCCCTACAATTGCAGGAAATTTAACACCTGTCCCCATACCTCCTTCCTCGTCTCCATCCAGCGACTCCAGCAATCTTTCCAGGGGAGACAGAGTTCAGATGGAAGTCCTTCAGGTAATGGGATTAGTAGAGATTGTTGCTTGATGGTCAGTTGAACAAGCCGAAGGGCTTGTTTCTCTGCTGTATGACACCCGTGAAAATAAAACCAGAACAAAAATCCGAAAGCAAATTCGGAATAAAATGTTTGTTTTGGAGATCATATCTAATCCAGTTAAAGGAAGAGATTGATGTTTCAGTTGTTCCTAATCAAAGGATTCATACAGGACAAATATACCTAGATTTTACAGTGCCGGTAAAGTGATTTCCAGACTGCACTCAAACATTCCATTTGAGCAGTCTGCAGACTATGATAAATTTGTGTTTAGGATTTATTCTGCTTGAAGCAGTTAGTCCAGACTCTAAAGATTTCAACCCACTCAAGATAACAGAAGTATATTCCAATACCATCCAGCAGGGATGACCAAATTGTTTACTTTATTTTATTTTATTATCACATGTACAGTGAAAAGCTTTTGTTGCGTGCTAACCAGTCAGCAGAAAAACAATACATGATTACAATCCATCCATTAACAGTGTATAGATATAAGGGAATAATGTTTAGTGCAAGGTAAAGCCAGCAAGGTCTGATCAAGGATAGTCCGAGGGTCATCAGAGGTAGATAGCAGTTCAGCACTGCTCTCTCTACTACCTTCCATCGGTGAGAAGACAATTGAAAATGGAGATTCTACAGGATTCTCCAAGGTATCAGGGGCAGAACAAGACTACAGATGAGGCAACTCTGGGTCTGTACCCATTTTTCCTGGATCTTCCATGAAGAACAAATGAGGATAGGGCCAGTTACTCTGATAGGTACCAATGTTGCTTTAGATATTCACTGCACCACAGTGCACATCTAGGGAATTCTGTCCTCAAATTTCATCACTGCAAACGCAGTAATTCATTTCTTATTTTCCCAAAGAAAGACGTTTAATAATTAATACTAAGTAATCGGTATTAATCATTTATACCTCTATATCTTTGGCCGAACAGATCTATGTGGGTCACGTGAAACTTTCAGTAATGTTTTCAGTAACATAAATTTTCAGAAAAATCGTGAACTTTTCAGTGACATTAATCACTAAATCGGCTGTTTTAACACCTTTATGCCCGCTTTTCTAACCACAATCTATCTTATCAGATCTATAATTATTTTCTTATAATTATGATGTGGAAATGATAAATTGTTTCACAATGTGTCTGGTCACCTTCATAAATCCATCTGAATGAAACAGCTCCCATAAAGGAAGGTCAGAGAAGTACAATTAATCAGATTAGAATTGATAGTAAAAAGCACCAAGTTTGCAATTCTGCTGCCAGCAAATTAGCAATTGTAAATAGATTGCTTTTATTTTTAAACCATAATTGAAACTCAATTATAGTCCTGCCCAACACAGCAAAACAAAAACATAAAGGAACAATACATTTTTATTTCATCCTTGAAAGACACTGTTGCTTTCATTTAAAAAATAAATATCCTTTGCAAGTCAAAACTCACAATTTTTGTTGTGCAGAAGCAAAAATTTAATGTTGGACATTCTGTCCTGTTCATTCACAACCTGCTTTATTGGTTTTTTGAATCTATCGTGGTTTTGTTTACTTATGCAAATTTGGATCACATCACATGCCTATAACTGGCGCACACTGGTGCAGCTTTTTGACAATAATGGGCAGCATTTAATCAGCGTTATTTTAAATTTCATAACTCATACAGAAGTTGCAGATAAAAATGATAGGAAATTGTTTAAACTGGGTAAGGACATTGTACAGCTCGCATGATTACTCTGAAGAAGGGTCATGATCCAAAATGTCACCTATCCATGTTATCCAAAGATGTTGCCTGACCCACGGAGTTACTGCAGCACTTTATGTATTTTATTTGTAAACCAGCAGTTCCTTGTGTCGATTCTAATTGCTCCATGTTCATGCATATGCATGCTTGCCTAACACACACTTATAATTAAGAAATACCTATTTATTGTTATGTTTTGTAATGACTTCACAAAGATTTTGAAGACAGACCATATACATATATACAAAAAGATAATGGCTTTTTTTAACAAGACAGTACATGTGTTTGGCTGCCTGCCACTGTATGTTTCTTTTTTTTCCTAATCAGATGTGCAGCACTTTGGTCAACGTGGGTTGTTTTTAAATGTGCTATACAAATAAAATTGACTTGACTTGACTTGACCTAAGGGCCTGTCCCAGTTCGGTGATTTTTAAGGCGACTGCCGGCACTGTCAAAGTTATAGCAGATCGCCGAAAAACCTAGAATTTTTTAACCTTACGACAATGTCTACAACTCCCCCTACGACAATGCCTACGACAAGCTACGACAACCTACCACCTAGGCGACGGCAAGCTGTCGACCCAGTTGTCGCGACCCAGTCGTCGCGACCTAGGACGTCCACCTATGACAGGGACTACGACAAGCTACGACCACTGACATCAACCTGACCTCCACCCTTGACAAGCTACGACCCTGTCAGGTCACAACTGTTACAGGTCACCATCTCTGCACTTACTACAACTCCGAACTAGGCAGCGTACCATGGCAGAATGACATGATCTGAAGACCAGCAGCAAACAGCCCACTCCACAAGCAGAGGTCCACCACTCCAGGAAGAGAGTCCCCAAAAGATCACAACCCAAGCCCCTTTTCAGGGCCACCCACACCCTCCCAAAGGAATTTCTTTTTCAATGCAGTGCATTGGTTGTGTTGGTTTTGTTTCAATGATCGAAAGAAATGATAAGTGTGTGCCTTTCAATGCAGTGAGATGCTTGTGTTAGTGTTTCTTTTAAATACGTTTTTGCCTTTCAATGCAATGAAATGCTTGTGCCTGTGTTTGTTTCATTGATAGAAGTAAATTATAAAAGTTTGCCTTTCAATGCATTGCAATGGTTGTGTTAGTTTTGTTTCATTGATAGAAATAAATGATAAGGGTTCACCTTTCAATGCAGCGAATTGCTTGTGTTTGTTTTGTTTCATTGATAGAAAGAAATCATATGGTTTCGCCTTTCAATGCAGTGAATTGCTTGTGTTTGTGTTTGCTTCATTGATCTAAATAAATAAAAAGCGTTTGCTTTTAAATGCAGTGCAATGCCTGTGTCTATGTTTATTTCATTGGTCAAAATAAATGAAACTAAAATATTTGAAAGAGATGCCATGAGAAAGTACTTAAAAATGCAATATTTTCAGACATAATTTTTTTGTCAAAATGTCCAAGATCAACTTTATTCAAACAAACTAAAATCCTATAAAAGGTGGATAACTACATGCAAAAAAAGTGAAAAAATATGAACCAATTACACAAACTACCAAAAGAGAGATTTTTAACATTAAACAGATTCTTATAGGTAATCATTTTTAATGTAGCCGGTTATACAACGCAACTTGTCTTCTCCTGATCCTGTCGCCGGTTGACATAGGTAGCCGCCAATGAAATTCATCCGTCGTCTGTACCGGCGACAACATACCTCAACTGGTGACAACCTGCGACAGGGCCCATGACAAGCTACGATCATTGGCGTCAAGCCAGCTGTCGCTGAAAATTTTCAAACAGAGTGAAATTTCCGCAACGACCCGAGAACTGCTATGACTCATTGGAGACTACTCACGACCATGTCCGCAATCCCCCGCGACACACCGGCCACCGTGCGGCGACAGTCTAATCGCTGGCAGTCGCCTTAAAAATCGCCAAACTGGGACAGGCCCTTTAACCTATTTGTATGTTGATTCATGAAGTCATTATTGCAGCCAATGTTTGTGACACAGTCTCTTTGCTACAAAGTAGGCACAGCAAATCACTTTCTTGTGCAATAGGATCACACACAAAGATACAAAGAGATCAGAATTGTCCTGGATTAAAATTAACTACAAAATAAATTATTTACCTGCAAATATATAAAACTTTTTTTTTTACATTATCTGAGCTGCATTAGTCTAATTTTGCAACATCCAATGAAAAGGTTAAAAATTAAAATACTCTTATGAATTAGTTTGATTCTACGCATACATTTGTGTTGTTCAGTCTCTCTGGCTTATATATAGCTTTGTGCTTCAAATCATATTTCCAACCGGAAGCCTTGTAGGTCGAGGAGAGAATTTATTAAAAAAAGGCCCATCATAACTTACTTGCCCCATTTCATTCACGATCAGCTGACTGCTGACTGCAGGGAAATCAATCCATACACATAATTAGAGCATGGCTATTGATCATTAGGCACTGCCATTGAATTAATTATACATGTGCTAAAATCTCTAAAATAAAATGCACACCATGATTTTCTCAGCAAGAAACTGAATAGCGTCATAGTCATAGCGTGATACATTGTGGAAACAGGCCCTTCAGCCTAACTTGCCCATGCAGGCCAACATGTCCCTGCTACACTAGTCCCATCTGCCAGCATTTGGTCCATATCCCTCTAAATCTGTCCTATCCATGTACCTATCTAACAGTTTTTTAAATGTTGGGATAGTCCCTGCCTCAACTACCTCCTTTGGCAGCTTGTTGCATACACCCACCACCCTTTGTGTGAAAAGGTTACTGCTCAGATTCCTATTAAATCTATTCCCCTTCACCTTAAACTTATGACCTCTGGTCCTCGATTCACCCACTCTGGGCAAGAGACTCTGCATCTACCCGATCGATTCCTCTCATGAGTATACACCACTAAAAGATCATGCAGGTAATGCCGCAATAAGAGAATGCAGACAAAATCTGTGTTCCTGGCAGGTGCATCACATAAGAATCTTGTATCCTAAGTATACACTTACCAAAAATCATTGTGTGTTTCTTGGGGTGAGAAACTATTCAGCCAACTTTATTTCAGACAATTCCCAAGCCAGTCATGCCAGCTTTTATCAGTTGATTTAATATACAGAATCCTTTCCCTGGAGAAGTAAAGAAAGTCTGCTGCTAATTACCTTGCTTTTCGAAAACGGCTGCTTAGTAATTTTCCACAGTATTAAAACACTGACATGTGTCCTGTATTGATAGAAAATAATTCTGTTAGGAGTCTCAAGGGAGTAGAGATAACTCACATGTTCACTACGCTCACGTCGAATTGCAGACACACTATTGAGAAATGAACATAAGTGACACATTTTCTATGGCGCTTGGTTCCCTCAGGTTAGTTCATAATTTAAAATGATCAGAGCTACACCTTTGAAAACATTCATTTTACCGCAGCTCAGCTGCAGATGAATGTGTCACCATTAGCACAAGCTGTAAGTAACCTTCAACTATCAACAAACAGTGACACTGGAGCACATCACCACTGCTATGCTGAGGACCAATTTGGTGTGTACATCTCTGTATGTTTTCTATCATCAAATAATTGGGTTTATTTTTATGATTTTCAAAGTGGGACGGACCTCTCAGCCTGCCTGACATTGTCAGCTGGAGAGAGACAGATTGTGATAGAACATTTAGATAGAACAAACGGGCTGTCACAGGCAATTGCTTTACTTTTGATGGCATTACTCAGTGGGGAGTGAAAGTATGGAGATGTAGATGCCCACAGTGGGTTTGTATTAGCAATGCGCACCAGATGCCTGGAAACACTGGGTGGTTACATGGATCAACAGATTTCAAGGAAAGGAAAATGTTATCATGATCCACCACAGAAAGGCCAGGAATCTATATACTAAAACTCTCATTTGTTTGTTTGTTTGTTCCTGAACTACAGCCAAAACAGTACCCGATAGTGCAACAATTTTAGGCTCACCTTACTCAGCATTGTCCCTTTGGTGCTAATGGAACAAGTCTCATTGAAATCGGTGTTATATTTTTCAAGTTATTCACATTTTAAAGTTTAAATCTATCTCCTAGGGAGGGGGGAGGCAGGGAGGGAGGATAAGCGGGTTTGAGAGGGATAGAGTGGGGGGAGGGGAAGGGGGCAGGGAAGGTGGAGGGGGAGGGGAGGGTGAAGGGGGGTGGAGGTAGGGGGGAGGGAGGGGAGGAGAGAGGGGGAGGAGGGAGGGAGAGGGGGAGGGGAGGGGAGGGGAGGGGAGAGGGGGAGGAGGGAGGGAGAGGGGGAGGGGAGGGGAGAGGGGAGGGGGAGGGGGGAGAGGGGAGTGGGGGAGGAGAGGGGAGTGGGGGAGGAGAGGGGAGTGGGGGAGGAGAGGGGAGTGGGGGAGGAGAGGGTGCTGCACCAATGCAGGAGTGGTTTGGGCCCAACGGGTCCACTTGGTCTAGTTTAAAGTTAAAACTCAGCCTTTGGCACCCTCTAAATAATGGCTTCACATGTACCAACTATGACTAATGGCTGAGTAGAACCGGCAGAGTTGGTGGCATGTGTTGACTAGAGAGTAGCCTGGTGAGTCCTGACACCCACTAATGCCTGCACAAATATGTAATTTAAACGTATTCCTGTTTCCAGGGGGAGTCATAGCTGTGTGACGCATTGTGACCTCAGGCAGAATGCCAGCATCTTCTCCCCCGTGATTTTCAAGAGAGTCAAGTGTTTTATTGTCATATCTCCCAGATAGAACAATGATATTCTTACTTGCAGCAGCACAACCGAATATGTAAACATAGTATACTGTAAATAATATAATAAATGAGATGTATATATATATACCTACTCATATACACCAATCAGCCAAAACATTATGACCACTGACAGGTGAAGTGAATTACATTGGTTATCTTGTTGCAATGGCACCTGTCAAGGGGTGGGATATATTAGGCAGCAAGTGAACAGTCAGTTCTTGAAGTTGATGTGTTGGATGCAGGAGAAATAGTTAGGAGTAATGACCTGAGCGACTTTGACAGGGCCAAATTGTTATGGCCAGACGACTGGGTCAGAGCATCTCTGAAACGGCAAGGCTTGTGGGGTGCTTCCGGTCAGCATTGGTGAGTACCTACCGACAGTGGTCCGAGGAGGGACAAACCACAAACAGGGTGTTGGGAGCCCAAGGCTCATTGCTGCACAACGGCAATCGATGTTCCGAACCGACTGTGGGAAGACGACAAG
Source organism: Rhinoraja longicauda (assembly GCF_053455715.1). Taxonomy (NCBI): domain Eukaryota; kingdom Metazoa; phylum Chordata; class Chondrichthyes; order Rajiformes; family Arhynchobatidae; genus Rhinoraja; species Rhinoraja longicauda. Next base: position 78,389,832 of record NC_135953.1, on the reverse strand, counting down.
CCGGTGGAGGGAGTATGATGCTCTAGGCAATGTTCTGCTGGGAAACCCTGGATCCAGCCATTCATGTGGACGTCAATTTGACACGTGTCACCTACCTAAACATCGTTGCAGACCAGGTACACCCCTTCAAGGCAATGGAATTCCCTGATGGCAGTGGCCTCTTTCAGCAGGATAATGCGCCCTGCCACACTGCACACATTGTTCGGGAATGGTTTGAGGAACATGATGAAGTGTTCACGCTGTTGCCCTGGCCTCCAAATTCTCCAGATCTCAATGCGATTGAGCATCTGTGGGATGTGCTGGATCGACAAGTCTGATACATGGCGGCTCCACCTCGCCATGCTAATGTTTTGGTGCCAGATACCGCAGGACATCTTCAGGGATCTTCTAGAGTCCATGCCTCGGCAGATCTGCGCTGTTTTGATGGCATACGGAGGACCAACAGCATATTAGGCAGGTGGTCATAATGTTTTGGCTGATCGGTGTATAGACATATATAGAGATCATATTTAAATATATAGATACACACACACACACATACATACATACATATTAAAACAAACAAACAATAGTAGTGCAATAATAACAATAGTGGTGTATGTAGTTTAGAGCGTCTTTGAGGTTGTAGCGTTTAATTGCCTAAAGGTTGTAGGGAAGAATCTTCCCACTCCCAGGTTCACAGTGTTAGGAAGGTAACTGAGAGAAGGGAAGCAGTTGTCTAACTTTTTCACAGACTGTTGTACATCTGTAAAATAACAAATGGCTCATAATTTGTTCAAAATCCCTTAAGCAGAACGGGTCAAAAACAACTGTGACCATGAACTACATTTAGCCGTCAGCAAAGAGCGAGCTCAGAAGTGCAGTGGGGCGCAGGTGTATCCTTGTGACTGATCACTGCACACCAAAGGGAACACTGGAGCAGATGAACTTAGTATAGGATGAGAATACTAAACATGCACAGCGTAGTATTCTGCTGGAATGTCCAGGTTGCCTCTTCTTCCCCAACTCCCGGAAGATGTTACTTATCAGCATCTGAGTTGGGATGGGTAATTTTCATCAGCATCATTGGAGTAAACAAATGCAATGTGTTGCTAGTCTTCACCAGAATGAAAATTTGGGCCATGCTACACTGGAAGTGACTGACACTATCAAAACTCTGGCGATTAGGTGTAAACCACCCCTTTCCCCAGCATCTTCCCCATTCATGAATGTCACAGAAATTTTGAATGGGGCCATTTTTGATTGCAAATGGCATGCCTACATTTTTAAATAATGTTATGGTCACCACATTTCATCCCTTATTTTCAAACTCAGATAATTTTACCATTGCAGTAAGAGCATGCACAGTAAAATAATCATATCTGAAAATAAATATGGCAGGATAGAAATGAAGCTTTTACAGAACAGATGAATGTGACCTGGAAGTTCCTTTTGATGAAACTAAACTGTTATTTGCAAATAGTAGATAAGACTTTTGAAGAAAAATAAATTACAGATATTTCTAAATGATGTTTTCAGAATCCAGTACTCCTCTTTAGTTTCTCCCTGACAGTTTTCAGTTCCATGTTGCAAATAGGCTGATTGTTGTGATGTTGGAACTATTCAATCCCAGTTGATAGAAATCCAGGCCTTTCAAGTAAAGCTGGCACATGAGATGCAAGGCAAACTTTAAGTTCATACACTGGGGATGCTTAATGTACACTTCTACCTTTCCCTCCGCTTCCTCAATCAGGTCAAGGTGCTTTATTCCGAGAATAATCATCCTTAAGGTACTTACAACTTTTGGAACAGGACTACCAAGTAAGAGTCATGCAGCACAGAAACAGGTTCTTTGGCCCGTGGCTCTGAAAACAATAAAGCTGAAAACTGTTGATATCTGGCTTACTGGTAGAAGACAGAGGGCTGTGGTGGAAGGACAATATTTCAGTCTGGAGGCCAGTGGCCAGTGGAATCCACATGGATCAGTGCTGGGACCTCTGCTGCTTGTGATACATATAAATGACTTGGACATAAATGTACAAGAATTCATTAGTAAATTTGCAGATTACTCCAAGATTGCTGGGGTCGCGGACTGTGAGGAAGGGTATCAATGTAAACAGTGGGTATAGATCAGCTGCAGAATTAGGTGGAGAAATAGCCGATGGAGTTTAATCAGAGCAAGTGCGAGGCGTTGCACTTTGGGAGGTAAAAAGTGAGGGGAAAATATACAATTAATGGCATTACCTACAACAGCATTGATGTATAGAGGGACCTTGGGGTCAAAGAACAGCTCCCTGAAAATAGCAACACATGTAGATAGAGTGGTAGAGAAGGCTTATGGTATGCTTGCCTTCATAGGTTGTAGCATTGAGTATACGAGCCAGGATGTCACGATGCAGCTTTATAGGATTTTGGCTATGCTACACTTGGAGTACTATGTGCAGTTCTGGTCACCCCATTGCAGGAAGGATATGGAAGCTACAGAAATGGTGCAGAGGAGGTTTACCAAAATGTTACCTGCATTGGGGAATATTTACTACAGGGAGAGGTTGGACAGACTTAGATTGTTTTCTTTGGAATGCGGAGGTTGCGGGCAGACCTGTGGCAGCATGGTGGCACAGCAGTAAAGTTGCTGCCTTGCAGCACAGGAAGCCCGGGTTCAATCCTGACAACGGGTGCTGTCTGTACGGAGTTTGTACATTCTCCCCGTGACCTGTGTGGGTTTTCTCCAAGATCTTCGAGTGAGATCTTTGTCCCTAGTGTGTGGAGGATAGTGTTACTATGCGGGCATCGCTGGTCAGCGTGGGCCCAGTGAGCCAAAGGGTCTGTTTCCGCGTTGTATCTCTAAACTAAACTAAACCTAATAGGAGTATATAAAATTATGAGAGGCATCAATGGGGCAGATCAACAGAGCCTTTTTCCCAGGGTTGAAAAACCAAATATTAGTGGGCATAGCTTTAAGGTGAGAGGGGCAAAGTTTAAAGGAATAATGTGGAATAATGTTTTTTACACAGAGGGAGGTGAGTTTCTGAAATGTGCTGCTAGGGGTTGGTGGTTAAGGTAGACACAATCGTGGCATTTAAGAAGTTTTTAATAGGTACATGGATATGCAGGGCATGCAAGACATGGATTATGTGCATATAGATAGGAAATGGTTGCGGTATCATGTTCAGCATTGATATTGTGGGCCGAAGGGCCCGCTCTTCTGCTGCATCTTTCTATCTTCTAATGTAATTGTGCCTATTTTATGTTTATTTCATTTCTGCTATGTTTAGAATAATCTGACACCAGGTTCTAATAATTACAAGAAAGATTGTCCTACAACATTACTCAACTGATCCAAACCCCTGAATGAAAAGGGTAAATTGCAGGAGTTGGACAAACATGTCAAGTTTTAATCTCACATTCAATATTTACAGGCGAGCTTTTAACACACATAGAACAGCCCCCACACAGCTACGTACGAGAATTAAACTGAGAAAAAGATTCTGCCTGTCTGAAGGTGGTGCAAATGATCCAAAAGGCAGCACTTGCAAATTTCCTTTTGTTTGCTACAGCTAAATGACACAATGTCATAAAGTAAATGCTGACAAAATGGCCGGTGACAGGATAATTCACACTTCCCCAGCTTCTTCTGAGATATATTGAAATTCCATTGAAAGTGGAGATCTTTTAAATTATTGCTCATGCCACCAACCAGTAGAAACACATAAAATGATCATGCAACTGAACGCAATCACCCACATATGGGAAAAATTATTATGTAGCATATTCAAAGCTAGAAGTACAATGTATTGGATAAGCTAAGGGAAATGAAATAGCCCAGTAGCCACAATAACTCAGTCCAAACACAACGCCCAATGAATGGAAGGAATCATGCACACCCGGCATTCATCAGAAGAGTTTCTATCTCCTTAACTTAATTGAAGTGCATTGTGCTTTTTCCTCCTTTTGCAGAAGCTATAATGTGAAAAAATCATTAACTCTAAAAAGGCAATGCATTATTTGGCCTGACTGATTTCAGTACAGTTAGCTGTAAGTGCTTTAAACATTAGCACTGAATTGTGTAGAAAAACCAAAATAAGTTGCGTATACTTGAGAGAGAGACCTATTGATAAACCAGCAATGATGCAACAGGAATTAGTTTGACTTTAGAAACTATTGTCAGTACCATTTGAATTATAAGCAGAGATTTTGAAAATAATAAGATATGTGTTCTTGTTAACAAATCAATGGTTCTTATTATTATCACTATATAATATGTAAAGACCCTAGAAATTCAGACAGCAAAGGTTTCCAACATGAAATGGGTCATGTGCTGGGACACAAGCTTTAAAGACTTACATCTATATAAAAACTTGGATGGGTCTTTCAGGACATCCCTGAGTACTCTGCAGTCAATTAAGTACTTTTAAAATGTATTCAAATTTATGAGGTAGAACATGTTGAAGATGTAGAACATGTATGAGGTAGAACATGTATGAGGTAGAACATGTAAAACAAGGTTGAAAAGACTAGGCTTGTATTCACTGGAGTTTAGAAAGATGAGAGGGGATCTTATAGAGACGTATACAATTATAAAAGGACTGGACAAGCTAGATGCAGGAAAAATGTTCCCAATGTTGTGTGAGTCCAGAACTAGGGGCCACAGTCTTAGAATAAAGGGGAGGCCATTTAAAACTGAGGTGAGAAGGAACTTTTTCACCCAGAGAGTTGTGAATTTATGGAATTCTGCCACAGAGGGCAGTGGAGGCCAAATCACTGGATGGATTTAATAGAGAGTTAGATAGAGCTCTGGGGGCTAATGGATTCAAGGGATATGGGGAGAAGGCAGGCAAGGGTTATTGATTGTGGACGATCAGCCATGATCACAATGAATGGTGGTGCTGGCTCGAAGGGCCGAATGGCCTCCTCCTGCACCTATTTTCTATGTTTTTATGTGGCAGCCAGTTTGTACATAACAAACTCTCACAAACAGTAATCTAATAATGACCAGATAATCTATTTTACACATGTCAAAAGAGGAATAAATAATTTCAAAAATACTGAGGATAACTGATCTTCCTTCAAAATAGTGGCAGAGGATCTCTCAGGGGCTAGCTGTCAGAGAAGACAAGGTCTGTGTTTAATTCCCAACTAAATGTTGGCACTGCTGACTGCAACACTCGTAAAATACGGTCTTCGCCCACCCCCGAATCGCGGGGCTTGGGTCGGCCTGCCGCGAACCTTTCACCGTCCGGCACGGTCTGAAATAGGCCGCGGGATTTTCCGCCGGCGGGGGCTTCAATGTCGACCGCCCCGACCGCCCCGACTGGCAACTTCTGACCGCGGGAGAAGACGGCAGGGAAGAGAAAATACATTGTGGCCTTCCATCACAGTGAGGAGGTGACTGGAGGAGACTCACTGTGATGGATGGTTCTTTTGTTTGGTGTTAGTTTATGATTGTATGTGTTATTGCATTTTTATTGATTATTCTTATTGGTCTTATTGTTGAACTGCGGGTAATGTTTCATTTCACTACACATTTATGTGTATGTGACAAATAAACGACTATTGACAATGAGGCAGATTTGTGATCTTACGTCTTTGACCTAAAACGGCATAAAGTTTGTGAGCTGTGGACACCAATCTGGTATCCCAACGCAGCACACCTTTAGACGTATCACGGATGTCAGTCAGATTCAGTGTAAAGGCAAAGTCCAGATAAGTCTGTAGATTGCATTGAATTAATTTATGATAGGACAGGGGATCAATAGCCTGGGATGATTGTGCCCAGATTAATTAAGTGGGGAGCCCCAAAGTTCTTTCCAAATACAAGGATATTAATGAATGGAAATATTCCCATGTTTTCTTGTTGGGATTCCAAAGTCCTAAAATAAGATGGATGAAACCTTCATTCAGTTCTAGTGATTTTAAATCAGGGAACTACAAGTAGTATTAAAACCCCATTCTGCAAGCTATTTCAGCCAACAAAATAATTCATCTGGAACCAACCACTTTCCAGTTTGGAAACCAGTACATTTCCAGGCAATTTTGGAGATTGGGAATTGTAGAATTATAGACACATTTCCGCCTATCATTTCCATGCCAGACAAGAAAGAGCATCCCAGTGTAGATCCACATTCCAGTTCTTAATCAAAGGCCCATGGTTCAAAGCTCTTCAAATGCATAACTAAGTTTTATCAGAGGTTTTGCCTCTTCTACCCTTTCAGGTAGTGAGTTCTGGACTCCACCCATTTTCTGGTTGAAAAGAAACTTCTTCATCCCTCATAAGATCCTGCCACCAATGACTTTAAGCTTCTGCTCCATGTCTTTTGACCCATCCAATGAGAGAAATAGGTTCTTCCTTGTTACTTTGTCCAGGCCTCTCATCAGTTAACTGTCCCCTCAGCATCCTCTGCTCCACCAAAAATGCACATCTATTGGCTCTCTGACCTACAGGGGCAGCTTGAAGGTCTGCAGCAGCTGTGATGTTCTTCTGGGGAACAGTGTGATGAACTCATGGATCAGAAAGATGCCACTTACGAACAGATTGTTGTCCTCATTGGATGCCCATTTTTCGGTAGGAACAGAGATTCTACATGTCAGTAGATTTATCTCTTGCAAGCGTGGGAGGATATTACCAATCACATTTGCGCAGATGGAACTGGTACATGAGTAGAGATATGGAACGAATAAATAGAATCTCTCTTCTCCAGGACCAGAGACATACCCCCTCCACCACGAGCCATTCCATTATGAACACAATCCTCGGGCACTACATAGAGGGAAGCAAATATGGAACAGACATTTGTGATTCAGCTTCTGCCAACTGACTCCAGCTTGGAGATTGAAGCAAATGGCAGTGTAGTCAGGGTCCCAGAAGATTATTGCAGAAGTCTGCTTAGAGATTGTGCAGGTTCAGCATATTGATGTACTAATTACAATTAGTCTCTAGGGAAGCACACATACCCATGCCCCACTGCCAACTACGCCATACTGTTGGCTGGAGCCTGCAGT